>NC_072044.1:6548778-6869958 GCF_027791375.1 Indicator indicator | reverse complement strand
AGAAACAGCCTGGGATTAGACTCCAGGCCTCTGCTCCAGCTTTGGTGAACCATGAGGGAGAAATGGAGGTGAAGAGGGCAGAGGGAGAGTGCCTGCCAGGCTGTGCTCATGAGTACAGAGATAATGAAGCACTGAAAATAATCAGCCAGGCTGCAACAAATCACAGCACTGCCCTAAGCTATGGAAGATTGGGAAAGCTGATAGCCAGGGAACTACCTTCTGTGCCTGCCGGTTGCCAAGCCTGGGATATGCACACAGCTCAGGTCCTCTGACTCTTCTCATTCACAAAGTCCAAACCCACCTGTTTTAAAGGTCCCAAGACACCAACCAAGCTCCAAAGTCCACCAAGCATGGTGGGAGCTGAGAAAGAAGGGAGGAGAGGAAAGAGGTAAAGAAGCTGGAAGGGTTTATTTGCTTCAAGCATTTTCCAACAGTCCTGCAAGGAAAAATGTTCCAAATGTACAGCAAAGGGCAATGAAGATGCTGAGGGGATTAGGACATCTGTGCTGGGAGTGACTTGGGGCTGTTGAGTCTGGAGAAGACTGAGAGAGGATCTGATCAGTGCTGATCAACACTTAAAGGGTGGATGTCAGGAGGATGGGGCCAGGCTTTCCTCAGAGGTGCCCAGGGACAGGACAAGGGGCAGTGGAAAAGTTCCATCTGAACATGAGAAGAAACTTTACTTTGAAGGCAGTGGAGCCCTTGGACCAGGCTGCCCAGAGAGGTTGTGGAGTCTCCACTCCAAACCCCCTGGGATGCCATCCTGTGCAACCTGCTCTAGGTTGGACTGAATGGACTCCAGAAGTCCCCTCTAGCCCCGAGGGTTCTGTAAGGCTTTGGAGGAAGAGATGGGGAGATGTTGGAGGTGGCTCTGGTCCAGCTTTGGTACCATGGGGGCTGGGTGCCACACTGGGGCAGAGACAGGGGAAAAATTGGGCCAAAAGTGAGTGGAAATGCTCTGGCTAAGGGGTTGGACTGGATGAGCTCCAGAGGTCCCTTCCCACTCCTCTCTGTGATTCTTTCCCTCCCTGTCTGTGGGAAGGACCTGCTCCCTGTCCAGTGTCTGCAGGAGCTCCTGGGACCTCCCCAGCTGTTGTGATCAGGGGAAGTAGTGTGAGAGCTCTGGTAGGAGGCAGGCTCCATTCCTGATGAGCTTGCAGGGCTGAGCTAACCCTGAGAAGCTGGACAAACAAAAGGAAACAGCAGAGTGTCAGCAGCTGCTGAGAGCATCTGGCCAGGATGAGGCAGAGCTTCTCCAGCAGCACAAACACAGCCACACCACAGGCAGCATGGCCACAGCACCTCACAGGGACCTCTGGGTTTCCTTCTCTGCAGCTGGTTGTGGTGGCCAGACCCCTAGGCTGGGAAGACAGAGGATGTGGGAAGAAGCAAAGCCAGAACCACATTCTTAGGTCAAACCCACCCAGGCTGTCCCATGGCTCCTGCTCAGCTTTGCTGAGCAATAGATGATATCTGCCTGGCTGCTTGCTTGGAGCCAGCTGGGGGTTGGTCTCCTCTCCCTAGTCTCAGGTGATAGAAGGAGAGGAAATGGCCTAAAATGATGCCAGGGAAGGCTTAGGTTAGAGATGAGGAAAAATTTCTTTGCTGCTAGAGTGGCCAGGGATTGGCCCAGGCTGCCCAGGGAGGTGGTGGAGTCCCCATCCCTGGAGGTGTTCCAGAAATGGAACGTGGCACCTGGGGCCATGGTGGGGTTGGGCTGCTGGTTGGGCTGCATGATCTTTGGGGTTTTTCCAACCCAAACAATTCTATGATTCTGGATCCACACCTGAGCTCTTCCTAACCTGAAGAGCATCCAAATCCAACGCTGTGGACCACAGCTCCTGCTGATGTGGAGATGCTCAGGAGAGTTTCCTGTCCCCCTTTCCCTCTCCCTTTGATCCCTCAGGAATGGTTGGTCAGGGAGGAGATAATTCTGGCTGGAGACACACACAGAGCCAGGCTGGTGAGGCACTCACCAGGACCAACATCCCCCTGGCAGCAGCATTTAGTCTGGGAGCGCTTTTCTGGCGCTGAGATGTTGTTTCGCATGCGGAGAGAAAAGGAGTATGTGGTAACGACTAGCTACTGCGCGTGTGGTTCCCACGTGTGCGTGTTGCATGGGCGACCGCCGGGAGCGGCTGGAGGAACCTCTGCGCTGGATGGGTGACGCTAGTAGTAGCTGGATGAGTGGGTGATTTCGTAAAGGAGTTGCGAGGAGAGACGAGCAGTGCTGTATGCATATCGCTCCGTGTCTGCTAGGTAGGAGATACCTTTGATTACAAGAGGAGAGGCGGGAGAAGAGGAGAAGTGTAGAATTCTGAGTGAAGAGTATGCTACCAGTGGAAAGAATCCTTAGAATAGTGGGATTGTGTGTGAGGATATGGAGTGAGGTTGAGAGAATTGCGATGCGACTGAGAGTGATGCGCTTGTTCGTAGTATCATGTGGATATGCAGGGAAAGATGGATGCAGAGAGCGGGGTTTTGATGGATCAAAGGAAGGTTGGAGTAAATGTCGCAGCAGGGGAGTGCCGTGAGCAGAAAGTGCCCTTGGAGAGGGATTGGAAGTGTGTGTTGCTCAGTTTGTCCTTCGAGTCACGGTGGGCAACGCTGGGACGCAGAAAAGGATTCAAGTTTGTGGTGACAATGAGGGAGGCGGCGTCAAAAGCTCACAGTGGTTTGTCTGCTGAAAAGGTTGACTTCTGGAGGGCAGAATATAAGAATGAAGAACATTATATTCAGCAGCAAGAGAAAACCACCAGAAAAACGCTGCACCGCAGTTGTCTAGGAGGGAGTGTTTTTTGTTTGGGGTGTTCTTATAAAGCCATGGTTGGTAGGTAAGGGATGAATTGTTTTGGGCCGAGCCAGGCGCGGGAGCGCAGTTGTCTGAAGCCTCTAGTTTCAGTGTTGTGACGCTTTCAGTGTCAAGTCTCCTCGTGGGAGGAGTGTGTCGGTTGACGCGCAATGCCCATACTTCCGCGGAAGAGTGTTTGAGCAGCGAGCCGCGCGTTTGCCTATGAGGATCCCCTCGCCGACAGATAGAAGGTCCTTGCTGGAGCCAGACGTGTTTTCTGAGAATGATGGAGGCAGGAAGAACAGCAACCTTGATCGAAGAGTGAGTGTCGCGATGTTCTCTCCGTGGGAGAGGGTGAGTGTGGTGGTTGCTGGTGATAGTGTCGCTGAGGACGGAGATTCAGGAAAGAGAAGATAATGAGAGAGTCACAGTGTAGATAGAGAGGCTACAGTTCATTTGTCAGATTGCGATGTGGGGTTGGGCGGAAGGGCTGAGAGGTCTGATTCTTAGGACTGTCACTAGAAATGCGCTTCTTGTGTTGGTTCGGCGGCTAGCGCAGAGTGCTTGGGGGAGGAGGTGAGTTCTCCTAGTGGTAGACAAGAGATCTATTATGGATATAGGAAGGAGATGTGTGGAGAGCGACACGCCGCAAGGCATATGTCGGTCTTCAATTCATGGTGTAGAGGCTTGGGAGACTGGGGGAGCTCGCGCAAGGATCCACTCATAGGTCTTTGCTGTCAGGGCGCAATCGCATGCAGACCAGGAGCGCAGGGAGATCAGTCTTCTAAGCTCGGCATGGTTAGAGAGGAGGATGGGCTTGTGTCGCTATAAGCAATGAGCCAAGGTGCGCAGACGATCTAGTAATGGTGACTGGCGGGATAGTGCGTGGCAGGCACGGAGGGGTGGCGAATAAGGTTGTGAGGAGGAGCACAAGGGACAGGAGCGTTTTATTGTTACTTTGAAGAGGGGCGAGCGTTCAGAACAGTGTTTCATGAGCTTAGGAGGGAGGCAGCCGTTTGTTCAGCGCTGGGTATGGGGGGTGGTGGGAGCTGTGCTGGTGGCTGGCCGCAGAAAGGATGTCCATGACTCTAGAGCTGGCGTAGTGTGGAGGAGGAGGTAGGGGACGATCCTACTATGGAAGCGTGAACGCTCTGGGATGGGGAGTGGTGGCTGGTTGGAGGGGGGGAGGGGGTGAAACTCTCATTGTGGCATGTGTGATTGCGTGGCAGGAGAGGTGAAGGAAGGTTGAAGAGGGGCAGATTCGCAGAGGAGGTATTCGCGATGCTTTGCGATAGATAGGAAGATGAGGCATGTGACGGCGTTGGGGCACTCGGAGAAAGTGGTGCGCGAGCAGTGATGACGCGTCTCACAGAGGTAGAGGCGATTGGACTGGAGGTTTGACGCGAGGAGTGAGAGGGGTGAGTCACCTATGAGTGCGTGGGGAAAAGAGAAAATGATTCGTATGGAAAGTTACATGTAAGGAGACAGAGTGTAGGAGTGACGTAATGTGGCATGCCTGCGTGGGGTCGCAAGAGCTATAGCGAAGCGAAGTGTGGCGTGTGCGCGAGGGGCAAGTTGGGTCTGTATTACAATGTTAGCCTATTAGAGACCAACTTCTAATCTGCAATTAGAGCGGGCTAGATGGTTGGCAGGTTTGGTTGCGATCGGATTATTAAGAAGAGGAAATTAAGATTGCACTTTTCAGTCGCCAGCATCTTTTCGCGTAACCCGAAAGATGCAGACTCAGCAGAGCATGTGCATGCGCCTCTTATGGCCAATCACACAATGCCCAGTCCACCTCCTAAACACTGGCACAGCACTTCAGCTCGCTAAGCCCTGTGTGAAATTGAGATATGCGCGTATCATCAGGGTTCGTTATGGAAGAGCGTTCTGCTTGGAGTGCGGGTGAGACAATGCGGACATGCTGTTGTGTGGAAGGGTCTCAATGCGGGGGAGTGGTCATCAGGAAGTGGATGAAAGGGAGGGTTGAAGCGCAGGACGCTCTGCTATGTGTCTCACTTTGAGTGTATGGCTTGGAGGGAACAAAGCGGCGCGCGACGCAACTAGGGCTGCCGTGGTTGGCATCTCGAAAGCAGGCAGCACAGCTCCGGCGCGAGCACATCTGCTCCTGGGGGAGGAGGGCAGAGCTGGGGATCCATTGTCTGGAACACCCATGGGAGTTTGAGAAGCTCGAGCGGCCTCGATGGGAGGGGAAGTGTGGAGCGGGGTGTAGGGGAGTAGAGAGCGAGCTCTGAGAAGAGCTTCCGCATCTTTGCTGTGCCATCCAGAGTGGAGATTGCGAGTGGGGTTTTGTTGAGGGAGTCACAGTCTGGAAGTTTTTCCAAGCCATTTTGATGGCAGGTTGGCGTTGAGTTTAGGGCTTTAGTGGTGGGGGTTGGTGGGCTTAGGGAGATTTATGGGTTGGATTTCGTAGTGGATTGAACAGGTGCTTTCAACTACAAGATTCTGTGCACGAGAAGGAGAGAGTGAATGGCAGAGCGATACGGGGGGGAACCTTGCCCCGTCGAGCGCGCTTCGGAGAGAAGACTAAAAGTTCCAAAGCGAGTATGCGTTTAGAGCTGACCGAAGCGCAGATGTCGAGAAAGGGATATGGGGTAGAGAAGTCTGTAGCATGTTGCATTGTGGAGGGTTAGGTTGTGAGAGCAGGACAAAGCAGTCGCCGCTATTGGTTATTGTATGGTGCGCGCACGCCACGATACAGATAAGACTCAAGTTCCAACTACGCGCATTGGTGAGTTAGTCAGGAACGCTTGCTGCTGGGTTGGCAGTGCGATTCGTTGTACGCCGCGAGCACACTCTAGGCATGCCCTCGTGGGGGGCACACGGGGAGGGACCAACCTGGCTCCATCCCACCCCAGACCCCACAGCCCTGGGAGACTGTTGCTGCCTGTCCCGTGGGATGCTGCAGAGGGCAGAGCTCGGGGAAAAATCAGAAAAGGCCCTGGGGAGAAGTTGGGATTCTGCAACTCATCGAGTGGAGCAGGAGCTTTCCAAGGAAATGCAAGCAGGAGCTGGAGCGGGAGCAGGACGCTGGGGCGGTGCGAGGCACAGCCCCCAAGGGTCTGCTTTGTTTTGCTCCAACCCAGAAACACTTGAAAAAAGCCAGAAATCTGCCCTTTTTCTTGTTTTTTCTTTCTTTTTTTTTTTAATTTCTTTTTGGGGTTTTCTTGTTGTTGCTGAAAGCAAATCAAAAGCCAAAGCATTTTCCTGAGCAGCTGAGAACCTTTGAAAGAAAAACAGAAATGAATTGTGAAAGGCAAGCAGAAAGGGAGCTTTTTATGTTGTTGTTGTTGTTCTTGTTTTGGTGCAAAAAGTCTTTATCTGGGGTGAAAAAAAACGAACATAAAAATAACAATTTTGTTTCTTTTCGAGCTTTTTTTTGGGCCTTCTTTGCACTTACAAGATGCCCATCAGTAAATCTGCAACCAGCTGCATTTAAATCAGTGCTAGGACAAGCAAAGAGCCTTTTATTTTGACCTTGGAGGAGGCTGCCTTTATTTCTGCTCCTCTCCCAGGGCAGGACAGCAGCCCAGTGTTGGGTACCTGAGTGATGGTGGCACCAGCTCCTCCCCTGCCCACAGCCCTGCAGCGCTCAGGGCACCCAGGGGTGCTCAGGAGCCCGAGATGGGTGGCAGAACCCTTGTGCAAGCAGCCAGCTTGCCCAGGCTGAGCCCTGCCTGGTCTGAAGGCTGTGTTGTTGGAGCTGCAGCAGGCAGCAATTTTCCATCTGCTCTTACACCTCAGGGCAAACTCCTTGGGAACAGGCAGAAAGAATTAAAGGGGAACAACAACAAGAACAAAAAAAGAAGTGCTTGTGTGAGTGTCCCATCCCTGGCCAGCTCCAAGCAAAGAGCTGCCAGCACCTCCAGCCAAGCTGGGACACAGGCATGGAGCTGGGACGGGGGTGGGGTGGGGGGCATGGTGGTGGCCCCACACAGCCCAAGGCTCTGCTGGGAAGGATAAGAAGGGAGGTGAGAATGAGCAGAGTGAAATCCAATTCTGCCTCAGGATGGACTGGCCTCAAGCATCTGGACCTGGGTTTGATTCCCCTAAGGAAAGCCTCTCTCCCTGTTCCCCCCTCCCCAAAAAGGGAAAAGAAGAACAAAAATAATCTTATCAGGCAAAAGGTTTTCTCCTGGTTTTGGTTAATTCCTCAAAGAGACCCAAACAAGCAAACAAAAAACCCAAACCATGCCCCACGTGCCCCCCCAGCAGACAGCTGCCTCTGCTCTGAGCCTCCTCTACAAACCACCTGTGGCTATTTCAGGGGTTTGGTTTGCAACCTGCCCATCCTTCCAGGGCACCAGACCTAGCTCCAGAGATGCCAAGGCACAAACTCCAGGAAACAGGCTTCATCTCAGGCTGGGAAACAGCACCAAGTGTGGCAATGCCAACCCGACCCTGCCCAGGACGCACTGCCTGGTGCCAAACCACGCTGGCACCTCAGCTTCCCCGTTAGTGTCACAGGCTTAGTGTTAATCAGATGAGCTTCTCTAATTAGCAAAGTGTTGGAAAAGGGAATGGAGCAGAAATTCCCAGGCCGACAGAGCCCCTGGACACTCCCCAAGTGACCATGGCCCTGCACCCAAACCTCAGGAGGCCAAGCAAGCAGCAAAGACAAAGCAGAACCTCTCTGTTCATTGCTCACCAAAGCAACAGAAAGAAAGAAAGGAAATGAAGGAGATGTGAGCAAGAATTCAAAGCTCCAGACGTGCCACTGGAAAGCTGCCCTCTGAGACAGGCCACAGATATTCTCCCAGCATGAAATTTGGCCCCAGGAGCCTGGGCAGATGGAAATCGAGGCTGTCCTGGAGACCCCTTTGGCTCTCCCAGCTCTGCACTCTGTAAAAGGGAGGTCTGGGCAGTAAATTTGGCCCAGCTCTGCTCAAATTCAACCCCCCAGGTCCAAGCTCTCCTCTGGAAGGAGCTGGGGAAGAAGAGGGTGAGTTTGGAGCTGGTTTGGGATGGAGGTGACACCCCTCCAACCATGACAGACCCCAGCAGGCACTCCCAGATGTTCACACCTTGGCCAAGCCCTACAGCTCCTGCTCAAGACATCAGTGCAACCAGGAGGCTGAGCCATGCCCTACCTTCACACTGCTCCTGCATGGTCCTAGGAACACGGAGATGCTGCAGGGCCATTTCCCCATTTCCCCCCCCCAGTTCCTAAACTGCTTTGTAGGATAACCAAACCTTGATCTCACAGCAGCCACTGTGAGATCCTAACCCAGGCTGCTGGTAAGGTCCTGTGCTAAAGTTTTTTTTTTTGCCCCAGGTCCATGCAGGAACAGTTCACCATTTCCCACCTGGAGGGGAAAGCAAATGGAAGAAAACCCAGAGAAGAAAGCTCCCTGCAGCCCCTGCAGCTGCCTCAGCCCCCAGCCGTGGCTGCAGCACCAAGGGGAGCCTGCAGCATCCAGCTGGAAGAGCAGGGGGAAGAGAACAAGAGGATGTGTTCTCCAAAACTTGGGCCCAGCTGTGCTCCAGGCCAAAGCCAACAAGGGGAGAGATCCAGCTGTGTTCAGCTGGGTCTTGGAGCACCTCTGTGCCCACTGCTCCCGTGGCACAGCTCCAGCCTGCTGTCTGCCAGCTGCTTTTGGAGCACACAGGGCCCTGGTCCTGGGCTGGATTTAGCCCCTTTTGTGTCTCTGCTCTGACAGCACACAACGGAGTGTTCCACCTCTTGCCAGCAGCTTCTTCCTCCAGCATTTTTTGCTCTCACATTGGGAATTTTAATGCAATTTCCTCACATGAGCCTTGGCAGGGACTGACCATCATGGGACACCAGCACCAAGGACTGACCCTCATGGGACAACAGAACCAAGGACTGACCCTCATGGGACACCAGCACCAAGGACTGACCCTCTCGGGACACCAGCACCAAGGACTGACCCTCTTGGGACACCAGCACCAAGGACTATCACAAGACACCAGCCTGATTTCTCCTGACCCAGGTGAAGCCACCACACACTGAGGAGCTCAGCTTTGCCCCACAGAAAGAGTGAGGATTCCCCAAACTTTTCCATCCATTTCTCCACAGCTCCCTGCATCCTGCTGGAGAACCTCAGGGAGTCAACTGCAAGGTGGGGAAGGGGTCCCTCAGCCCCAGAACAGCCCCCAGCCCCTCACACCCATTGCCTGGGGGAGGGTTGTTAACCCTTCCAGCTCCCTCCCACCCCCACCCCCAGCTGCCCTCTCTGTTTGGCTGAGTTACAGAAACTGCTGCAAAGTTTGTGCCATGAACTCCCCCCAGGTTGCCTGCATTTGTGTGCCAGTCCCGTGCCAGGCACACACAAACGTGCATAGTGTGAGGGGCACACACTCACTGCCACCCCCACCCCCTGCACCCCATCCCTGTCCACCCACAGCCCCCCAACTCCCCCTGCCAAACCTCTTCATACACTCACACCATCTCCAGCAACGTGCCGCCCCTACCCCGGGGCACCCCCCTAAAGCGTGCACCCAAATCCCATGCTGTTCATACCCCCCTGAGCCGTGTACAGCCCCCTAATTGCATACCTCCCCCCACCAAAACCGTGCACAAGTGCCCCCTCCGGAACCGTGCCTTCCACCCCTCAGCTGTGCCTACACCAAGCCGTGCACAGACCCCCGGATATCCCTCCCAGCCCCCCGCTCCAAAGGTACACACATAGCCCCCCCAGTAGTGGACCCCCCAGCCATGCACAATCCCCAAAGTTACACACACCCCCCCCACGGCCACGCATACTCACTCAGCCCCCAGTCATCCACCCCCTCCCCAAGCCATGCACCCCCCTCGTCACCCCGCAAGCCTTGCACACAGCCCCCAAGCCATGCAAGCCCCCAGGCTGTGCACACCCCCAAGCTGTTCACACACAGTCAGCCATGCACAGCCCCCCCCCCTCACACACACTTACACCCTCCCTCCCCCCAAAACCGTGTCCCCCCTAACCCTGGCATCGCCCCCACCCCCCCACCCCTCCCGGTACCTGTCGCTGGGGCGGGCTCGGCTCGGGGGTGCTCCGGGCGGCTCTGCCGGCGGCTGCCGACCTGGGACATGGGTGAGGGGGGAGCGGCGGCAGCAGCAGCGGCAGCAGCAGCGGGGAGGGAAAAAAGGAGGGGGCTGAGTGTGGACCGACCCCGGCCCCACCGCCCCGGCCTCACCTGGGGGGGCCCCGCGGGCCGCCGCTGCTCGGCTCAGCCCCGCACCCGCCCCTGCCGCGCATCCCCCGGCCCCACCGCTCCGGCCGCCTCCAACCGGGGCGAGGGGTTTGGGCTGGGTTTGGTGGTTGGTTGGCTGTTGGGTGGAAGGTTTTTTCTCTCAATTCCTTAAAAAAATACTAAAAACCCCACAACCCACCCAACCCACCCCCCCAAAAAAAAGAAAAAAAAAAAAAAAAAGCTGCGAGCCCCAACAAAGCTCCGCCCGCGTCCGGCGGGGGGAGGAAAAGTTGCTTTTGGGGGCTGGAGCAAAGCCGGGGAGAGGAGAGGCACAGGGCAGGCTGAGGTTGCTTGGCTCCCAGGACCAGCTTTGAAACTGGGCTTGCTCAGCTCTGCTCTCAGCTCAAGCGCTGGGCTCCCCCCTCTCAAAAACAATTAAAGGGGGGGGGGAATTAGTGGGCTTGGGAAAGTCCCAGCACCCTCGGGTCGGTGCCCCCGGCCTGCCTGCTCTGCACCTGGGCGTGGAAGCAAAGAGGTTTCTCCTGTTCCTGACTTTCCTGCACGGCTCTGCCTCACCCACCCCTCCCTGCCTCAGTTTCCCCAGCTGGTAAAATGAGGTTGGGTTCCTCCGGGAGATGCCTGGAGGCGCTGGGATTAGAGGTGACGACGTCGCTGCCGCCACCAGCCGCGATAGTGACATCAAACCCTGGGTCCCAGGCGGGCCGAGCCAGGGCTCGCTGCCTTTGCTCCGTGTCCCTGCACCGTCCCCAGGAGGCTTCGTCCTCGTGCGGAGCATCATGTAGGACCTGGCAGGACATCTCCAGGGCTGGATTCTCACAGCACCGCTGCGTTTTTCCTGCCCTTTAGAGAGCGTCGCAGCGTGGGTACAAAGAAGCTGTGATGGCTCTGGAGTTCTCCTGAAGCCCTGCTCCTGGCAGCCTGAGACTGGAGCAGAACTAGCTGGTAGCATGGGGCTGGGGGGGCTGCCCAACCTGTGGCATGGGGTTGGGGGTCACAGGCTTCACTCTGTCACTAGTTCCTGGACATGCCAGAGGTCCAGGGGACAGCTTGATTTTACACTCCAGAGTTATGGCTCTGGGTTCCCAGAGCAGAGTTGACTCCACTGGGCAGCTCCCCCCAAAAGAGATCTTTGAGATCAAGTCAAACACTCCCCTGGAGCTCACAATCCACCACTGCTGCTAAGCCACCACCACTAACCCATGTCCCTCAGCACCACATCCACAAAGCTTTTAAACACCTCCAGGGATGGGGACTCCACCACTGCCTTGGGCAGCCTGGGCCAGTGCCTGAGAACCTTTTCTGTGAACAAAATTTTCCTAATATCCAAACTGAACCTCCCCTGTCTGTGTCCTCTTGTCCTGTCCCCTGTTGTGAGTAGAGCCCAGCCCACACCTGGCTCCAATCTCATCTGAGGTCTAAACCCCAGTCCTCTCAGCTGCTCTTCAGGACTTGTGTTCAAGGCCCTTCCCCAGCTTCATTCCTCTCCTCTGGACATCCTCCAGCACCTCAATGTCCTTCTTGTAGCGAGGGACCCACAACAGTGCCACCTGCCATGGCGGCACTGCCCACAGCCCCAGCAGGACCCAGCCAGCTTTCCACAAGCCCTCTTTGGGGCAGTGTCCAGGCCCTACTGGTGAGGGTGAGCAGGGCCATGGGGTGTGCCAGCACCACCAGCCTGTGAGGCAGTGTCTGAGTCACACCAGGAACATGCCAGCCCCACACATTCCTCCCTGTTTACCTGCTCAGGCACCCCAGAGTCCAGCCATGCTGCAGGGGATGCATTCATGCAGCTCCTGGGCTCCCCTGTGGGGGGACTTGGCCCCACCAGACCAAGGGGCTGGATGCAAGGAGACCCCAGAAACCCTGAGATTGCCTCGGACCTGGGGAAGAAGGAGGGTGGCTGCTCTGGGTGGGTGATGCTCTGTCTGTGGGAGGGCGGAGCTGGGAACTCCAGTGCCACATGCTCAGCTCAGGCCATGAGGCTGCAGAGCTGGGTGGGATTAGCAGCAGATTTTTTTTTCCTCTGTGCTGACAGCTTGGCTTGATAAGCCACAAGCCCAAATAATTAAAGAGTACTTGGGAAGCTGAGTCACAACTTTGGTGGCCCAGGATCTCACCTCTGGCTTTGGAGGCACAAAGGGACTCCCCAGGGTGGCTGCGTGGGCATGGTGGCAGCTGTGCCGTGCTGGAAAGGGCTTTGCAGGGTTTGGGGGGCTGGAGAGCAGCAGAGCTTTACCCACAGCAACACTGGGGTTGTGGTGTTGCCTTTCTCAGGGGCCATCCCACCAAGCCTCCCATGGACACCCTTTGGCCTCAGAGGCACAGCATTGCTGCCCTTCAAGCAAAAGGGATTACACCAATGCTAAAGGCAGGTTCCCAAACAAGTCTGCACCCTCCTTTGTTCCACCACCTGTGTCCCTCTGCTGTATGGTGAAATGCTGCCCTGGTATCTGCTCTCAGGGCTCAGCCTGGGCAGGATCCATCCCACTGGAGAGGACACGACCTGATCTCTGCTCCCTTAACCCTGATCTCAGCCCTCCTCCGCTGTCCCCCCCACCGCCCCCCGCCTCCTCACTGCCTGCTCTCATTGGGGTTCCTCTCCCGCTCCGTCTCACGTTCATTCAGAAGCGGGAGGTGAATGTTGGCAAGCAGAAAGCGAGGGCAGCGGGGCCCAGCCTTCTCCATTCTCCCCGTGTGGTGAGGACGGTTCCAGCATGTCACCGGCAGCAGCCGTCCCCGGCGGCATCCGGCGGGGCCGCGGCTCAGCCAGCCCTGCTGCCGCTCTCCCATGAAGGGCCCTGGAAAGAAATGTGCTGGCACTTCGTGTTGCTGTTGCCCAACAGCAACGAACCAGTCTCCAATGCCCTTCCTCGATGTGGGGCTGCTGGTCTCTGGGCTTGGTGGTCCCATGGGGGCTTGCAGCTCCATTGCTGTCCCCAGAAACCCCAAGGATGGAGGTGTGGTAGTGACAGGATGAGAGGGAAAGGCTTTAGGCTGGAAGAGGGGAGATTGAGACTGGATATTAGGAAGAAATTCTTTACAGTGAGGGTAGTGAGACACTGGAAGAGGTTGCCCAGGGAGATTGTGGATGCTCCCTCCCTGGAGGTGTTCAAGGCCAGGTTGGATAAATCCTTGAACAACTTGGGCTGGTGGGAGGTGTCCCTGCCCATGGCAGGGGCTTTGGAACCTTTGAGGTCCCTTCCACCCCAAACCATTCTATGACTCCATGAGCAGGAAGGTGCAAACAAGTCCAGTGAAAGGTTACAATTTGCCCAGCAATGCTGAGTGCTCAAGACACCGAGATGAGCATTTTCCACAAAAACAAGTAGGGTTTTTTTCTGCCCCAAAGTCTTGTCCCCTCTAAAGAAAACTCCCCCTGAGCAGTTCTGGCAGAGGCGGGCAGGGGTGGGCAGGAGAAGAGCAGGGGCACGCCGTGGTGTGCAGCGTTAACATAAGTGCGATGATTAGAGCTGGGTTAATCCTGCCTCACACGGCGGAGCGCTGCACCCCGAGCAGCTCGGTGTTTTGGAAAGCCAGGCCGCTTTCTGTAGGTGTGGGACAGCTCTGACCCACATTCACAGCGCCTGGCAGCCGCCGCGCCGAGCTCCTGCGCTGCCAAAGTCAATCCGGCCAGGTCCTCCCAGCTCCCGCCCGCGGCTTGCGCTCCTCGGCGGGGCGGGGGGAGCAGGGTCTGCACCCCATCACCCCAGGTCTGCTGCTCCCCATCCACAGCTCGCCATCACCCAGGCTGGGGAAGAAAGAAGGGCAGAGGTTTAAACCTTCCCGACCCCCCCCGACTCGGGCGAGGATTTAGCGCTGAAGCCTCGGCTCCGCAGTTCAAAGCGAGGGTTTTGCAACATTCCCGGCATTTATCCCTCGGCAAACCCTTTGCAGTTTCGAAAGAGAAAACCCAAAATAAATAAAGAGGAGAAAATGTCTTCGATCTGAAAACAACAACAACACACACACAAAAAATAACCCCCCCCAGCCCCAACCCGCAGCGTGGTTAACCTGCCATGAATGGGACTGCAGACGTTGGGCTGGGGCTCAGCACAGAGCCTGGCTGTGCAGACTTGACTTGTGTTTGCTTAGGGTCCAAGCCATCACCCCCTAATCTTCTCCAGCATTAATTACCAGGCACTGGGAGCACACAAAACCTCCTAACAAAATAACCTTCTCAAACCCTTCTGTGCTGGGAGGGGTGGTGGTGTGTGCGCGGGGAGTGGGGGGGGTGGTGGGGGGAGGTGAGGCACTGGGTTTGCAGTGAATGACCCCAGTGTTTGGGAGCTGCTGCTGAAGGATTTTGATGAGTCACGAGCTATTTCTGTAAATAATAAAAAAAAAAGAAAAAGCAAAAGAGAAAAACCTAAAAGAAGAGAAGAGAAGGAAATGGACATAAAAAAAAAAAAAAAGGGCCTCATGGAGATTCATCTTTTGAAGATGGAAAAGGAAAGATTTGTCCCTTCCCCTCTGTGCCATGCTTCAGCCCTGGGTGGGGGGGGTTGCATACAAGTGCTGCTGTCATGGGGAGGCAGAGGCATGGGAGCAGCCCCACTGCTGCCACCCACCGTGGCTGCACCCAGGGGACCACTGGGAATTGTGGCTTGGGGAGCTTGATAGCCCCTTTGGTGCTGGGGGGGCGGGGGGGGGCTCATGGACCACGTCCCAGCAGGGCATGGGACTGTGCATCACTGTGGTGGTTTGCAGGGGCATCAGAAGGATGATAGGATGAGAGGGAAGGGCCTCAGGTTGTGCCAGGGGAGGTTTAGGTTGGACGTTAGGAAAAAGTTCTTCCCTGAAAGGGTTGTCAATCCCTGGAACAGGCTGCCCAGGGCAGTGGTTGAATCACCATCCCTGGGGGGTGGTTTAAAAGACTCATGAGATGTGATGCTGAGGAACTTGGTTCAGTGGTGACCTGGTAGTGTTGGGTTAATGGACTTGATCCCTTCCAACCAAAACGATTCTGTGACTCAGTGTAGAGCAGCATTGCTGAGGAGCACAGGGTGCCCCCAGGGCTGGAGATGGTGACAGCAGCACTGTCCCTGCACAGGGTCAGGGCCAGCATTCTCCTCACTGCTGTGCTGGGCACATTTCTGTGCAGAGTCAAAATTCCCGTGGATTTGGGGAAAGGCATTGAACTAGCTGGAGAAGAAGGTTGCACCCCCATGGATGTGAGCTGTGCTCCAGAGCACCCAGAAGGGAAGAGAAGGAGAGGGGTGGGTGCCTCCTGCCATCCTTCTCTAGGTGTATGAAAGCTGTGGGAAGGGGAGGCAGCTGGTCTCAGTCTCTTCCCTGCTCCATGTACTGGTTTAGCAATCAAACCAAGGCAGCTTTCATGTCCATAGCAAAAAGGGAAAAGAAGTTTCTAGTTTAAAAGTTAAAAGCTCTTTCTCCAAGTGTTAAATCAATCAAAGCCACATGTTCCCCCAAGTGATGGACAGCCTGGAGCCAGCTGCAAGCCCCCTGGGAGCTGGGATGGGGACGCTGACCGCTCCACGTGGCTCGTGCACCCATGGGTGCTGGCTCAGCCCCCCAGGTGGGCAGTGTGGGGCTGGTGGAGGCACGTTCAGCACACCCCAGGAAGCCACTGGCGAGCTGGCCACAGTTCAGAGAGTCCTGGAAAAGGGCCACTGGAAAAAAGATTAAGTTTGGCTGAGATGGAGCAGCAGAGGAAAGGGGATGTAACAGTCTATTAATATTGGCAGGGTCTAGACACAGCTGGGAGCCAGCCACTGAGCTGGGCTGTGGACCCAGGGGCTGGGGGCTGCAGTGGGGGCTGAAATCTGCTCCCCGCCCTGGCCCAACCTCCTCCCTGGCCCCTTTGCTGCTGCAGCTCTGGCTGGGACTTGGAGTGAGGCTATTCAGGAAAAAACCCAAATGCAACAGCCAAAAGTTCTGACTGATGAAGCCTTGATGGCCTGGGAAGTCAGTTCCCTGAGGGGATTGGTTTGAGAGGGCAGACATCACAGAATCATTAAGGTTGGAAAAGCCTTTTTAAGATCATGCAGTCCAACCATCAACCCAACACCACCATGGCCACTAAACCAGGTCCCTAAGTGCCATGGCCACACATTTCTTGAAATGGGGACGTGGTTTGATGTCTAAGGTGGTGTTGAGTCAATGGTTGGAGCTGGTGACCTCAGAGGCCTTTTCCAACCAAACCAGTTGCATGAACTCTCTGACTGGAATCACCTGAAGCAAGCAGGCAGCAGGGCAGCAGGATAGGTAATTTATTTTATTGCATTTTATAATGCCATTGTCCATACAGATTCTTACATGCAGCTAGACCTACTGTACAGGGGTTTACCGTCTGCCAACGCAGACACACGGAGCTTCGGAGTACAAATACACAGCAATGCTAGTTCCTTTATACAGCACGGGGGACACAGCCGTGGTGGGAGAGAAAGGCTCACTTTATACACATCCTCCCTCCCCTCCACCCTCCAGCCCCGACCCTGGACCCGGTCCCACCTCCCAGCATCCCCTTCCTACCCAGCGCCAAAGAGGATGGATGAGAAAAATCAAAAAAGGGGAAAAATAAAAACACATAAGGAAATAAAGTGGTGGCAGGGCTTGATGGTTCCTCAGGGATGAGGATACCCTCAGGCTGAGCACCCATCTGGGTTTCCCCAAGAGCCATCATGGGCAGTGGAAGGTTCCCAAGGCCCTGGCTCTGGCCTGTCCCTGCCTTGCCCAATGCTTCCAGGACAAAAACCTAGATCCAAGGAGATCCTTCCTCTTGGGCTGGCCAGGTGTGTAAACAAAGCAAAGCAACCCTTTGGTTTAATGCAGGTTCAGCTGCTGCTTCCCCTTCGCCTTCAATGGCCTCCCCAGCAGCTCCCCAGTGCTACCAGTACCCTGTCCCTTTGAGCACTGGTTTCTGACCCCACTGGCTCTACCCATGCTGGCTAGTTGGGGGGAAGGAGAAGAAAGAAGAAGAAGAAGAAAAAATAAATAATTGGGGAAAAAAAAAAAAAAAGGAAAAGATAGAAAATGGAAAAATTCCTTCAAGTGAGAACAGAAAATACCTTTAGTACACAGCCTCCTCTCACAGAACTGCCCCAGGGTGGGAAGAAATTGGAAATAAAATTGGAAATAAAACACACACACAAACAAAAAATCCAGAAAAAGCCCCAAACAACCCAAAGGAACAATTGGTGTTGGTAGGTTTAAACCCAGACTCTCTCTAGCTCAATATATACAGAACACAACCCTGCCCCATGCTGTGTTTGGTCCTTGAGCCTTCGCTTTCCCCCCTCCCCACTACCAGGGTGTGTTTGAGATAAGATATGTGGAATTGTGTCCAATTCAAACCAGCAACAACAACAAAAAAAATAAGAAGAAACCAAAGGGGTGAGAGGGGTGAGAGGGGTGGGTGAGGTTAGGAGGGGGCCATGGGTTTGGGTGGGAGCCTGCAGAGGTGGCTGGGGGTGAGAGAATGAATCCAGTTTACCCTTGAGTACCAAACTGGGCACATTTGCTGTGACATCACCAACTGTGACTCCTCTGTCAGGAAGGGCTGGGCAAGAGGCATCACCTGGAGGCACTGAGCTTTCCAGACCTGTGCATGTTTGAAAGGAAAAAAAACTCCTTTGTATTTATAGATTTCTTTCTCTCTGTCTCTTTGATATATATATTGAGTGCTCTTTGGAGCCAGGATGGGGGCTGCAGACCTATTCTAAGTGCCCAGCTGTCCTCATGGGATCTGGGGGTGATGGTGAAAGGGTATTTTGGCTGGACCCACTGGGATCTGGAGGCAAACAGTTCACCATGGCCCCAGGAGGTGTTTTGGGGGTGTCTGTACCTCTGGAAAAACTTCAAAAACAATAAATCCCACCCTGAGCAGGAAGGGCAGAGGGTGCTGGAGGGTTCCCTGTGCTGGCTGTGCTTGTGCCTGGACCACCCTGGGGCCCTGGGACCCCATCCCTGGGTTTTGCTGAACCTTAGGCAGAAACTAGGGGTGTGCAGGGCTGCTGCAAAATTAAAATGGAAGAGCATGAGGAAGGTGAGAGGAAAGGCCTCAGGGAGAGAAAAGATTGGGAGCAGCTACTGAAACATCTCCCCAGAACAGCAAGGGGGTCTGACTCCATGCAGAGCTCACAGCCCCGTGGCTGTGGGGAAGGACCCAGAGTACCCCCAGCAGTGGGTGGGAGCTGGACAGGACTCGTCACCTGCTGGCAGCCCTTCCTGCACCCATGTGAGCTCCTGAGTGTCCATGGCACAAGCCCTGATGGCTGTCAAACTCAGCCCTCCATAGGAAGGACAAATTAGATCAGGTCAAAGCCAGGCTGTGCCCAGTACAAGCCCAGATTGCTCCCTCCCCAGAAACACAGAGGTGTCCCAGACACACTGGAGCAGCACTGATGGGTGACACTGGGGGCTGGCACTGCCCCAAGAGGCACAACTGCCCCTCACTATGGAGGTACAAACCAAAAATCCCAAACCCTGGCTGCAGGCAGGAGACTTCCTGCTCAGGGTGAACTGTGGCCAAGCAGCAGTGGAGGGGGGATTGGGGCTGCACCCCCACATCCAGCCCATTCATCCCTTGGACAAGTAAAGCAGCAACGTGCGGCAGCAGCCTCCCCCCAGCAACACCCACCTGTGACAGCTGTAAACTTGTTTAGAGCAATAACTTAAAATCTAAGGTTGGGGGGGAAAAAAAGAAAGAAAAAGAAAAAAAGAAAAGAGGAGAAAAAAAATCACAAAGAAAAAAGGAAAGAAGAAAGAAAAAGAGTGATGAGAACAAGAGGAAAAAGAAGAGGAAGAGGAGGAAGAGGAGGAAGAGGAGGAAGAGGAGGAAGAGAAGGAAGAGGAGGAAGAGGAGGAAGAGAAGGAAGAGAAGGAAGAGGAGGAAGAGAAGGAAGAGAAGGAAGAGGAGGAAGAGGAGGAAGAGGAGGAAGAGGAGGAAGAGGAGGAAGAGGAGGAAGAGGAGGAAGAGGAGGAAGGAGAAGAGAAGAAGGAGAAGAAAAGAAGAGAAAAGGAGGAAGAAGAAGAAGAGAAAGAAGAAGAGGAAGAAGAAGAGAAAAAAAGGGGGAAAAGGAAAATAAAAAAGAAAAGGAAAGAAAAGGAAAGAAAGAAGAAAAAGGAGATTAAAAAGGGGGCAGGGGGAGAGGAAAAAAAAAGAAGAAAAAGAGGAAAAAAGTAATAAAAATTCAAAAATTAAGATTTTTTTTAAAAGGAAGGAAAAAGAGAAGGGACTAAAGTAGGAGGGGAGGAAAACCCCCGGCACCTCCAGCCTCGCGGCTGCTCTGGAGGTACAGAGGGGATGAGGCTGGACCACACCTCAAGAGATGGGGTTTGGTTCATGCCCCCCACCCCAGCCTGGTCAGGGTCTTTGGTGTCCAGCAGAGGCTGGGAGGGAGCCGGCGGCGGCGGGGACGAGGTGTGAGAGAGGCTGGAAGGCGATGCCGGGAGGCGGGGGGCCTGGCAAAGCTCCTCCCTGGGATGTTTCGGCAGCGGCGCTGGGGAGAAACTTGGGTCGAGTGGAGACACCTAGCGAAGGCTGCCTGGGCTGGGCTGGGCGAGCTCCAGCGCAGCCACGGCGCCTGCGGCTCGGGAGCTGGCAGGATTTTCTGGGGGCTAGGGGAGAGAAAGGGTCCCTCTGCAACACCAGCCACAGGGGATGTTGCTGAACCCCGTTAATAGCCGCTGGACCCCCTTAACAGCCCCACTGGGCTGTGCCCCCCGCACCTGGTGGCTGCTACCCCACAAAGGTGCTGGGGTGACAGGGAGGGTTTCCACTCAGCCCCACTGATGGCTGCCTGTGGGGGGGAACAGGGACCCCCTGTCCCCCATCTCTGCAGCCGCGTGGGTTTCAGGAATGCAACAGGGAGCGAGAAGGATCTCAGGTACAGGCTGTCCCAGAAACCAGAGCCCCCTGGGGATGTCACCAAGGTGATGCTTGGGGACAAACAAGAACACTCCTCCCATGACCCACGACTGCACGTTGCATTTTCAACCCAAAATGTGGCTACTGGGCTGCTGGTGCCAGGATCCCAACACAGGACTGGGGGCTGAGTACTGGGGCAATGACACAGCCCCCACCAGCCAGGTCTCAACCCAGGGTACCAGGGCCAGGGCAACACAGAGCAGCCTCAGGGTCCCTCTGGGACAGCCCAGAGCTGGGCTCAAAACCCAGAGCAGCTTCCCACATCCATCACAGCAAATCCCCCAAGATCCCACTGTGTGCCAGGACAGCCAGTGCCAGCCTGGCCATGCTGGGGACAGGTCCCCAAGGCCAGCGCAGGGGTACCCACATCACCAGCACAGAAAGAAAGAGCAGGGAGAAGAGTGGTGTTTGGTTGTGTTGTTCTCGTTATTATTGATATTTCTCTTTTTTTTTTTGGCATGAAGACCATCTGGTCACCTCAGCTACGGCCCTGCTGGCTCTAGACATCTTTTGGTATCTTCCCATCTGGATGCACACAAAAGGGTAACAAAAAGAAAAGATGAAAGCAGGAGCCCCAGCAGCAGCAGGCTCAGGCTCCCCGGCCTTGGCCACCACAGGGTGGCACCAAGGTCAGCTTGGCTACCAGCAGGGTGGCCAAGCAGGGCTCACCACCAGGCTCTGCCCACGCCAGCTCCTCTGCAGGTGCTCTGTGGTGGTGGATGCTGCCTCCTCCCCACACTGCCCATCTTCGGAGACCCTGCCTCAGCTCTGGAGGAGGAATTGGGCATGAAGAGGACCAGGAGCTGTTCCCTGAAGTCGATGTTGTGCCACCAGCCTTCCACACATGGGCTGGGAGAGATGTCACTGCTGCAGCCAACATTGAGAAGGAGGCAGGGAGGGAGGTGTCCTCGTTCCTGGTGCTGATGGTCGGCCAGGGATGGTCACCACTGATGGGTGCCACGAACACCCCCAATGGCAGGGACTGGGGCGCTTGGGGAGGGCCACCAGTCCAGGGTGGGCATTCTACTTGCTGGGCAGTTTAACAACCTGCTAGAGGTGCCAAGGCAAAGGGGACACAGCCCCACTGGCATGCTGGTCCTTGTCCTTCTCCTAGGTGCAAGCCCAACATCCAGACCATGGCAGAGAACTCGCCCCCATTTCTGCCGTTTCTTCCCCCAAAGCTGGGTGGTGGCAGCATGTGGGCAGGGTCCACAATCGATCCCTCCTAGTGCAAAGCCCTCTAGGGGACAGAGAGACAACAGCAGGTTCCTGCCATCGCCTTCCCACCCCAGGGTGGTCACTGGCAGAGGCTTGAGCATCACAGGGTGGCAGAGGGCTGCAAGGGAGGAGGGGACAGAGGCAGAGGCAGCTTCCCTGTGCCCACTGTGCACAAGGAAGGAAGGAAGGAAGGAGAGGACCATTTCGGACAGGAGCAACCTACCATCCTCGTTCACCAGTCACTAACCAAGGGAGGAGGGGAGGCAAAGTCCAGCTCTTGGGTTTTTTGCTTCTGGTGCCGTGGGTCATGGCCCGTGGCAGGGGTCAGCGCCCGGGGCTGCAGCGCAGGGCAGGGGGAGCGTGAGGGACGCGCCGGCAGCAGCAGGTGGTGGCACCAAGGAAACCCTTTTTGCCTTGTGGAAGTGCCTTTAGGAAACAGGTTAACGCTGAAGGTCACCTTGGTGAGGTGGGAGCTGTCGCTTGGTCTCCGTCTGGGAGGGTGGGAAGGGTTTGCCCCTCGGTGGGGAGGAGGAAGGGGTCCTTAGGACAAGTCTTCCACCGGCAGCTCCTCCTCCAGGTCCCTGTCGTCAGGGATCGTCACATTCTGGTTGGTGGTGGCCATCAGGGAGACAGGTCTGCTGTCGTCCTCTGCTTCGGCTGGCTCCTCCTTCACGTGCACTGGGTGGCTGTAGGGAGAGAAGCCTTCAGCCTGGGGCAGCTGGTCCCACCGGCCACAACCCCATGAAGCCCTTGCTCCAACTCTCTCCTCACCCAGGTGATGGGAGGCCACGAGCAGCTCCCAGTGCCTGCAGTGCCACCACCCCTGAGCTCCAGCAGCCCAACACCACCTCCCAGCACCCCTCACACCCTCTGCCCAGGCAGGCTGACCTGTACTGCTGCGGGGACAGGCGTGGGCTGCTGCTGCCGTTGCTGTTGACCTGCTCCACGGTGCTGCTGACGTCGTCGTGGCCCACGTGCAGCATGCCGCTGGCAGCGCTGGTGTTGATCATGGTAGGGCTGTTGAGCAGGGGGAAACTGCTCTCTGCCAGCGCAGCCTGCAACAGAAAGCAGCAGCTGGAGGCACGGAGGATGCCAGAGCACGGTGGAAGGCCTGGACTGTGAAGCAGGGAAGGATCAGTGCCCCAGCGGCTCTGCCAGGGATGGGGCTTGGGTCCTTACCTGGTAACTTGCATTAAGTGCTCCGTAACTGAGTCCTGAAATCATGTTTTTGACTAAAGTTGGACTCCTGCAGGAAGAGAGAAAGCAGAGCCACGCTCAGCTGAGTGCTGCTGGCCCTTGCGCAGGGGGGCTGGCAGCAGAGGTGGGTGGGTGTGGGCTGGGGGCACCCACCCTGTCATCTTTGGTGGCCTTCTCTTTTGGTACTCGTGCTCGTCCACGGTCCAGACGGCTCCCTTGACATTCTCCACACGCACGAAGCACTTGTGCAGGCTCAGGTTGTGGCGGACGGCGTTCTGTGGGCACAGCAGGGGCAGGCTCAGCACCACGGCCCTCACCTTGCTGCCCAGACCCCTTCTTCTTCCTCCCCATCCTCCTCCTCACCCAAGGCTCTGGGCTGTCCTGGTCACGTTTGGTTTGTCTCTACAGCCAAACACTCTGCAAAGCCAGGTGGGGATGCTGCACACTCTCACCCACTCCATCAGCAACAGGGGAGGGTTAGGAGTTGAGCCCCCAGACCACACGTGAGACATGACCCTGCTCCAGGTGCTGAGGATGATGGGGACAGCGTGGGACAAGTGACACCAGCATGGACCTGGGAGCAGAGCTGCCCTCTTGGCTGCAGCTGACTGGGTGCTGCTGATCTTTTCCTTTCCTTTTGTTCCCTTTTCCCCCCACCCTCCCTTTTCGGTCCTTTCCCTCTCTTTCTTCTTTACATCTCCCATCTTTACATTTCTAAATGTAAAATAAAGAGACACACACGTAGGCAGACAGCGCAGCCCCGAGAGGGACCAGCTCCCTTTTCCCCTTCCAACTCCCTGCCATTTGCTACTGCCCCTATTTCATTACCAATTTTAATTTGCCTCTAATTAAATCCTGTGTATTTTTCCGACTCACTTGCTAATCCATGAGGGAGGCAGGAGGCTGGAGTGGAATCTCTCCGAGCTATAATTACAAAGGGCCTAATCACGCCGGGGCTCTGCCTTTGAATAAATTTCCTTGCATTAAGGTTCTCAGATTCTCTGCCTTGCAAATGAGAATGACCCCAATTTCAGGAAGCTGGCCTCAGAGGTTTTTTTTTATTATTATATATATATATATATATTTATTTTTTTATTTCCAGTCCTGATTCGTGATGAGAGACTAATTCGTTACGCTGAAACATTAACGGCAATTGGAAAGGTCGAGCGGGGGCTGGATAAACAAAGGAGCTGCCCAGCACAACAAGGCTAAGGGACACACGAGGACTGGACCCCCCCCCCCTGCACTGGAAAGGCTTAGAGAGTCCCCAGAAGCTTCATCACATCACCTCTGTTTCTTTCTAATGGAAGGACAAAGCCAAGCAGAGAAGGGCTACTGCCGGCATCATCCTTCTGTTCTTCCACCCATCCATCCATCCATCCATCCACCTTCATCCATCCAACCTTCTATCCATCCATTTCCATTCATCCATCCATCCACCTTCATCCATCCAACCTTCTATCCATCCATCTCCATTCATCCATCCATCCACCTTCATCCATCCAACCTTCTATCCATCCATCTCCATTCATCCATCCATCCATCTACCTTCATCTATCCAACCTTCCATCCATCCACCTGCATTCATCCATTCATCCATCTTCATTCATCCATCCAATCTTCCATCCATCCATCTACCTTCATCCATCCATGCTTCCAACCTTCCATTCATCCATCGATCCATCCATCAATCCATCCATCCATCCATCCATCCATCCATCCATCCATCCATCCTTCCAACCTTCCTTCCAACCTTTCATCCATCCTTCCATCATAGGATCATAGAATGGTTTGGGCTGGAAGGGACCTCCAAAGCTCATCCAAGTCCAATCCCGCTGCAGTCCACAGGGACATCCTCCACCAGATCAGGTTGTCCAGAGCCTTGTCAAGCCTGATCTTGAACATCTCCAAGGATGAGGCCTCAACTACCTCCCTGGGCAACCTGTTCCATCCACCCTTCCATCCATCCCTCCATCCATCCTCTGCCCACCCCAGCATCCCTGGCTGTGCCATCATTCCTGGTGCTGCCATGGTGGCCCTGTGACAGCCAGCTTGGGCAGTGTCAAGTTGTGATAGGAAACTTTGCAAGGAGCTCCCTGGCTCCAAGGAGCTGGTTCCTGGGAAGGACATTCAGGCACAGGTGGTGCTACTAGATGTTTGGTTTTTTAGAAGAGGGGGAGACCTAGGGGCTGCACCAGTGTTTAAGACTAGGCTGGATGAAACCTGGGCTAGTGGGAGGTGTCCCTGGAAGGACTTTCAGGTCCCTTCCAACTCAAGCCTTTCACCAACTCCAGGTCAGCAGCCAGCCTGGCTCCTCAGGTGGTGCTTGGTGGGTGCAGAGCCAGGTCCCAGGGTGCCAGTCCAGTGCCATCATCACTTGTACCCAGAGGGATGTGCTCCATCTGGGACATGCCCTGACCATGGAGTTAAAGCTTCAACCTTGTGCTGGCATCACCCAGAGAGAAGGGGTCTGGCTGTGCTCAGCACCATGCAGATATTCCAGGGAGCTGGAAATCCACAGGGGACTCCAGGCACTGCTGTGCTCCAGGGCCAGGAGGCAGCAGGGTGAGCCCCTGGCCCCTGCTCTGTGCTTACACCAGCTCTGAACACCCAGCTGCCTGCCCACAGCCTGGGGTCTGATGTGCAGCTGGGGCTGGGTCCTGCTGCTGCCCTTGAACCCCTGTCCCTTGGCAAGCAAACACAGGAACTCCTCCCCGCATCGGGGCCGGATCCTGCCCCACGCTCCCCTTCCTCCTTCCTGTGCAGGCAGGGGACTCCTCATCCAAACAAAGCCTTGATTAAAGGCAAGAAGCGTGGCAAAGCTGAAACCTTTCCTGCCATGGAGATGCAGCCCCAGCCCAGCAGTGCCCACGGTGCCCCTGTGACCCTCCCTGCTCCAGACAATGTGTTTGCAAAGGCAGCAGACGAGAGAAAATCAACACTGGCAGAGGGCAGGATGCAGCTCTGTAGCACTGCAGCCTGGGATGCTCCGTTCCCAGTGCTGGGTACCAGGCAGGGTGCTGCCCCCAGGACACAGAGGAGGTGCCAGGTGAGCTCCCCCAGCATGAGAATCCTCTTGCCTGATGCCTAGGGGGGGTCCCTGCCTCATCCTAAAGTGGCTTTTGTATTCCAGCAGTGTTTGCTCAGAGCCAGACTTGGCTGCTCTGTTTGCTTCTCATCTTTGTCTTTTCTAATGATGTTTGCTTTACACCCCCAGCCTCACTCCCTGTGCTGTGCTGGGCATCTCTTCATGGGCCCCCACACCCTACACCATGGCTCTGCCCCACCATGGGGCTGGGATAACCCTACCTTGGCACCCCTGCCCCATGCCAGGGGGAAGCTACAGCAGGGAGAGGAGGGAGAAGCTGCTGCAGGAGCTGTGGCTTTCCAAGGAGGGAAACACATTATTGTTTCCTGTGCATCCCCCTAGCCTTGCACACCAAAAGTTGTGATGGGAATCACCCTTCTCTCCCCAGCTCTTTTTAATCTCTTTTGGTGGTGGAACAGGAAAAAATAAAGAGCAGCAACAAGGGAGCCAGAAGGGCTGGGGGCTGCCCCTCTGAGACATCAGCTCTGCCCCTGGGTAACAGAGGGGTGTGGGAGCCACACACTGAAAAAAAAAAAAAATCAGAGTATTTGTTCCTTTCAGCTAGGAAAAAGGCCAGAAAAAGGCATTTTCACCTGCCAGGATCTGATTCCACAGACTGGCAAACTGAGACATGGAGCAGGGAAAGGGCTGCCCTGGAGGGCCCCAGTGAGGCAGTCATAGAATCACAGATTCCCAGATTGCATTGGGTTGCAAGGGACCCTCCAAGGGCATCTTGTCCAACCCCCTGCAGTCAGCAGGGACACCTCCAGCTACTGCAGCTTGCTCTGGGCCACAGCAAGTTTGACCTTGAATGTCTCCAAGGATGAGGCCTCCCATGTCCTGGAAGCAGCGATGGCCATGCTGGGCTCCCCATCCCTTCCCTATCCTCTGCAAGTGCCTTGGCAGGGCACTGGAGGTGCCAGTACCGCTGCTAGTGCTGGTCTCAGCGCTGCTGCCAGCTTGCAGTGCTGCTGGGAGCCATCAGGGGCACTCCAGACTGTCGCAGGGCCACGGCCAGCTCCAAAAGCAGGGCTCAAGCACCTCTGACCACTCCTGTCCTCTTCTGTCCCACTGCCACCAGCCTGTAGAGATGCCCAGGATGAGCCAGGAGCCACCTGGAGAACTTTGGAGCCAAACTGCTCTTTATTCACCCAAAGTTTGCTACGGTGAAGCAAAGATCTGCTGGGAGGAGCTCCTGACCTGCAGCAGAAGACAGGGGGGCCCTGGGCTCCAGAATAACCCAGTTCTCCCTAACCCTTTCAAAGTGCCCCGGGTTTATTCTCAGTTTAGGGTGTTTCAAGTGTTCCAGGGTTCTCCAATGTCACTTTCCCTCTGCCACTTCACTTCTCCCTGCCCCAAGCAGCAGGAAGCTGAGTCTCGAGTAAAGACAAGCAGTGGGAAACAAGAAACAAATCTTCTCTGGGGCAGTAACTGCTCCCCAGAACCACCTCAGCTCCTCTGAGTTCTCCATTTCTAAACAACCAAGGGGGGAGCAGCTCCAGCACCCACAGCACTGTCCCGAAATTCACAGCCACTAGCCCAGCCTCCTGGCAAGCAGCTCTGTGGTGCCCAAAGCTTCCAACACCTGCCCCAAAAGCTCCATGCTGGGGGAGCTGAGTGGCACAGGCACCCACTTGGAGACTTGCAGCAGGGCTGATGGTGCCTCCCAGCCACCACCACTCCCCTTCCAGCCCCACAGAGCAGCAGCAGCATCCTTGGCCACCACTGAGACCCAGCCACCACATCTCACAGCCTCACAATGAGCCACCAGCCCCCAGGTTATCATTAACCTTCTTTGCTGTTTCGAGTGTCTCACTCTTTCCTCTGCCCTTCTGCTGGCGCTGCTCCAGCCCCAGCCCCACAGAAAGCCCCAGGTTTGTACAGCAGCATATCCTACTGCATGGCTGATGTGTCCCCAGGGCCCAGAGGATGCATTTGGGGAGGGGAAAAAAAACGTGGGATTTATCCACAAAATCATTTCCTGCAACATCTGGGAGCTGTGCAATGAGCTGGGCCTTTAGCACAGGTGCTGGAGCATCTCCTGCAGCTGGCAGTGCTGGGTGGGATGGGGGGGGGTGCCAAGGGGGATGGGGTGAGCCCCATGGCAGCCAGCAGGGCTGTCCTCACCTTCCAGGTGGCTGTGTTCCTCCGGAAGTAGGCAAACATCCGCGTGAACCAGTTATAGATCTCGTTCAACGTTAGCTGCCTGTCAGGGGTCTCCAGGATGGCCTGAGGAACCAGAGAGGGGACAAGAGTGTCACTCCTGATGGTCTGGGGAAGGACTGCTTAGAAGGGGTTGTAGCAACAGGAAGAGGGGCAGTGGTTTGAAACTAGAGCAGGGGAGATTTAGGTTGGATTTTATTAGGAAGTTCTGCACAGTAAGAGTGGTGAAATACTGGACCAGGGTGCCCAGAGATGTGGTTGGGGGCCCCTGGAGACACTCAAGGTCAAATCTGATGTGGCCCTGAGCAGCCTGCTCTAGCTGGAGGTGTCCCTGCTGCCTGCAGGGGGGTTGGACAAGATGACCTTTGGAGGGTCCCTTCCAAGCCGATGCATCCTGTTGATTCTGTGGTTTGATACCCACAGGAGGTAGAAATGGGGGCTCAGCAAACATGGGGGCTCCTCCAGGACTGAGAAAATGGGGGGGGAGAGCATGGCTTAGCCCAAGGCACCCCAGGAGCAGGTCCCAGGTGGCACTCACCTGCCGGATGAGCGAGGCGTACGTGAAGGGTGGCCGCACGTCGGCGTTCTTGTAGAACTCATGGTTCTGTGCCAGCTCTGCAGGGGGAACAGAGGGGGGAAGTGACCCCACTTTGGGACCCAGGCACCACACCAGGAAGGGTGCTGAGCTCCCAGCACCCCGGCTCACCTGACGAGATTGGGGTGCAGAACTTCTCCGAGTTCCTCCTGCGGATGGGGCCCACGTTGTGTAAAGTGGAAGAGCTGATGACGGAGGGGCCCTGCCGCAGGGGCGTGATGGGCGCCGTGGCAGAGGTGGGGGGATGAGGTAAACCATCAGGGAACGTGTCGGAAGTGCTCTTGGAGAGGGTGGCACTGGAGACCAGGTTCAGCTGCATGGACAAGCAGGAGGGAGGGCAGGTGGTTGGGCACTGGCACGGGGGAACAGCAGGAGATGGGAGAGGCCCTGGCACACCGGCAGCTTGGCAGGGATGGGCCATGGAGTGGGAAGCAAAGGGGCTGGGATAGGACAGGGTCTGCTGGGTTTGGCAGGGAGGGGATGCAAGCAAGGGGTGGGATGCAACTACAGGACAGGATGCAACTGCAGGAACAGCTGCAGCCATGGGACAGAAATGCTACCATGGGAGGAGGATGCAGCCATGGGCCAGGGACAAACCACAGAAGAGGATGGAACCATGGGATGGGGATGCAACCACTACCATGGGAATGGGATGCAGCTGCAGGAAAGAATGCAGCCACAGGGTAGAGGTGCAACCACGGGATAGGGATCCAGCTGCAGAACAGGAGGCAACCACGGGATGGGGATGCAACCACAGGAGAGGAGGCACCCAGCAAATGGGACGCATGCACTGCATGCCTGAGCGGGTGGAGCAGCTCAACAGGCTGGCACAGGCTGTGTTTCCCTCCTGCCTGGTGCCTTGCACCAGCACAAAGGCCCATGCCGAGGGTGCTGCAGCACGGTTAGGGCATGCCCACCCCCGGGGAGCCATCCAGATGGGCCACACAGAGCCATGGTGCCCATGCACAGGGGGCAAAGGGGAGGAGAGGGGGTGGCTGTGGGGAAGTAGGAGGGCAGGAGGGACACGCACGCTTACAGGTTGGCTGAAAGGCTTTGGCTCTGAGGGTCTCATGTGAAGATGAGCCATCATGGCCTGCAGACGCTCACTCTCCTTGGCTAGCTGTGGGAGGCAGGAAGCAGAGGGTCAGGCAGTGTTGGCAGTCACCCACTCAGGTGCCCCTGGAGCCTCCAGTCCTGGTTCTGGGTGGGCAACATCCTCCAGCGTCCCTGCAGCAGCCACCTCCTGAGAGCCACAATGGGACTACAGGACCCCTCATGGGGGGTATGGAGGCTGCTGCTGCTCCAGCTCTGTGTGTGCAGCCAGGTGGAGTCACTCCTCAGTCCCTCTGGCTGCCACTCACCGGCACGATCCCATCCTGGCCACCCACCCCAGCTCTTGCTCTCCTTCTTGGGTGCTCTGGTGCCAGCCATCCTCATGCCCTTCACCCTCCTCTAGCCTTTGCTGCTCACCAGCAGCTCCCTGTCCATCCACCCATTCCTCTGTCCATGCCTCCCTCCATCCTCCCAGGCCACTCCACATCGCTTTAATTGCGCTGCTGCCTGCGTGTTCCCCACAGCGCGCGGGAGGTGAAATATTCACTGTGGCATCAGGGGAAATTTTGAGCCCAGCGGAGGCGATGGGATCTGACACCTGCTCTCTCCCCGTCACCTTCCCTTTCCTCTGCCACCCCTCAAAGCTTGGGGCTCGTCTGCGTCCCTGCTTCCCTGCCAGCCGAGCGCCCTCCCTGGTGTAGGTGGCTGGAGCCAGGAGCCGGGCGAGGAAGGAGTTAAAAGCAGGAGGCAGAGAGGAGTTTGCCGCAAGTTTGGAGCAGGTCGGATGCCTGCGTGCTGTCGTGGTGCTCATTAGAGCTGACAGCTCTCCCCTCGTGATGCAGACACTCTGTGCTGGCACAGCAGGAGCTCCGCGCTGAAAACTTTATAATTGGTAGCTGCGATGGCAGGTTCTCCTTTCTGCACTCCCAGAGCTTTCTGCTCGCTTTTCAGCTTCGGTTTTCGCCCCCCACCCCCTCCCTCCGCTTCCACCCCCCCCCCCCCCCCCCTCCATTTCCCTCCCCTCTTTAAGCCCCAGTAATTGCTTTCAACCTCTGGCTGCAGCGAGGGGCTGAGGAGCAGGATGCGATCGTGCAGCTTCGCCTGGCAGCTTCCCCACCCAGGAAGGTTTAGTTCAGTCCCTCCCTACCCTGCAGCCTCCACTGCTGCAACTGAAGGTGGAGGCTTCCAAGGCTTCCACGGCCCACTGGCCCCTGCCCTGGGGCTGGCATCCCCTGTGATCATAGAATGGGTTGGGTTGGAAGCGACCTTAAAGCTCATCTGGTTCCAACGCCCTGCCATGAGCAGGGACAACCTCCCACCAGCCCAGGTTGCTCAAGGCCTCATCCAGCCTGGCAATGAACAGCCCCAGAAAGGGGGCATCCATGACCTCCCTGGGCAACCTGTTCCAGTGTCTTCCCACCCTCACTGTCAAGAATTTCTTCCTAATCTCCAGTCTCAGTCTCCCCTCTCAAATCACTGTCCCTCATCCTGGCACTCCCAGCCCTTGTCTAAAGTCCCTCCTCAGCTTTCTTGCAGCCCCCTTCAGGTAGGATGCCTACTGCCATGCACAGAGATGTGCACAAACTGCTCTGAGCTTCTGCCAGCCAGGCACTGTCATGCCATGGTGAGGCTCAGATCTCTGACAGACATTCCCACTTTCCTCCTTGACCCCTTTCAAGTCCCCAGATGAAATCCCTCAGTCCCACTCCTCCCATTTTTCTCCCTTGCCCTCTTCTCTACTGTCCAATTACACAGCAGACATCAGGGACTCGGTGAGGCTGGCAAAGCACTATTTAAAGAACTTCCTTTCCAAAAATAGCAGCCCTGGAGCTGGGCTCCAAAGAGCCCATGTTCAGCCACCAAAATAAGTGGCCTCATTTCCAAATTGCCCAGCAGCCCTGAGGGCTCTTGCTGGGGCAGCAGGACGGGGCATGAGGGCTGGGGCACAGCTCGTGCTGCCCTCTCAGACATTGTTTGCCTTCCAGGTTGGTTCCATCTCTTTGTACCCACCACAGGCACACTTTGGGCAGGAGATGGCTTATGCCTTCCTGCAGCCCCATCATCATCATTATCATGCAGGGATGGTGGCATCAGAGGGGGAACTAATCTGAGGGTCCTCCAGATCTTGATCTCCAACAGGTTGCAGCCCTGGGCCAACAAACACTTTGAGAAAGGATGATTGAAGTGAGCCCCTGGGGTGGCTGCTTCTCTCCTTAGGGTCCCAAACTTCACTACCCACCTCCTGCAGAGAGCAGCCAGGACATGGAGTGCAGAGTTGGAAAGGAGATGGCTTTTGGAGATGGCTTTTTACAGCTGTGTCCCTCAAAGGCAGGGCAGAACCCACCTGTATTTCCAGCTGCTGTACCACTTGCATCTGGACTCGACACTGGGCCGTGCTTCGGTCGTCAAGTGCATGTTCTGTGTTGAGGTGTCTGGGGAGGACAACAGGGAGGTTATACCTGGATGTCCCCAAAATGTGGGCCCTCCACTGGGCCCACACCTGGGATCAGCCCTGACCAATGGCCAGGGATGCTCATCAGGCACTGCCCCTGCCAAGGATGCTCTGGCACTCCAGCCCAAAGCTGAGGGAGCAGGAGGGAAACTGAGGCACAAAGGTGGCCAAGCAACCTGGGCTGTGCCTCCTCCTCAAATCTGGGCTGCAGGGCAGATGTACACAACTTGTGTTGTCTCCCACAAGTGTTGAGGAGCAGTCACTGATTGATGGAAAGTCAGGAGGAACCCAGGAGGAGCTGAGGAGCAGGTTTCCAGGACAAAGGTGGCTTAAGGAGGTTTGTTTACAACCTCTAAGGAATCCCTGAAGGCAGAAGGTGACACTTCCAGGGTGCTCCTCATCCCACTGCTTTCATGTCCTGTGTTTCTAAGGCACTTTATAAAGCATAAGGACCTTTGGTCTTCCCCCATCTCAGGCAGGGACAAAACTCTCAGCAGGGACAAGCAGCCAGTGACAGGGATACCACTCGTGGCAGAGCCAGGGACAGCTCATCATTGCTTTGGGGGTGTCCCCAGCGAAGTGGCAACCTGGGGACCCACCTGGCCTCAAGGACATTGCATGTCTGGGCCATGTCCTTGCTGGGGTGGCTGCAAATCCAGAGGTGTCTTCCCTGGAGGACTGAGAAAGGTTGAATGGGGATGCTGGGCATCCGGGCAAACTGTACCAGGGTTACCCCAGGAACACCCCAAATGGTGGCATCCAGTGCTGGGTGTTCCAGGGCCATGTCAGAATGACTGAGAGATTTCTGCTGAGACATCCCAGGAGATGTTCTGATGTGGAAGATGGCAGGAGTCTCACCCAGCTGTTTGTGAGAGCCTTCCAGCCCCAGCTTGCAAAAACAAGTTAGGTAACTGGGAGCAGCTGCCAAGCCCCTGTGTGAGCAAACCCCAGCCCTGCCTCAGCCCTGATCTGCAGGGCTGCAGCTGGACCTGGCTGCCTGCTCCTCTCCCCACACAGCAGACTGAGGGCACTGCTGGTGCTCCAGAAAAAAGGCCATTGAGAGCCTAGGCTGTGCTGAGCAGGAGAGGAGACATCTCCCAGCTTTTATAAACCACTGCTCCAAGGACAAACTGCCCTTTTCCACCCTAGCACTGAGGCCTTCTAAGCTCCTTCATGGAGGTGATGCTCAGAGGAGGCTCCGCAGCAGTGCTCAGGCTCAAAGTGAAGTCCTTGCTGCAGCTGGATTCAGGCTTTGGGAGCTGGAATTCTCAATCTGCCTGTCCCACACCATGGCACTCATGTTGGCTGTCTGGTGAAGGGCTGTCCCTTGGGCAGTTCACTCCTGCAGGCACCAGCTGTGCTTAGGGGGTCGGGACCTGGCTGGCACAGCAAGGCTCTGCTGGCACCGCAACCCAGCCCTGGCCATCCCCTGCCAACTCCAGCTCCAGCTCCCAAACTGGAGCTTGCTCATCTGCCCTGTGCCATGTAAACATGCCCACAGAGCCTGCAGGAGATGCCTTATCTAGGGTCACCCCATGAGTCAGAGGCAGAGGAAGGAGGATGCAGGAGCCTGACTCACTCAGTCCTCACCAGGCAACATTTCCTTTGCACCTCCTGTGCAACACCCCTGCCCAGCTCATTCCTGGGGAACCAGGAGGACAGTGTGCTCTGAGGGATGCTCCCACTGGAGCCAGCCACAGCAGGGGGTGGGATCAGTTTGTAGCCCCCCAAGATCTCCCTGGTGGAGAGCTGAGCACAGGCTGGTGAGTCTTGGCTGCTGTGCCGAGCAGACAGCTGGAGAGGCTTGGGGTGGGGAAGGAGCAAGCAAGCAAGCCAGCCAGCCAGCCAGCCAGCCCGTCAGCTCCTTCTGATGTCTTTGCTAAAAATCGTGGCTACAAAGAGATCTAATTGCAAATGAACTAATTAAGTAAACCTCTGACGAAGCGTGAAAACAATTTGTTTGACCCTGACGCTAGCAGAGGGCTCCTCGACAGCAGAGTTAATCAGTCAGCGCCAGAGCCCACAAGCAGTGTCAGCAGGCTGCTGCCATCTGCTTCCCCCTCGCCCCCCAGGAGGGGAGCAGCCAACTCCCCTCGCCTGCTGCCTGCTCCTGCCCGCTCCTACCCTCTCCTGCCCACTCCACTGGGCCTCTTCTCCTCTACACCAATCCCTGGAGTGTTTTCTCCTTCCTCATGGGACCCCCCAGCTCTGGGCAGAAAAACTTTGAGGTGTCCAGACCCACTGCCAGGGTCTCCCCCTCCACCAGCCCCATGCTGTCCCAGCCCAGGAGTGCAGGCTTTGCCCTCCCCTGGGAAAATCTCCCCCCAGGCAGGGGAGCACTTACTTGACAAACTGTCCCAAGTCCTCACAGAGGGTTTCGCAGCCAGGCCACTTGCATTCTCCGTGGCCATAGAGTGGGTGGGAGCCAGGAGTCTCTTCATGGGAAGAGCTACAGAGGACAGAAGGAGACGGTGTCAGGTGGGACAGCTGCAATGCTTCAGCGTTCCCACGCACGGGGCCAGCCCTCCAGGACCCACAGGAGGGGGTGATCACCCCAGTAATAGCTCCCATTCCTCCACAGGCACAGAAAACAGGGACAGGACTCGCAGGCAGAAACCCTCCCACCACCCCCCCAACCCTGTTGCCAGCTCCACAGGTGATGGATCCCTGCCTCTTCCACCTCTCCAGGGGTAAAAGCACAACGTGCCAGGACCTGACCCAGCTCTACCTGTCCCTTCTCGGCGTGTGCATGGTGCTCTGTCCATTGGGCAGAGGGTGATGGGAAATGGGAGGCGAGACCTTGGCGGCCGAAAACGAGGTAGAGTTGGAGGTGTTGGTGGTGAGGTCGAGACCTTCTTGCTTAATGCTGTCCTCAACGGGCTGGGCAGCTGTGACCTCCTTCCAGAGCTGCTGGAGGTCCGAGGGGCACACAGCTATAGCATGGGGAGCAAGCACCCAGCGTCAACAGGGAGAAGGAGCAGCACCTATGGGCACCCGTGCAGCAGGCTGGCTCAGTCCCTGTGCCCAGCCCTCAGTCCCTGTGCCCAGGCAGCACAGCTCAGCTCCCCAGAGCTCAGGCAGATCAGTGTGGGCTGTGCCACAGGAAATCATGGACTCATGGAATCACTCAGGGTGGAAAAGGTGGGGAAATCAACACCCAAAGCTGGGCACAGCCCTCTGTGCTGGGGGCTGGGGAGCAGAGGCTGCATGGCCCCATTTGGAAGCCCAAACCAAGCCACCTATAGCACCTGAGGAGCCTTGCAGAGCCCCTCTGGAGAGGAGGAGACCCCTGCTCTCCAAACCCCTCTACAAGAGGAAGCCAGGGGCCCAATCCTGCACACAGCCCAGCTCCAACTCCCCCGAGCTGCTCCCACCATTAATGCAATCGCCCCCCAAATTTTAGAGGGAAAAATCAGCATTCCCAGCCTGGGTGAGGGTCCTTACCTTGGGGCAGGGTCTGCAGGGGCACGGTGCCCTGCCCAGGCGGGAGGCTCACCAGCCCTTGGCGCTGCAGGTTTAACAGGTGCTGCTGCTGGAGCTGCTGCATCTGCAGGAGCTGCTGCTGGAAGGCCAGCTGCTTGTTCCCTAACGGCTGCCGGGAGACAAAAGGGAGAAATCAAAGCCTGTTATTTCCGAGCCTTGCAGCAGAAACCCTCGCAGGGGAGGCGGTGGCCCAGCGCCGGCAGCCAGGGATGCCTGCGGCGGTGGGGCCGCGGCCGTGCCGGTCCCCGTCCTGCCGCTGGGCTCTGTGTCTGCTCAGCTTGCGGCTGAGCCGGACGGAGGCTTTGATCTGTCGGAAGAGGAGGGGAAGAAAAGGAAAGGGGAAGGGAAAAAATAAAGCACTGGGAAGAGAGGGAGAGAGCAGCGCTGGGGGTTTGCTTGGAGCAGAGGCCCAGCTCTGCCGCCGAGGTGGGCAACCCCCCCCAACCCCCATGTGTGGAGGCTCAGCTGCAAGGTGAGCTCCCGTGGGTGCTGAGCATCACTGGTGGAAAGGGAGCTGCCAGCACCCAAAAGCATCCTGGATGCACAGGGCCCTCCTTTAGGCATGGAAATGATCTCTGCTTGCCGAAAATGACCATTACAAGACCCTTCCTGGTGCAAGGCAGAAAAAAACCCCTCTCTGCAGGTGTTGCCTGGGTAATTTTCTGCTATTTTATACTTCCAACAGCAGGGGAGCAGGTTCCCAGCACCAGTGTGGGTTCATCCACCCCAGCTAGGTGCCTCTCCCACCCATCCCCAAAAGCTGGCTGTGCTCTCAGCGACATAGCCAGCCCTAAACTAGTTAGGCAGGACAGGTCCTTTGGGAGGCACCAAGAAATCCATGAGAATTAACTGAAGGGGAGAGAATTCAATTAGGGCTGGGGCTGGGCAGCTGCTAATCTGGGCTGGCCATGAGAGGGGAGCTGCCCCGGGCCTGCCCAGCCTCATTAGCAGGGCAGGCGTCTCCGTAACCCCTTGAACCCCTCTGTTTGTGCAGACATTGTTTGCAGGTTGTGAGGAGCCAGGCTGGCAGGCAGCAGGAGCCAGCTGTGCTGTGCTGACCAGCACCAGCATCAGCACCAGCACCAGCCTGGCCCCTCCATGGCAGCTCTGCCATCCTGAGCAAGAAAACTCACCAAGCACTAATTTGCTTCCCCCCAAGTCTGGCTGCAATTGTGAGTTGGGAAACTTTGCTGTCTACATTGAACCTGCACCTTCATGTTCTTCAAATCCACATACACATCCTTCCAGCTTCACCAGACCATGAACATAAGGACCAGCCCTGGGAATTCCCATCCTGGTGCCCAGCAGATGAACAAATGCCTGGGCTAAACCAAACCAAAGCTCACTTCTCACTGGGGAAGCCAATGTGCCAGTCCCTAGAAAGCCACTGCCGCACTGCAGAGAGCCAACTGCACAGCCTCAGAGCCATGGTGGGACTTGATGATCTTAAAGGTCTGTTCCAACCAAAATGATTCTGCTGGGTCAAGAGGTGCACCCATGTGCAGATCCAGCCACCAGCAGCCACCAGCAGCCACCAGCAGCCACCAGCAGCCACCAGCCCAGAGCTCCTGAGTCAGGAGTTTGCCCTGGAGAAGGCAGGGTGGTGAGAGCCTGAACCTCAGCCCCAGCCTTACCAGAAATCTCACCCCCTGAGCTTCACTTGGCTCCTCTCCCTTTGGCAAGCCTCAGCCTGGCAAATGCCTCCCAAAGTCCCTCCCAGAGAGGACCCCTCAGCATCTCCTTGCTCTCTGTGTCAGGGCCAGATCCTGCATCTGGCCCCTACAGCCCATCCCTGCCTGCCAGGGCAGCGCTGGGGCTCGGGGTGCAGCGCTCTGCTCGCGGTGCATTAGCCGCAGCTGAGTGGGTGCAGCTCCCGGGGTAGGAGTCGCCGTCACTTTGATTTATGAGCACATCAGGAGGAGTTTCAGCGTGACACACAGGACTGACAGGAGCAGTTCATTAAGCTGACACCGAGGTTAGGCAGCAGGCAGCCCCCCCCTCCTGCATCAACCCCCTCCCAGGCCCTGCCAGACTCAGGAGAGGGACCACCCCCTCCCCCCTTCTCCAGCAGCTTTTGGGGCATGCAGAGACCCACTGGCCTCGTCCCCAGGGGATACTGGGGTCTCTCTCTGCTGGGCTTGGAGAGGCAAAGCAGGCAGGGAAAAGTGGGATGACAGACACCAGCTTGGGTGGCTCTTGCCATGAAGCTGAGGAGTTGTCTGGAGCCATCCCAGCCCTACGCCACAGCTCCCTGCCCCACCCAACACCTCCTTGCTCCCCCCACACCCAAGATGCTGCTGTGGGTTCACCTCTACACTCCAAGAAGGCTCTGGGGAGACCTTAGAGCAGCCTTCCAGTACCTGAAGGGGGCTACAAGAAAGCTGGGGAGGGACTTTTTACAAGGGCTTCTAGTGACAGGACAAGGAACAATGGCTTTGAGCTGGGAGAGGGGAGATTGAGATTGGAGATTAAGAAGAAATTCTTGAGAGTGAGGGTGGGGAAGCACTGGAACAGGTTGCTCAGGGAGGCTGTGGAAGATGATCTTTAAGGTCCCTTCCAACCCAACCCATTCCACGAGTCTATGAAAATGCTCTATGCTGTGCTGCAGCTCAGCCCCATCCTGGCAGGACACATGGATGCACATGGTCGTGCTGGGCCCCTTCCTCACACCCCCCACCGCCACAAAGCTCCTCTCAGACCGGGGCCACCGAGCATCCCCCCGCCCCGCCCCGCATCCTCTGGGACAGGATGCTGCCGACAGCCGTTTCCGACACGTTTCCATCCTCCACGTTCCCTCTTTTCCTGCTCTCCCTTTCTCCGGGGGACCTCCTTCAGCTACGCTGCTTCTGCCGCACGGGATGCTGCTCCCGGCGCGGTGGCACAAAGCTATTCCCACCTGCCGGTCCCTCTGTGCGCTCTCGGGGTTCCGGTGACACCCAGCGAGCCCTGGCAAGGGAGCAGAGGGAAGCAGGAGGCGCTGGGTTTACAAGCCTGCAGCGGAGCTGTAATCAAAAACCGTCCTGGATTTCCATGAAGGAGCCGACGCCGGCCAAGAGCGGCTCTGCCGCGGCATCCCAGACACGCCAGCTATTCCCTGGGCTGTCCCGGGAAACTATTCCCGGCAGGAATGGGCTGCTGCCCAGCTCAGGCTTTGTTAGAATCATCGAATCCTTTTGGTTGGAAAAGCCCTTGAAGCTCATCCAGTCCAACATTCTCTCTCTCTGCCAAGGCTGGGGCTAAACCATGTCCCTCAGCACCACATGTGTCTCTCAATCACCTCCAGGGATGGGGACTCCACCACCTCTCTGGGCAGCTTGTGCCAGCGCCTGACCACTCTTGCAGCAAATAAATCGTTCCTAATATCCAGCCTCAAACTTCCCTGTTTGCAACTCGAGGCCATTTCATAGCTTCATAGAACGGTTTGGGTTGCAAAGGACCTTAAAGATCATCCAATTCCAACCCCCTGCCAGGGGCAGGGACACCTCCCACCAGCCCAGGTTGCTCAAGGCCTCATTCAACCTGGCCTTGAACAGGTGCAGGGAGGGGACATCCACAACCTCCCTGGGCAACCTGTTCTAGTGTCTCCCCACCCTCACTCTAAAAATTTTCTTCTTACTCTCCAGTCTAAACCTATCCTCCTTAAGCTTCAGTCATTCCCTCTCACCCCATCACTTATTGCTAGGGAGAAGAGACAAACAACCACAACTGCAGCCACTCAGATTCATGGGGAGAAGCCCAGCTGGGGATTTTGAGGAGCAGAAACACTGTGACACCCTCTCACAGGGATCCCCTCACTGCTTTTCCCAGCCATGGGCAGGCTGGCAGCTGGACAAGCACCTTTTCAGCAGCATCTAAGGCCCCTTCCCCCCTCACTGGCCACTCAGGGAGAAATTTCTGGTCTCCTCTGTAGCATTTAATTAAAAGTTAACACAGGCTTTGAAAACCAGGAGCCCGCTAAGCAAACCCTTTGTTCGAGCTTAATTATATCCCTGTTCCTTGCTGCAATATAACATCGCCACAGCCAAGAGGAGAAGTCCTTGAGGAAGCTCAGATTTATGCTTCCCTCATTTCCCAGAGCACCAGCAGCTACTCCAGCTCCCAGAGATGGCTCTGATAAAGCCTGACCCTGCCTAAAGATGCCGACGCCCCGCAGAGAGAGCCTGGGTCAAAGCCTTTTGAAGGCTTGAGTGGGTGCTAGCCTGACCCCCCAGCTGCTCAAGCTGTCTTATTCCCCCCACTGCTAGCGTGGGCTTTGCTGTTGAGCCCCATCAGTGTGCAATCCAGACTCAAACTCTTCCTTCCTCAAAAGAAAGCTGAGTTTTGAAGTGCTGAGGCTTGAGGAGTGCAGCTCAGGGGGTTGGGTTTCAGGAGGGCTGACTGCAATCAGCAGCTCCAGCATCACATCCCCCTGCTTGCTCCTCATGATCATCTGGGGATAGAGACCCAGGGGCTCAGCTCCATGTCCCTTTGTGCTAGGAGCCTGAGGAAGGATGCTCAATAGAGAGGGAAGCTCAGTCAGAACTAGGCTACACAACCTGGGCCAGGGCCAGGATGCTAGGCGAGGGTTGAGCTGAGCCTCCTCTGCACCCCATATGAGGAGGATTTGGGCTTCACTCTGGGCTGGGAGGGAGGGGGTCACGACCTGCACCTCTTGCTAGGGAGGGTTGGGTGCTCTACCAGCCCACACCCATTGACTCCACTGCTACCCACACCCCCTCCATAGCTTCCAGATGTACCGACAATTACGCAGTGCCGAGAACGGTGCAGCTTGGTGCAGGGGAGAAATCACAGATAGGGAGCAGGAAGAGCTCCCAGCACCCAGACTGGCCACCCCAGCACCCCCCCAGGGACAGGATGTCCCCCGTGTCCCATCCTTGCTGGCTCCCAGCCAGCTGCCCTGGGTGCTGGGATTCTCTCATACCTTGTTTTGTGCTGGTTCCCCCTTCATTTGCTGCCAGATCTGATGGCCCAGAACCCATCAGCGTGAGCTCACCTCTTTGGGTTGCTGCTTTCCGGCTTGCTGCTGCGTCAATAGCTGCAGGTGAAGCTGCTCCTGTTGCTTCTTGTAGTATTCCTGCAACTGGGAGGGATGGGAGGGGAGAGAGCAGCCTGGATTAGCAGCAGGAACATCCCGTTCGCATCTCCCTGCCTGGCACTACCCTGTGCCCAGTGCCAGGCTTTGCCACAGCCATGCCAGCTCCTGGCACTGTGCCACCAGGGCAGGCTCTTGGCTGCAGCTCAAGAGGAAAAGCAACCAGTGAAGGAGTCATGGCTGGAGAAGAGACCTTGGGCACATGCTGCTAAAGGTTCTGGATGCCCACAGCATGTAAAATGCCCAAACAGCACCAGTGCCAAACCTGCTGCTTGTTTGCATGCCAACCAGCTTCCCCGTCTTGCTGCCACTGGCCTACCTGGGCACTTTGAGGGGGGTCACAACCCCCAGCCTCAGCTATTTCCATGTGTCCTGGGGATTTTGCAGCTGTACTGGGAGTAGTTTTTGATGGGGTGGACAGGAAACACCAGGAGGTGGGAGAGCCCCTTGAAAGAAGCAGGCCCAGGTGCTCCGGCACCTAACAGTGTCTCAGAAGTGGAGAACCCCCAGCTTTTGGCATGGAGGGACCCCAGAACAGCCCTTGGCAAGCATTGTGAGATGGGAACTGGGAAGAGGCTGGGAGCAGACATAGCCCCTGGTGTGGGCTGGTGCAACCCCATGGCTGCTGGGGGCTCAGACCTGCATCCCCCTTCATGAACAGCACAGGGAAGCTGGGACAGCCCAGCTCTGTGCAGCACCCTGCTTAAACCAGAGAGGTTTGGTGCCCAGTAAAGAAGGGAGAAGCAGCCCAGCCCAGCCCAGCCACCAGCCACCAAAGGGGTCCCAGTCTGCAGAAGGCAGCTCCAGGACCTATTGGGGTTGAGGCCAGCTCTCACCCTGGCCCCTAAACAAACTGTTGGTGATGGATTTGCTGGGTGCAGGGAGGGGGGCACAGAGGCACGGGGAGGTCAGCGAGGCCCCGGCGGCCCCTTCCCAGCCAGCCCAGCCGGTACCCTGGCGCAGGGGCTCAGGAATGCCCCTTTGTATGCTGGGAAGCCTTTATCAGCTCCAGGCTGACAGCAGCAACTTTGCTTTTTCTGCCGGGGGAACAGGTTTGGGAGGGTTGGGTGTTTACCCCAAAGCCAATCAAAGGCAGGGCTCTGCGGCATGGTCGAGCGCGGCCGCGGGAACATTGGGTCAGGGGTGAGAGGTGTGATGTTTGGTTTGCTCCCGGTGGAGAATTCGAGCTATTCCGGCCTGCGTTGTTTAACTTGCAGTCAAACGTGTTTCTTTATCCGGCTCCAAAGAGGCTCGGGAGCAGGACCCACCCAGGGTAGTGTTTACCCTTTGTTCTTTCCCTGGGGCCAACCTTGAGTCCTTATCAGGCTGTTTGGAGTAAACAGGTACTGGAGGCAGGAGGAAGGGTGTGGAGGATGCTTGTGGGATTTCTCCTTCTCTCCCTCCCGCTGGCAGGAGGTGTTTACCCAAGCAGACCTGTTTTGTTTCAGAGTTGAGGTTTGTTGTTGTTGTTGTTTTTTTTTTTCCCTCTCTTCCTTTTTTCCCCTCTTCCATTTTCTATTTGATGGAGTCCTCTGGAAAAGCTGAGCTGGGCCATGAGAAACAAACCCAGGTCTGAGCTGGACCCAGGCACCTGCCATGGGGGTTCTGCTTAGGATCTGTTGAGCCAAGAGCATCCATCCTGACCCCAGCTCTCTCCAAGAGCTGGGCAGCCCCAAAGCAGTCCTTGTACAGGAGCTTTGAGACCCTGGCTGAGGCAGCAGCATCCAGCTTTGATGGCACTGTTAGCACCCACAGCTCTTTCATCACTTGGTGCTGGATATGCTGGGAATCCCCAGGGAAATATGGGGAAACACCAGGAGCCCAAGCAAGAAAGGACCCAACTGCCTGCCCCCAACAAGCTCCAGCCCTCAGGGACCCCAGTGGGAAACCTCTTGGCTGGATGCAGCTAAGGCACAGCCAGCCCAGGAACAGCCTTACCTGTTGCAGCATTATTGCCTGCTGCTGCTGCAGGAGGGCCTGCAGCTGGGGGGGGGAGAGGATCTGCTGCATTTGCTGCGGTGTGATCATCTGTGGGGACATCATGGCCACGGACACAGGCACCTGTGGAGAGGAAGACCATGGTGCCACTCCCAGTTACAACCCTGGAAAACTCTCCTCAAGCACTCCCAGCCTCCAGCTGTCTCCCAGCCCCAGGCTCTCCCAGGGTATCCACTGAGCCCTTCATCCCTGCATGACCTTTGGGTGAAGTCTGTGGCCAGTGCTGGGGACATGCCAATGGCACAGTGGCACTGGCACCTGGGTGAAGCTTCCTAACCCATGAGTGCCCCTCACCCTGAGGGCAGGATGCTCTCTGTCCCCCCATTTAGTTGGGGGCATCAAGAGGAGCCAGCAGCATGCAGCCAGCTCCAAACCACAGCTCCCTCCCCTCCTGTGGGCATGGAAAGGTGCCAGGCACCTCCTTCCCTCCAGGTCCTGGAGGATGCAGGGAGGAGGGAAACACGGAGGGAAGTGGGGAAGATCCCAATCACCCAACTAGGTTTGCAAAGCAGAGCATGGAGGAAGGTTACCAAGGCTTCTCCACAGACACATCAAAGCTTTACCTCCAGCTGACACCAGTAACTCACCTCATTACCATGCCAAGGGCAGGGAGGGCTGAGAAACCCTGCCAGCCCCTGCCTTTGGTTATCATAGCTTGGGTCCACACCCCCACAGCAAAGTGCTGGGGAAGGTGTCAGTGATGGATCCCAGCCCTGCCCGTCCTGCCCAGGTGGAGCAGTGCATGGCCACCAGGAGCTGCCTTGTCCCAGCCCTCTGCCGATCCCAGCAGCCCAAAGCCCTTCCCAAGGCTCGGGGCAGGGTTGTGGCTCTGCTGTAACTCAAGCAGCCTTGCTGGAGGCTCCCTATTCCTCCGGAAGCAGATGAGCACTGCGGGTTGGGAGCCAGAGAGCCAACGATCGACCAACCTGCCCCTGCCTGGAAGCCTCAGCTTTAAGCTCATCAAGCTCCTTAGGACTTCCAATCCAGGAGGAGGAAACTCCTCAGCATGTGGGATGTGGCAGAGCCAGGCTCCTGGTGCAAGCCAAGGACACAGATTTGATCCAAAGCAGACAGTTTCTCATCCTCTCACTCCAGGGTCTCCAGACCTCTGAGACCAAGGGACAGAGAAACAAAGCAACCAGCTTCAGAGCACTAGCAGTCCAAATGAGAGCCCAGTACCTGCCAGCTCCTCCTGCCCAGTACTCCCAGCAACGACCAGACTCCCCAGTCTGGACCTGCTGTCCACACTGGGGAGCTGCCTCCCCACTCCAGTCACCCTGGTAGAACCCAGAGCAGGGCCAGGACCCCGAGGACAGCCCTGTGCAGTCCCTCCCATGCACGGTGGGTGCTGAGGCAGGCTGGAGCAGGCTGACCTTCAGGAGAGATTGCAGAGGCTTATCTGTTTGCTCAGGCATTTGGCTGGAGGGAGGCGTTGCAAAGGGGCTGAGTTTCATTTGTTGTTGAGATTGCTCCCCTCCAGCCCCCTTCGTGTCAGTTATTGATTAATTGCTGCCTGTTCACACCCAGGGGCTGCTGCTGAGGCACCTTCGACTGCACTGCCTGGGCTGGTGCTGGAGGATCAGGAGGCTGTGGGAGCATCTCCTTCCCCCCACTCTCTGCTCAGCCCTGGTGAGGCTGCATCTGGAGTATTGTGTCTGGTTCTGGGCTCCCCAGTTTAAGATGGACAGGGAACTAATGGAGAGAGTCCAGTGGATGCCATGAGGATGATGAGGGGACTGAAGCATCTGTCTGGTGAGGGAAGGCTAACAGCCCTGGGGCTGCTTAGCCAGGAGAAGAGCAGCCTGAGAGGGCATCTGACCAATGCCTGTAAACATTCACAGAGTGGGTGTCAAGAAGGGGCCAGGCTCTGTTCAGTGGTGCCCTGTGACAGGACAAGAGGCAACAGACACAAACTGGAACCCAGGAAGTTCCACTTCAACATGAGGAGAAACTTCCTTACTGTGAGGATGACAAAGCTCTGGAGTAGGCTGCCCACAGAGGTTGTGGAGTCTCCTTCTCTGGAGTCTTTCAAGACCCACCTGGGTGACCCTGCTCTGGCAGTGGGGGTTGGACTGGATGCTCTCCAGAGGTCCCTTCCAACCCCTACTCCATTCTATGATCCCTGGCAAAGACCTGCAATGCCCAGCAAGGGCTCTGGCCCCCACTGAAGCAGAGCTTCTCCCCCAAGAGCCCAAATCACCCACTGTGGTGGCACCAGCCTCAGGGAAGAGCTGCAGCTTGGGCAATCAGGTGCTCTCAGCCAGCTGTGCCAAGCCCTCAGTGAACATCTGGGGAAGGAGGGAAGCGTTTGGGGCTGCCGGGCAGCAGCGAGCAGGCTCTGCTTGGCCACTGACTGCTGGCTGAGCGCTCTGCTAATTTCCCTTTGCCAATTCATCAGCTGGGCAACGTGCTCAGAATGAGAGCCCCTAATTATTTGCTCCTCCACATCCCCCCCCAACCACCACCACCACCTCCATGGCAGCAGCCTCCCCTGCCCCCAGCTCCGGCCGGCCCCTGGTACACATCGGTTGGCATTTTGCAAACGGGAGGCATCCTAATTACCGGAGAGTTCTAACACCTTCCATTTCTCGCCCGGCGGACTGACACCCTGTCAAGAGCAGAAGAGACTTGCCAGAGGTTTTGACAACACTAATTGCCCCTATAATCTAAAAACACAAAGGAGAGGCGATTAGTGGAGAGGGCCTCGGCTCTCGATCCGACACGAGGTTTTCACAATGTTACAGCAAAACAAAAGCGACGCTCTCTAGAGTTTGATGGCTGCTAACAAAAGCAGAATTATATTTTCATACAACCTCTGGTGGCATGAAATGGCTTTTTTTCCCCTTTTTTTCATCATGGTTCCACACCCCCACACCCTCCCCCCCTCTCTCTTTCTTGCCCTCCATGCTTGGATGCAGCGCTGACATGAGGGAAATGGTGAGCGAGGTGTGAATGGGGCAAGGCCTGGAGGTGTTGCCTCCTTCCCTGGAGGTGTTTAAAGTCAGGTTAGATGAGGCCTTGAGCAACCTGGTCTAAGTGGAATCATAAAGGCCTCTAAGATCATCAAGTTCAACCATCAACCCAACACCACCATGGCCACTAAACCATGTCCTGGAAGGGGGAGTTGGAACTAGGTGATCTTTAAGGTCCCTTCCAACCCAAACCATTCAATGATCATCAAGTCCAACCATCAGCCCAACACCACCACAGCCACTAACCTGTGTCCTCAAGTACCATGTCCTGGAAGAGGGAGATGGAACTAGATGATCTTTAAAGCCCCTTCCAATGCAACCCATTCTATGAAACTGGTGCTCAGCCTGGTGAGGGTCATCTGGGTTCCCACTCCTGGCTAAGGTTTCCATGGAGGGCATGACAGCATGGGTGGCCTCTGGGATGCTGAAGAGCACATTTCAGCCCTGGCACTCCATGATCACTGGTGTAAAAGCTTCCCTGTGGCAGAGGATGAGGCCAAGCTGGCATCCCAGGACTGGCATCCCTGGACTCTGGGCAACGGTCACCTCAACATCTTCAATAGAGGTGGTCACAGCCAAAGGGCACCAAGCAGAGTGGCATGGGATGGGTACAAGGTCTTAGGAGTGCCCAGCTGCCTCCTCTCCATCCTGTCCATCTGCACTTTGGTGGCACCAAGGTCCCTCGGTCCCTCCCCAGGCACAAGAGCAGCCAGGGACCATCCTCACACCCGGCAAATCCTGTGGGAAGCAGGTCCCCAGCAGCCAGCCCTGCAGCAGCGGCTGGTCCCCAGCCGACACGTCAGGAGCTGGCATCTGCCAGACACCGAGTCAGGAAGGGTTTGACTCAGGGCTTGGCTGGCTGCCACCCCACAGAACTGCTTACTAACAGCTCCAGCTGCCTCCCAGCAGGGCCAGGCGCTGCGGCTGGGCCGGGAGTAGCCTCTCCCGGGGGTGATTTTCCAGGCGGTGCCGGTTGTAATCCCTCCGTGCCAGGGGATGGGGCGGACACAGCTCAGCAGGCAGCGGGTGGGAAACGAGACAGGGATTACAGGGGAAGCTTGGAGAGGCTCTGCCAAAGCTGCCTGAGCCAAACGGGATTTGGCCGTAAGGCAGCGGCCCGGGGCGCCAGGCTCCCAGTCCCCTTCTCCTCAGGCTTAGTGCTTGGGCTTTGGCTTCTTTTTTTTTTTTTTTTTAATGAGAAGTGAATTGCAACTCCCAGCCATGAGGCAGAGCAGGAAAAGCCACGACCTGACAGCCAGACCTGGCTCTCAGCACCGTGGGGCTGCCCTTGGAGGGAGGGCTGCCCTCCTCTCCTGACCCCTGGGGCAGCCAGCTTGGCACGGAGCGGGAGCAGGGACATCCCCCCTCAGCCTGGGCATGGGAGCAAGCCTGTGGTGTGCTCAGCCCCAAAGCATCCCTGCACTGACCTTCACCTCCCAGCCACACGTCACGGTGCCATGTGCTGTGTCCCCGGGGGCAGCACGCTGCCACCGCTATGGGAAGGAGCATTGCTAGGTCCACACCTCAAAGCACATCTCCAAACTCCTGTCCCAGCAGCACAGACCTTGCTCCTGTTGGCCTGGAGGGGCTCTGGCATGGGGGGGATGAGCAAACCTCTCCCCACAGTGGGTGCACACCAGCTACCTAGGGTGCTGGATGCTTCCCACAGAACCCAAGGGGCCGCACATCCTCATCCCTGATCCAGTCTCAGTGTTTAACTCCCAAGGCAAAACAAAAGCAAACACAGCTGTGCTGCTTTCCTGGGTGTTAAGCAACCTTTCAATTCCAAACCCAACAGGAACAAACCAAGGAGGTTGGTGAGGGAAGCTGTGAACCAAAGGGGGGAAACAAAACCCACCAAAAGCAGCTTCTGGCCTGCTGATTCTAGGGGCAGGGGATAAGCAAAACCCACCCCCACCAGAGCACCTGCTTCTGACTGTTGCAGCTGGCAGAGAGCAAACCCTTCACTTGGAGCCCTTCAAGCTCACAGGCATGGCCAGGCAGCTCCAGGCAAGCTCCAAGACTCAGCTGGCTGCAACCATCTGCAAGAGCTTCCAACGCCTGGGGCCAAGCAGCAGTGCCACTCATACCAGTGCCACCCCAGCCATGGTTATATGCACTTGATGGGTGGCACAGGGCCACCCAAACACTGCTCAGCCTCTATCCCCTCTCTGCTTACACCATATTATGTCTGAACCTTAACAAGATGGGACAGAGATGATGACCCAAAACTTACCCAGGGCCAGAGGAGAAACCCACCCCAGGCCTATAAGGGAGATCCAGCTCCATGTGCCAGGCTGAGTTTTGAGGCTGTGGGGTTATTTAATGAGTATTTTGAAGAGCACCAAAGGAGTAACTGCCCTGAGTGGAGGTTGCAGGAGGGTGGCACAGGGTGAGCAGGCAAGGGGGCACCAGCATAGCTGTGTGGAGGACAACCAGGCTCTGCTGTCCACCTGCACGCATAGAAAAGCCCTGGTGTGTTCCCCCTGCGTCTGTACCCTCGTTAGCTCAGCTGCCCTGCCAGGGAGGCACTAATCACAACTAATTGGGCTGCAGGTCACTAGAAGTTGAAAGGGAGCTGGCTGGGGAATGCTGATGGCGGGCTGGAGCTCTTGCTGCCCTTCTTAGGCCCGGGAGGAGCTGCTGCCCCTGGGCATCACCAAGGCAGGACTGCCAGGGGCCACATCACCTCTGTGGGCACAGGGTGCTGGCATAGCTCTTCATGCTGATGCAGTCTGCAGGGACTGAAGTGATTTGTTGCTCCCTTGTTAATCCACAGTGCTGTGGGTGCCATCGTGGTGGTGATGGGGGTGATGGAGAGGGATGGTGGCAGTGGGTAAGGGCTGGCAGAGCTTGGGGCTCCAGGAAGGAGTGGGGGGAGCAGTGGTGGGAACTGGGGATGGACTGCAGTGCTACAAGATCAAATGGAAAAATCCAGCACTGCCTGAGCCCAGACGGACAGGCTGCTGGGTTTTTTCCTGGAGAGGGAAGGCAGAAGGGCTAGTATTGATCTGTCTTCATTACCCATTTCACTCAAGTTTCAAATCAACAAAATACACTTTTCCGCTCCGCTGCCCTCCCCGCTGCAGCAGACAAAAGAAAAGCAATTTCCCACAGCTTGCTCCAAACTCCTCTCCCCTTCCCTCAGTGCCCTTCAGCCCCTCTCCCATTCCAGAACCTCAGCAAGTTGCTCCCACTGGCAGCTGGGAGACCCTTGGCTGCGAGGGCTGAGCCGGAGAAGGGGCACAGTGCCTCCAGGGCAGAACTGCTGTAGCACCAAGCACCCGAGGTGCTGACTTTCCAAACATGCTCCAGCACCTCCTGCTGTGGGCTTTACCAGCAGGATCCTAGGAGGGATCCACTGCTCCTGACCAGCCTCATGCAGGAGAGAAGCAACTGCAACAACTCTCTTCAAATCACAGAATAGTTTGGGTTGGAAGGGACCTTGAAGATCATCCAGTTCCAACCCCCTGCCATGGGCAGGGGCACCTCAAACCAGCCCAGGTTGCTCAAGGCCTCATCCAGCCTGGGCTTAAAGACTTCCAGGGATGAGGCATCCACAGCTTCTCTGGGCAACCAGCATCTCACCACCCTCATAGTGAAGAGCTTCTTCCTAATGTCTCATCTAAATCCAACAATTTGTTGGCACCTGCCAAGTTTCTGATAGTTTTCAAGTTGCAAGGAGAAATAAAACCACTTGAAAATGCTTTGGGGTGGGATTTTTAGGCATTGTTTTTGGGTGCAGCTGTAACTCGGGCGGCAGCTGTGAGGTTCTCCACACCTCCCTCCAGGTATCAGTGGGGAGAGAGAGCTCCAAAACAAACCCACCCCAAGGTCCTGCCCAAGCCCAGCAGCTCCTTGTTTGTTTTCAAGCTCACACTGTCGCCGACTGTCGTTAATATTCCTGCTGGCTCTGTGCCCCACAACCATCCTGGCCCCATCAGCAGGGTGGCAAAGAGCTGCTTGCTGCCAGCCCAAGTGCAGGGGCTTGGTGAGCACAGGGAATTCACAGCACTCCTGGGTGCTGGGGCTTCTGCTCACCCTGCCCATGCTGGGACCCTTGCGGCTTCACAGATTGTGTCGGGTCGGAAGGGAGCCTCAAAGCTCAGCTTGTCCAACCCCCTGCACTCAGCAGGGACACCTCCAACTAGAGCAGGCTGCCCAGGGCCACATCGAGTCTGATCTCGAATGTCCCCAGGGAGGGGGCCTCAACCACATCTCTGGGTGACCTCCTGCTCACTTTGCCTGGGACTGGGAGCCAGGAGCAGAGGGCAGGTCACTGAAACAGCTTTGCCCCCAAACCCCCAAGAAATGTGGAAACTGTTGGATTTCCACAACCGAGGGGGAACTGTGGTGCAGCTGCACATCCACAAGCAAAGCCCATGGGGGGGGCCCAGGCTGGCACCCCAAGGGCACCCCTTTTCCCCAAACAATGCTCCAGTCAACCCCCGCCCAGTCCTGCCTGGTTCCCCCCTCCCTCTGCAGCCAGAGGCTGCTGCGCAGGGACTCAGCCTTTCTGCTCCTCCTCCAGCCGTCCTGGCCAGTCTCATCCACACCACTGCCTTAGATAAACTTCCTTTCAAAGGAGCCTGCTTAATCCTCTATCTCCCCTCGGTCAGATCCCGCTCCAGCTGCCGGCTGGGCTCGGGGAGCCGCGGAGGGGGGAGGAAGAGGCCGTTCGCTGCTGAGTTATGAGCTATTTCTGACTCACGTCTACAACTTTCACAAGTCCTTTTGCAACATAAGAAGGGAGGAGGGGAGAGGAGCGCAGATCCAGCTCGCTCCGGCAAAGCCGCCGGCCAGATGGGCAGGAGAGAAAACAGCAGCCAAGGGGGAACGGGATGGGAAGAGAGCAGCAAGAGAGCCAAGAGCGAGGGCGCCACAGCTGAGAGCAGCGAGGGGTGGGCAGCAGAAGGGCAGGCAGGAGAGGTGCAGGCAGGAGAAGAGGCGAGGGCAGGCAGGAAAAACGCGGGCAGAAGTGCAGACAGGGTAAGAGGCGAGGGCAGACAGGAGGTGAGGGCAGAAACGCAGGCAGGAGAAGAGGTGCGAGGAGAAGCAGGGGCAGGGGGAGCAGAGGCACAGACAGGCCACCACGGAGGGCAGCCAGGCCCGGGTTACCGGAATCTGACTTCACCCTGGCCGCCTTTGTCCCGCAGCCGTTTCCATGCACTGAGTGCATTTCCTTCCTGCCAGCAGCGCTGGAGCGGAGCCGCCGCTTGTGCCGCAGGAGCCCCGACCGACCCCCGCTGCTCAGCTCTGGCTGCAGCTTCCCAACCCGGTGGGGCAGCCGGAGCGGGGGGCGGTCTCTGAGCTTTGCCAAGCCCACCCTAGTCCTGGCAGCACCAGGCTGGCACTTGCCGCTGGTTGAGGTTCAGCCGTGCCCCATCTCGCTGAGCTGGTAGAGGAGCTGCTGATTGCCTGTCCCAGCCCTGGCTCTTGCCACCCTCCCGCTGCCATCGGTCGGCCTGGCACAGGCCGGACCTCCAGCTCTGAGAGCGCTTGTGCTAATTACTTTCCTTTGTTAATTAAACCCACGTGGCTCTAATAAGGTAACCTGCTGTTCTCCGATAAATTTAATTAGCCTGAAGGGAGAGCCCCTCCGCACAGCTATTTAAATTGTCACTTTCCATCGCCTGGGCTTTGCTTCTTCCTGCCTCCCCCCTCTCCAGGTTCGTGTTCCTCATCTGCCCCTTTTCTTCCTGTTTTTGGCCCCTTTCTTTTGGTGGAAGAGGGCAGCAGGGGACCATAAGGGGAATTTCCTTCCCCTCCCCACCTCCCCCAATCCAGCACGATGCCAGTCAAGGATGTTGCACCCACCCAATACCCCATTTTCCTGCCAGTGCCACAAACCCTAAGCCCAGATGGGCCTCTGTCCCATCCCATTGGCAGTCCCATCCTTGGAGGACCTGCCCTGGGACTGGCCATTATCTAACCCCTGCATCCCACTCACAGCACCCAGCATCCATCCTGGGGTGCCCCAGCCCTGGCAGCTCTGCATGTCCCTATTCAAAATGCTCTCCCAAGGTATGGTGGCACATGGTGACCTTCTCTCCCTGGTCCTTGCCTCACCTGGAGACACTACTTCCTTCATGTGATCCTTTCCCACCACATCAGCAAACAACAGGGACCAACCCCTCCTTCCCCCCACCCCTCAAAAAAAAAACAAACCCAAAAACCAAAACCCACAAACCCAACAAAAACCAAAACAAACAAACAACCCCCAAACAAACAAGAAAGTTGTAGAGGTTTCCAGGGGATTTAACTCTTGGTGGGCTCCTGCTGTGCTTTACCCATCCAAAAGCCAGAGGTGGTGTTTTCACAGGCACCTTCCTACAGCACCAGTCTGCAGCTGAGCCCCTCCCCAAAAGGGGGCTCAGGGGGGTGAGGGGATGGACACCGTCCTGGGGCTCACCTGCACCGCCGGCTGCTTGCCCTCATTGCTGCTGGGGGAGCTCAGCCCCGTGGCCTGCTGCAGCAGGAACTGGCGAGCCACCTGGAGAGCCTGCAAAAGAGACACAGCAGGGTGGGCAGAAGGAAGGCTGCCCTCCTCCTCCGGGCACGTTCTCCCTCCAGCTCCCCAGAGCAGAGGCCACACATGGGGCTGGCTGTGGAGCTGTGGTGCTGAGGCTCAAAGCTGTGGAGATGTGGTGCTGAGGGCCATGTTTTAGGGGTGACCAGACAGTGCTGGGTTAATAGTTGGACTTGGTGGTCTCAAAGGCCTCTTCCAGCCAAAGCCATTCTACGAAGGCCAGGTTGGATGAGCTCTAGTGGAAGGTGTCCCTGCCCATGGCAGGGGGGTTGGAATTAGATGAACTTTGAGGTCCCTTCCAAGCCATTCTATGAATCTCTGAATCTCAGAGGTCTTTTCCAACCTCAATGAGTCTGTGACTCTATGGATATGCAACTTGAGCAAAGCAGCTTCCTCCAGGAGCTGAGAGCAGGAGAGGGAATCAAAAACCCTAACAAATCACAGAATAGACTCATAAAGCAGGGCTGGGTTGGAAAAGACCTTTTTGAGATCATCAAGTCCAACCCTTAAGCCAACACTGCCAGGTCACCACTAAACCATGGTCCTCAGCACCACATCTCCCCAGCTGTGGAACCCTTCCAGTACCCAGATGCTGCTCCCAGCCCCACTTCCTCCTAGACTCCTGATTTTTGCTTTTCAGGATTATTTTCCCCCTGGTTTTAGGGTCCCTTTCAGAACAACCAGGCCATTGTAGCCCTGCTTGCAGGCCAGGGGTCAGAGCCTGGCTCAGAGCGGCGCTGCCAGCGGCACGGCTCCGGCTTCCTGGCTGTCATCACCCCAGCCATAAATCACTGCTCTGGCTTCCAGGAGGTGGCTGCACGCCCCGAGAAAGGGCCACTTGTTAATTCTCCACATTTCCAGCTATAAAGAAGAAAGCCCCCAGCCCGTGTGCCACCGCTCCAGCCCTCCCTGCCAAGTCTGGTTTGCCAACTGGAGCGCTGCTGCCCGTGCCAGGGGTGCACCTTGGCACACAGCTCTGCTCCACTCAACCCTTGATGCTCTGCAAATCAAGGAGCACCCTTAAAAAAAAGGGCACCCAAGGAAATGGTTTCAAGATGTGCTGCTTGAGGTTCAGGCTGGCCATGAGGAACAATTTCTTCCCCAGACTGGGCTGGTGGGAGGTGTCCCTGCCCATGGCAGGGGGTTGGAACTGGATGATCTTTGAGGTCCCTTCCAACCCAACCCATTCTGTGCTGATGATAGATCATCACAAAACCATCACAGAATGATTTCTATGATCCAATGTGGTGCTCCTATGATGAATCACCAGAGCTGCACCCCAGGGTGCACCCAGATCCTAGCCCCCAGAGTTGTCCCATGCCCACCACCTCCTCCTGAGCATCCCTGGCCAGCTCCTGGGGATGCTGCACAACCTCTTACAAACTCACTTTATCCAAACACTGGAAGACTCAAACCCTTGAGGTCAAAAGAGGCAGTTTGCTGCTGGGAACCACTGGTGGTGTGAACCCTTGGTCCAAGTGGCAGAGCTGCCCCAGCACAAGATGCTTTCCTCCTTGCCATGTTACGTCCCTGCTGTTAGCAGTAATAGATGTACCTGGGTAATGGGAACACAAAACCCAGCTGGCAGTTATGACAGCTCAAGGTCTGATATTTTAATTACTTTTGGGAATGAAAACAGTAATTCCAGTTAAAAGCCAAGGGTGGAAGAATTCAATGGGTGGCTGCTCAGCACCAGCAGAAGCAGCAGGTTCAAGGCACCCACCTGAGGGTGGGTGCTGGACAACTGCCCTGCACCGTGGTGGGTGCTCACCAGCTGCCTGGCCTTTAGCTTTTTTTTTTTTCCCCTTCCACCTCTTTGTCAGAGATTTGCATGGATTTGGTTTCTCCAGCTGGACCATGTGAAATTCCTCCACTGTTTCTAAGGACCATCTCACAGAGGTGACACAGAGAGGCAGGTCCCTGCCCCAGCCCAACAAAAGTGAGTGCAGGAGGTCTGGAAAACACAGCAAAGAGGGGGAAAGAGAAGAGCTACAATGCCAGGGCCTAGAAAAGTGCTAGAGAGGGCTTCTCCCAGAGCCTGCAGCCTGCTCTAGGGCTCCAGCAGCCTCACACCAAAGAATTTTCTCCTCTTCAGATGGAACCTCCTGGATTCCAGTTTGTGCCCATTGCCCCTTGTCCTGGCACTGGCCACCACCGACAAGAGTCTGGCCCCAGCCTCTTGCCCCCCAGCCTTTATCTCTTGCTGAGCATTGCTCAGATCCCCTCTGGAGCTGCTCTTCTCCAGACTCTCAGCCCCAGGGCTCTCAGCCTTTGCTCCTCACAGAGCTGCTCCAGGCCCCTCAGCATCTTTGTAACCTCCACTGAACTCCCTCCAGCTCCCTGTCTCTCTTGAACTGGGGAAGCCCAGAACTGGACCCAGTTCTCCAGCTGTGGCCTCACTAGGGCAGAGTAAACCCAAACAGTGCCTGGTGTGCAGGTGCCCCCTGTGCCCGGCTGGCTCAGCCCCACCGCTGCCTGCCCTGCACTGCCTCTCAGGGGGGAATTTAATTCACTCCCTGCTGGCTCTCTCACTTTGTTGTGCTCTGAAGCACGAAATTACAAGATTTACAGGGGAAAAAAAATGACATGGCCTTACAATTGCACACAGAGGCCTTCCACCAGCACCCCGGAGCTGCCCCCTCCCTCCCCACCAGCTGGCAACGATTTCCACTTCAGCCCAGCCTAAGCTGAGCTCAGCCTGCGAGCGAAGGATGCTCTGGCTGGTAGTGCCTGGGTCTGCAAACCTGTTGCACAAGGCAGATGGAGCCCCAAGAACTGAATTTTGGGATGAACTCCCTCTTATGTGAGTTTGGTACCCTAAGGGCAGGAGGATAAAAACTTTTCCTAAGGATCAGCATGGAACTGTCACCCACAAGTTCTCCTTGGGGCTTAGGAGATGGGAAAGCAGAAGGCTTCTGTGTAGGAGTGGCTAGGATTTCACCTCCTGGCTCTGAGAACAGAAGGGAAAAAATTGATTTTCCTTAAGAAGCTGGGACTGTGCTGCATGGTGCTGTTCAGGAGTCATTAGCACCTTGCCCATAATTAGGAACGAATGGGTCCTGTCACATCCATCATGCTCCTGGATGGTTCCCTTTGATCACCAAATTATCCCATAAAAAACTTTGCAATGTCTCAGACACTCACATCAAGAGCTGCTGCTCTTTGGCTTTGCCCTCTCCAAGAGCAGCAGCACCTTTCAGGGCTGAGGAAGAGGATGGTGAGCAGGGCTTTGCTGGGGGTGGCTCACAACCCCCCCCAGGCTGTGTGGGGGCACAGAACACAGCAGGTTTTGGCAGGAAGGTGAGTGCTGGGTTGGGGGGCAGTAGACAACTCACTCCAGGGATTAATCCCAGCTCCAGCAAAGGCTCCAGACACACTGCCAGGACCAGCTCTGGGCTGTGCCTGTGGCACCAGAGGTTTCCCTGCCCTGGAAGGGGTTCTTGGGGTACCCAGCCTGTGGGGATGTTTGCCTCTCCCTGGAGACATCAAATCCCTCCAGCCTCCTGGATAAACCAAGGCTGGGTCCCCCTCCTCCTGACTTCAGCTGAAAGCATCACATCCTCCAGGGGGGAGCAGCCCATAACCCCAGCTTCCACCCAGCATGCCTGGGGAGCATCAATTCTTCCCCCAAAGGCTCATGTTCCAGCCAGGGGGACTGCACATCTCCACCCTGTACTTGATGGAGCCAAGCCAGGATGGCAGAAGTTTCCCTGCCTTCCCCCCAGCAGGCATCACCATCTTCCCTTTCTCCCATGGGGAACAGCAGGTCCAGTCTGGGCACAGTAATGGAGGAGCCCAGGGAGGGGAGAGGAGAGGATCTTGGATCCCGGGATAGGGAAGGGATGGAGTATCCCAGGAGAGGAGATGGTAGCCCCCATCCCATTTAGAGAGCCTGGCTCACACTTCAGCCCCTACCTTAACCCCCTCATTCCTGCCTGGCCACCTGTATGCCCTCAAAACCTGCCCATGCTGACCCTCTCCAAGATCTCCCACACTGCCTGGGAAGAAAGAAGTCAAAAGGGACAAAACACTTGGGTGAGGCTGGAGACATCCAGGGGTCTTCCTAAAAGCACAAGTCCCATCCTCCCCAGATAAATAATTAATTAAAGAAAAATCCCTCAAAACAGTGCAAGGGAAAAATCTTGCCTCGGGCATTTTTACAGCCCCTGATTGTACCAGAGGTTAGGTTTATGAGGGTGTAGGTTTTAATTACACCCAGTGGTGCCTGGACACTTGCAGCCTGCCTCAGCCAAGAGTAGCCTGCTGGCTGCTTCACCAGCCCAAAAATAGCCAAGGGATTTTCCACCTGGATGGGTTCAAAGCTTTGAATGGGGTTTTAACCTCTGAGGAGCAAAAAAAATACCAACCACCCTAAAAATAGTATTAAACCAAGAATTTTGCAAGGCAAGGGGAAGAAAAAGTATCTGTGATGAGTCTGGGTCTTCCCTTTTTCCCCACAGGTTTTTTTGGGTGGCTTAAGGGTAGAAGGTTTTGGAGGGTAGAAGAGAGTTGGGCAGGAATGAAAAAAACAATGGTTTAAAAAAAAAAAAAAAAGGAGTTTTGCACTAGCCTCATAAAAATGACATCGCCACATTCCAGAATTAGAGCCATTAAAACAAAACACAGAGGGATATTTTTAGATGGATATTAACAGTAAATGATGCCATATTGAGAAGCACTTCCACCCAGCCCTGCCCTGCCCTGGCTTAACCAGAACCAAATGGCTCAAAGGAGAGCAAAATTAACCAAAAAAAAAAAAAAAAAACCAAACCCAAAAAAAAACCAAAAAAAAAAACCCACCCACAAATATTCACAGCAGGAGGGAAAAAAAAAAGAAGAAATAAAATTAAAAGAAGTCCTTTTTACAAGCAGCTCTGTGCCTCTCTCAGCCCCAGCTGTGCTTCACTTTTGCTGCACTCTCTCCAGTGCTCCTCGACTTCATTCCTCTACTCTTCACTTTTGGAGGGGTTAAAATCCATTGCCACTAATGGAGAACACAAGGAACAAGATCCTGCCAGTCCCATCCCATGGAGAAAAGAGAAAAAGGAGGGGAAAAGGGAAGGGAAAAGGAAAAAAAAAAAAGATAATAAAAAGAAAAAAGGGGTGAGGAAAGGAGGAGGAAGGGGTGAGGAAAGGAGGAGGAAGGGGTGAGGAAAGGAGGAGGAAGGGGTGAGGAAAGGAGGAGGAAGGGGTGAGGAAAGGAGACCCCAGAGGCACCCATATCATTGGGGAGCAGAATCCATTTGGTGTGGGTGTCCCCTGACACCCCCCCACACACACACTGCTCCCTACACCCCAACACCCAAACTGAAGCATCTCCCATATTCCCCCCTTGCAGGGATGTGACACTCCCAGGATCCTTCCCCATTCCAGGGATGTGACACCTCCAGGATCCTTCCCCATCCCAGAGATGTGACACCCCCAGGATCCTTTGCCCATCCCAAGGGATGTGCCACCCCTCTCACCCCACTGCCCCCATTTCCTGCCCAGCCTTCCTCCACTGAGGCTTACCAGGGCAGTGAGGGGGGGTGGGGGGTGAGGGGACGTGCTTGGCATGGCGGGGGGCCAGGGGCCAGCCCCCACATTAAAACCTCATTAATGCACCGAGGCGTCGGGGCCCTTTGGAGCCTGGTTGGAGGATGTCAGCGCCGGAGGTCTCGCCAGGTTCCCACAGCAACGACGCTGGGAGACCCTGGGCAGTGGGCAGCCCTCCCATGCCCCCGGGCGACCTCTCCCCTCCGCCAGCCCCGGCACAAAGCAGGAGCTATTCAGCCTTTTCAACCCAATCCCACCATTGAAATCCAGGGATTTAACCTGAACGCCATCCCCTGGGCTTTGAGGAGAGGGAGGGGAGGAGGGGAGGAAGCTGCTCCAGCCCTGCTGGGGAGGGGGATGCCCTTTCCCCGCTCCATCCCATTGGCCTCCTGCTCTCCCTCCAGTCTCTCCGGACCAGGGGATGCTCTGAAGTCGCCTGGATTGGGGTGGGCAGAGGCACCAGGCACAGCTGAGGGTGGTGACAAAGCCATGCTCCACGGCAGGGAAGAGCCAGAAACACAGCTGGCAGTCCCTGATTTGGCAAAGCCCAGCCTCATCCTCACCCATCCTCATCCTCTTGCTCTGGGGACCCTCCAGAGATCACAAAACAGCCTTAGTGGGGCTCCCTGAGTACCCCATAACACTTCTTCCCTCGAGCTCCCACCCATCTCCAGGCAGCATCCTCAGAGAGAATGCTGGGAAGTCTCAGCAAACAAATCCCAGGGCTGGCTGGGTTCACCCCTTCAAAGGGGTGAGAGCAGAGAGGCTGTGGGCACCCAGGAAGGTCCAGAGAAGCTCAGGTCCCCTAAAGGTGCAAAATCTGCCAGAAACCAAGGGCAGACCAAGTGCCACCAGGAGCTGCAGCACCCAAGCCAACCACTATGGACATGGAGTTCTAAGCCACCCGCAGCCCTTCAAGCCCACCTTGGGTGCTGAGGGCTGGGCTTGCACCCCTCCAGGCTTCTCAATGCTTCCTGGAGATGTTGGGTAGCTAAAGTTTTAGGAAGAATTTCTTTCCTGAAGGAGTGGTCAGGGATTGGCACAGGCAGCCCAGGGAGGTGGTGGAGTCCCCATGCCTGGAGGTGTTCCAGAAATGGAACATGGCACCTGGGGACAGGGTTTGGTGGCCACAGTGGTGTTGGGTGGATGGTTGGACTGGATGACCTCAGAGGGCTTCTCCAACCCAAACCATTCCATGACTCTGTGAAACAAGAACAAGGACTGAGTGCTAAGAACAAGGACTGAGTGCTGACCTTTTGGGAGCTGTGGCAGAGCCAGGACAGAGGAGCTGTCAGCTGGGGATAGCTCAGTAGTCCAAGAGCCTGCCTGTGCCAGGGGATAAAGGCTGGATGCTCCCAGGGATGGTGCAGAGCCTTCATAAAGCAGCTAATTGTGCACAACTCTCTCGATGGGGACATTTATTCCTGACCCCAGCTGGTGCTCAGCCTGCTCCCTGAGGCATGAAGATTGATGGTCCTGGGGATGGTTACTTCCTACCTCCCTTCAGGTGCTGTCACTGCAGACTTGTTTTGCGTTTGGAAGTTTACCAAACCCTCTGCCTTAATCCCACGTGCCAGCCACTTTCCCAGGGTGATTCCAGTGGGAATGTGAGCAAACAGATGCAGAAAGGTGGAAAGAAACCCAGGCTGTGCTCTGGGGCAGGGCAGGACGAGCTGTGGGTGAGCTCAGGGTGCAGCAGCAATGCTCTGCTTGGCAAAAATCCCTTTTGTTTTTTTTTTCCCCACTTTTTTTTCTCTTCTGTTTCCCCCCTTATTTTCTGGAGGGGGTGACCCCACTTGACAGCCACCCTCTGACTCTGACTGCATCCACTTCTGGAGCCTCTATTACAAGAAAGATCTGAAAGTGCTGGAAGGTGTCCAGGGAAGGGCCATGAAGATGAGCAGAGGGCTGAAGCTGCTCTGCTATGAGGACAGACTGAGAGAATTGGGGTTGTGCAGTCTGGAGAGGAGAAGGCTCTGAGGAGACCTTCTTGTGGCCTTCCTGTGTCTGAAGGGAGCTACAAGAAAGCTGGGGAGGGACTTTTTAGGGTGTCAGGGAGTGATAGGACTCGGGGGGATGGAGCAAAACTAGAAGTGGGGAGATTCGAAGTGGGGAGATTCAGATTGGATGTTAGGAAGAAGTTCTTCCCCATGAGGGTGGTGAGACACTGGAAGAGGTTGCCCAGGGAGGTGGTGGAAGCCTCACCCCTGGAGGTTTTTAAGGCCAGGCTGGATGTGGCTGTGAGCAACCTGCTCTGGTGTGAGGTGTCCCTGCCCATGGCAGGGGGGTTGGGACTGGCTGAGCCTTGAGGCCCCTTCCAGCTCTGACAATTCTCTGATTCTATGTCTTGGCCAGGCAGGAGGAAGCATCTCCCCTTCAGCCCTGCCGCTGGGTGAGACTGGGGAGGGGAGGGAGCTGTGGCAGGGGTGACTCTCAGCAGCATTTCACGCATGATTACCCTTCAGAGCAGGGGAACAGAGGCTTAACTGCGTGCGAAACGGCTGCGATTCAGGTAATGGATTTACAGCACTCACTACCAAAGTATCAGACACAGCAATTTTTTACAGCTTTCACGCTGGAATTTATGGCTCAGGGAGGCGATCTCCAGCCCAGGCAGGGATCATTGCCTTATTTAGTAGCCGAGGAGGAAAATTTATGCTTTTTGCCAAAGTTTGTTTGGAAAGGTAACCTGCAGGCACGCAGAGAGGTTCTCCTCTCCCTCCCCTCTCCTCCCTGCAACCACCCCTGCAGCTGGGGGAGATGGGGGCCACCCAGCCCCCTGCCCAAGTTCGCTCCACACACACGTGCTCAAAGATAGAGCTGTTACACACAGCGGTCACAGAGGGGTTTGGCCACGTGTGTGAGGTTAGAAGGCACCAGGAGAACCCAGAGAATGGGGAGACCACAGCCGGTGACCCACCTGGAAAACTCAAAACACTCAGAGAAAACCTGCTCCTTGCTTTCACAGAATGCCCTGGGTTGGAAGGGACCTTCGAAGATCCTCTTGTCCAGTCCCCCTGCAGGGGTGAGCAAGGACATCCCCAGCTGGATTTTACACCCAGCAGGTCTCTTCTCTGCTCTCCCAGCCCTCCTCCACTTCTTACATCATTTTCCCTACCACCACCAATGGAGGCCAGAGCAGGCAGAGGCCACCAGCACAGGCAGGACCTGCCCCCAAAACTCAGACATCTCTGGGGCAGCAGACACAGTCCACAAGCTACACAGAGAAGGGTCCTTCTCCTGAGGGATGTGCACCCCTCAAGGACATGCACCTTCTTTCTGGGGTAGCACCTGCACCCCAGCTTCAACAGGGGTGACCAAGCCTGGTGCAGTCCATCTCCTGGGCCAGCCCTGGGGACAAGGGGAGGGCAAAACTGGGTGCTGCCCCAAACCAAATCCTTGTAGGACCCAGTTCCACCTTGCTCTGTGTGAAAAGGTGAGAGAAGGAATCACAGAACTCGTTGGGTTGGGTGGAACCCTCCAAGCTCCTCCTGGCCAACCCCCCTGCAGGCAGCAGGGACAGCTCCAGCTGCCCAGTGCCACATCCAGTGTGACCATGAATGTCCCCATGGATGTGCCCTGAGCTAAGGAAGCAAGGACATCCTTCCTACCTGCTGCTGCTGGAAGTGCAGGAGCTCCACGGGGCTCATCTCGCCGTTGGCCTCGCTGCTGGTGGCTCCCTCGCGCCCGCCGCCCCCTGCCCCCGCACCGCCCCCGCTGCCCTCCGGCTGGTTGCTGAGGCTGCTGACCCCATTTTGGCTGGAGGGAGTGGACCTTATCGTCTCCGAGGCAGACTCAACCATCATGACTTGCTAGCAGGACCTGAGGAGAAGGAGAAAAAGCAGAGGTTGAAATTCCTGGCTGGCATCCACGCCTCTGCCTTGCCCTGTGCCCAAGCCTTGCCCTGCCCCAGCTCTGATCCCAGGGAAGTCTGGTGAGCAGATGCAGGGATGGTGCTGGAGGTGTTCCAAAATATGTGGACATGGCACCTGGGGACTTGGTATAGTGCCCACAGTGGGGGTAGGTCAATGGTTGGACTGGATGACCTTAGAGAGCTTTTCCAAGTAAACAATTCTGTGATTCTGAGATGCCAAAGCCCTGGCACATGCAAGGCTGGGATGCCAACCCCCTGGCACATGCAGGGCTGGGATGCCAAACCCCTGGCCAGATTTAGCTCTGTTCGATGCACTCCAAAAGAACAAATGTGCAGCAGCAGGAGCTGCCATGAAGGTGCTGCCAGCCCTGCACAGCACCAAGGCAAAGCAAGAGCAACCCATTCCTGAGGAAAACCCCACATTTTTGGCTCTCTCCCAGCCTGATGCACAATGTAAAGCTCCAGGAATCCAGGTATTTTCCACAGAATCCTGAAACATTTCACTTTGAGAAGCTGGAGACAGCAGAGCTTGAGCTCTGGTTGGCTGCACAGCCAGCACATGGGGCCTGAGCTGTGAACTTCGCTGTGAAAACCTCCACAATGTTGCCACCTTTCCACAAAGTGCTTCAGCTCCCAGCAAATCTGCACTGCCCAGTGGGAAAAACCACCTGGCAGGAAGCTGCCACCAGGCTGAGGAAGCCCCAAAGTAGCTTGGAGCTGGGAAGTGGCAAAGTGAGAGCATGGCAGAGCTCCAGAAAGCATCACCTGGGAAATCCTCCCTTTCTCCCAGACACCTCCCTGCACCCCCCCCATGCCACAGTACTCCTTGGATGCCTTCAAAAGGCACTGCAGGGTGCAGGGGCTGCAACAGCCACCACATTTCCAGCCCCATCCCAGCCCCCAGCAGCTCTAGTGCTTCACTCCACACAGTTCCTTCCCTCTTGCAAGGCCCAGCACAACACTTTGCCTCCATGGATGGGTTTCATCCCTGTAAACTCTCCCTGCCCATCATCCTGGTCTACACAGACAGAATTCCTCCCTCTCTACACTGCCCTACTGAGGCCACACCTGGAGTACTGGGCCCCCAGTTCAAGAGAGACAGGGGGACTGGAGAGGGTCCAGTGGAAGTTATGAAGATGCTGATGGGCCTGGAGCATCTCTGTGAGCAGAAACGTTCCAGTCCCCTAATCATCTCTGTAGCCCTTTTCTGTCCCCTCTCCAGCAATTCCTTGTCCTTCTTGAAGCAGGAAGCCCAAAACTGGATGCAGTATTCCAGATGTGGCCTCACCAGGGCAGAGTAGAGAGGACAACCTCCCCTGACCTGCTCATTTTCTCATCCCATCCTGCTCCCTCCCCACGGGCAGGTGCTGGAGCAGGATCAGCACTCACCCATCACCACTCAGAGTTTGGAACAGGAGGGGAATAAAGAAAGAGGCACAGGGAGAAGAAATCCTATTTCTCCTTGGGGTTTTTTCCCTTCTTCTCTTTTTTTTTTTTTTTTTTTCTTTTTCCCCCTCTCCTTCTCCCCTCCTGCCCCAAAAGGCAGAAAGACAAACCACGAACAACATAATTGCCGAAACGCAGCGTGTAATAATAGCTATTGAGGAGCTGATCATTCATATTAAACAGGGTGAAGCAAGCTCCTCATTTGCATGTGGGAGATGATATGCATTTCAGAAGTCATTTCCGCAGGGTATATGACTGACATTAATTCCCATGTGGAGCTGCTGGCTCCATCCTGCTGTCCCAGGGCTCCCAAACCCGTGCAGGGTGACATGCCAGCGGTGGCAGGGCTCAGAGGCTGGCTGGGGTTGGTGCTGCTTGAAAAGATGGAGCTGGGGTGCTGGAGCACAGCCAGAGCTTCCCAAGGAATCACAGAATGTGAAGAGTTGGAAGGGACCTCTGGAGATTGAGTCCAAGACCCCTGCCAAAGCAGGGGCACCCAGGGATGCATGCACAAGGGGCTTGGAAGTCTCCAGAGAAGGAGACTCCACAACCTCTCTGGGCAGCCTGCTCCAGGCCTCCAGCCCTCACACCAAAGAAGTTTCTCCTCTTGTTCAAATGGAACCTCCTGGGTTCCAGTTTGTGCCATTGTCCCTTGTCCTGTCCCTGGGCACCACTGAGCAGTCTGGCCCCAGCCTCTTGCCCCCCACAGGTCCTTTAGCTCTTGCTGAGCATTGCTCAGATCCCCTCTGGGGCTGCTCTTCTGCAGGCTCTCAGCCCCAGGGCTCTCAGCCTTTGCTCCTCACAGAGCTGCTCCAGGTCCCTCAGCATCTTCATAGCCTCCCCTGAACTCTCTCCAGCAGTTCCCTCTTGAACTGAGAAGCCCAGAACTGGAAACAATGCTCCAGCTGTGTCCTCACCAGGGCACCAGATAAGGCTGAGATGCGCACCTATGGATGCTATACTTGGCACCAAAAAAAAAAAAACACCAACCAAACAAACCACTTTTTGCCCTCAAAACCTATATCTGCTCCTTCCCACCTGCCCAACACCAACCAGGATCCTGCAGAAACAGTAAATTATTGCTACTCCTTTTCTCATTTTCCTTCTGAAATTCATGCTCTGACCAGGCTCCCATGGGGAAAACCAGGCTCTGCCCACATCCATCAGTCCCAAGGCATCACCGTGGCCAGGAGTTCAGCAGGATTCAAAAAGGGATTGGACTTTCATACGGAGAAGAGGAATATCCCAGAGTTAGCTACAACAGGAAGTAGTAAAAAAAGGCAAAAAAAAAAAAAAAAGAAACAAGAGAAGTTTTTGGAAAGGATGTCAAACTTTCCTGGCTTCAGGGCATAAATTGAAGCTGAGCTATTGGGAATTAGGAGGAAATCTCTCTTCTGTTGGAGGAGCTGCAACCATAGCTCCATTCACCCCTGCCAGAGGAGGGATGCTGGAGCAGATGAACTGGTGCCAGGGTCCAGCTGGTGATTCCCTCAGCCTGGGACACACCAGGCCAGTTGGGGTCCCTCTCCAAGTCCAGTAAAACTCAGCTTCCCATTCACAAACCCTGCTGGGATCCTGCACTCTCTGGGTTCCCAACACTGCAAGGGAAGTCATAAAAGAAAGAAATAATAATAATGAAAATATTTCCATTCATATAAAAGTTTTACAAAACCTTAAAGAAGAGAAAGGGGAGGAAAAAAAGCCCAAACCCAGTGTCTGGAAGGTTATAAAAGTCGATTTACATTGGGAAGGAGCTGGGTTTCCAGCCAGGACTGAGCTGGGATGACTGAAGCTGTGCTGGGAAGAGCCAAAGCCATCTGTGGGAGCTGCAGCCCACGTGCGCCCAGCACACGCAGCCGGGAGGGTTCTGCAGCATCCCAGCTCCTGCTTTTCATCTGGATTAGTTCAAACACAGGCAGTGGTTCAGGGATTCTCCATCCGTGGGTATCCAGAGAGGTCTAATGAGGATCAGACCTCCCCCAATGTGTCAAGGCAGCGACTGCGTCCAGACAGTCGCTGCGGAAGATCCAACACCCAGATAGAGTGGTAGGGGATGGCTTTGCTTAAAACGGGAGGGGAGGACACCCCTCTGATGGCAATGGAGGAGCAGAAGCTGTGCAAATGGATTGCTGATGGCCCCCCTCCGGACTCCAAACCTCCTCCCCGACCAAGCTCTCTGCCTTCCCCCCCACCTCTGTTATTCCTCTGCGCACCTTTCACAGGACAAAGAGAGGGAAGCAGCCTCACAAACGGAGAGAGGAATCCCCCTGCCTTCAGCAGCACCATATGGCAACGAGAGCGTATTAATTACCAGGGCTTTTAATTAACAGTTGCTTCATCAGAGCAGTAACACTGCCTTGACATCCCCTGACTCGCCGCTAACCTGCGCGCTGCTCTCCACACCAAGGCATCAATTCACTTTTATTGACATCCCCCCCAAAATGGGCACCATACCAGCCACTGCCAATTAGCACCTCTACACTCTCTAATTAGCACAATTAACAGCCTGATGGATGCCCAGAGCTTCCCTGCAAAGGAGGGTGCAGATCAGCTGGCTGGGCTATTGGACACGGCTCCTGTTGCGTACACGTGTGCCCAACACGCGTGTGCCATGCTCCCCAGGGTCCCACAGGAGCAATGTGAGTGTCATGCCACAGGGCTTGGCATCTCCAAGGAGCTTGGCATGATGGTGGGACTTGACTTCAAAGGTCTTTTTCCACCAAAATGATTCTATGATCATCACATACCCTGGAATCACCGTGGAGCTTAGCATCACTATAGAGCTCAGCATTGCCGTGGAGCCTGGCATCACTGCAGAGCCTGGCTTTGCCAAGGAGCCCAGCATCACTACAGAGCTTGGCATCACCATGGAGCCTGGCACTGCCACACAGCCTTCCCAAGCCCCAGCAGCAAAGGCAGGATGGACGTTTGATCCTCAATGCCAAGCTGTGCCCCCAGGGCCATGGGCTCTCCAGCAGCAGGGAGAGGAGACAAAGCATTTCCAGAGATTTCTGCCCAAAAGCTGTACCCAGGCCCAGCCGAAGCAATGCCACTTCCCCACCTGGCCCAGCTGCATGGGCATGGAAATCAAAGAGAGGTGCTCAGCCCCTGGGAGCTGCAGAAACAGCCACAGCCAGGACCATGAGCTCTGAAGAAGCAATTCCCTGCACAACTATTTTAGCTGCTCTTCCTATTTTTAAACACCCCAATTCTGGACTCCTCAGGGGCTCCCTAACTTTGGGCTGCCCTTCACAGGCTGCAGCAGGAGCCAGCATCCTGGGCACCTCCTCCTTGCTCTCCCTGCTCCCACACTAACAGCAGTGGGTGCCCCTTGGCCTCATTCTCCCCAGCTGCCAACCAAAAGAGCATCCCCAGCTCAAAGCCACCAGCCCAGAGGAAACAAACTCAAGTTGCAGCAAGGGAGGTTTAACTTGGATATGAGGAACAATTTCTTCACCAAAAGGGTCATCAGGCACTGGAAGAGGCTGCTCAGGGCAGTGGTGGAGTCCTCATCCCTGGAGGTTTTCAGAGTTGTTTGGATGAGGAGCTGAGGGCCATGGCTGTGTACTCGGAGATGCTGAGGGGGATGGTTGGACTCCATCATCCTGAGGCTTTTCCCAACCAGGTGGTTCTATGATTCTGGGCATACTGGCAGATGATGGAGGAGCACAGACCATCAAAAGTCCTGCAGGATGCTCCTCTGCATGGTTGGGAGGAGAGGAGGACTCAGGGGAGCTCAATCCCAGGCACTGGATCTGCTCCAAGCTGCAGGAGGTTGAGCAACCTGCCTGTCCAGATCCGACACCTTGGAGGCTTTCGGAAGTCGCTCACTAATCTTAAAAGGCTTTGGCTTGAGGAGAAGCAGCAGCCAGGATTGCTCTGAGTGCCTTTTTACCCTTTAATTAACACATAAACACATGGAAATGTGGAAAGGGGATTAAAATAAAAGTCTGGGGGAGCTGAACCGAAGCTGGAGCATTACTGTAAATTAGAAAAGATTTAAGGAAGCAAGGACTGGCTAAGCCTGGGCACTGCTTTAATGGGATCTCACCTCTGGGCACTTTCATCTCCCACTTTCATCTCTCTCCCAGCAACTTGACTTGGAAGATCCAACCTCTGGGCCATGACTGGTGGGCAGATCTTTACTGACTTTGGCATCCTGGCTACACTCACCAGGTACCGGTGACCATCAGGCAGCAGAGAGCATTTGCTGCTCCACAGAAATGAAGGATGACCACAGGGAGGGTTTATTTCCCCTCAGAAAGGTGGGCACCAAAGAGCCAGGAAAGCATCACCAACAGGAGAAGAACCCCTTGAGACCTTGCCATGCTGGTCAGCAGGACACAGCACTGCTACGTGGGTCCTCATGAGGCCACCTCTCTGAAGTCCATCTTCTTTGGACCATCCTTTGCTCTCCAGAGCTCACACCCAGGCAGAGATGCCCTTAGAGCATCCTTTGCCCTCCAGAGCTTTCACCCATTCATGAAATGTCCTCAGAGCACCCTTTGCTCTCCAGAGCTCACAGTCACACAGCAGCAAGGACACCCTGGTGCTCACCAACTCCACAGGAGATCCTCCACTCGCTGCCCACCACAGCAAGCCATCCCACCTGGGGGCACAGGACATCATCCCTGGGGACACCCACAGCTGGCTGGCACTGCCCCCATTTCCTGCCAGGCTTCAAGGAACATTAAACCCCTTCAGCCTGGACATGGGGCTGGCAGGACGTGGGCACTGCCGGTGCCAGGCTGGTGGCGGGCACGTGCCGGGTGCCATCCTGCTGCTCCCTCCTGGCTCCGTGGATGTGCTCTTGAAAAGATTAAAAATACAAAACAAAACAAAACAAAAAACCCCACACACAACAGAAAGAAAGAGGAAAAGAAAAAAAAAGAGCCCCACTCCATCTCATTAAGAAAGTAAACACAAGAGCTGTCTAAGTGTCTAATTAAGCTTCTAATTAGTCCCTGCTTGTTACTAATGCAAATTAGATTACGCCGCTTAACTACAGCATGTCCACAACACCCTTGTTAATTGCGGCCTTTTGAAATTAAATTACTCCCTAATTAGCATATCAAAGCCATTGATTCGGAGCCAGGAAAGACGAGGGCAGGAGGAAGCCGAACGCCAAGTTTTGTTAATCAGGAACATCTAATTAAAGAGTGACGTGGTGCACGGGGTGCTCCTGCCTCGCCACTCCAAAGCCTCACGCGTGGGCACAGAGGGGACCCCCGACCCCACCTCTGGTGGGTGCTGGTGGCCTGCGCCCAGCCTGCGTCATCGCTGCCGTGTCAGAGCATCCCTGCAGGTCCGAGCTGCATCCCGACAGATCCATGCTGCAGGCTGGCAGCTCCAGGAAGCTCCTGTGGAGCTACACCTGTGGTCACGATGCCAGCAGCCAGCCCTGGCAGCAAGAACGGAGGTTAAAGCAGACCTCAATTTCTCACCCACCAAATAAATTTGCTTTCCTTCTGCCCAAGGTGTTCCAAATGGGAATTCAAATGGAAAAACATCCCAAAGCAACACATTCCTGCAGCTCCTCACACTCAGCAAACCCAGAGGGGAGCAGAAAAGGTACCCAAGTGAGAATGGGCAGGGCTAGAAACGGGCACCAGCATCTCTCATCTGTAGGACCCTGAGTCCAGCTCGGCACAAGAGGTACTTGCCATGACGGGATGGCAGGGACAGCACACAGAACAGGAGAGGGGTGCCCACACCAGTGGCCCTGGCATCAAATCACCCTTTGCCCAGGGCACCAGACTGGATGGGGAGAGCACATGGTACAGGGGGATGCTGATACTAGCAGCCCTGGCATCAAATCACCTCTTGCTCAGGGCACCAGACCAGCTGCCATCCCTCACTCCTGCAGCCTGTGGCCATCGATGAGTGTCCAGCTCAGGTCTGTTCTTGAGAGAGAGCAAATCCTCTTCCCCAGCCCCGAGCAGGGATGCCCTTAGCACATCCTCCCCTTACCACCAGGCTCCCCCAAATTCAAACTGGGACACAGAGAAGGCACCAGGGAAGAGTCTGGATCTAAAGGTACCCAGGGTGGATTCACTCCAAGGAGAGCAAAAACAAAGCAACCTCCTAATTTTGAAGTGATTTCACTAAGTGCCTGACTGACCTAGTTCTTTGCAGTATGCAACTTTTCCTCTCTTTTTTTTTTTTTTTTTTTTGTTTTTTGTTTTTTGTTTAAAGAGATGGGAAGGAAAAAAAATAAAGAGGCGAAGATTGGAAAAGTTTAATAGAGGGAGAAAAAGTCTATTAAGAAAAAAAAAAAGGCAAAAAGCAGGCAGCTCATCACGGGGGAAGAGTGGAAATAGGAAAGAAAGGAAAATCGCTTCTCCAGCTGCCGAGACACAGGAGGAGAATAGAGAGGCTGGGAGAGAAGGAGCTGTGCACTTTGAATTGAAAAGAGGGAGATTCAAATGAAATCTCCAATATCCCCCACGAAAGAAAGGAAGAAAAGAGGGACCCTGGCCGCTTTGCTACGCCGAGAGATTGCTAAAGCCTCAACTTTCTTTCTCTTCCCCCTGCTTCGGAAGTTATAGGAGAGAGGGATGAGAGAAAGGAAAGGGTGGGGGAGAAGAAAAAAAAAGGTCTTTAATACAAGAGGAACTCGAGGGAATAGGGGAGGAGGGTGGGAAGAGAGAAAGTTTTATTCATTTATTTTATGAGCCGAGTTAAAAAAAAATAATATAGTTAAAAAAATAAAGCCAAAGAGTTTTCATCATGTCAGAGTGTTTGGAAGCAGCGGCAGAAAGGAGGAGAGAGAGAGGGGAGCGAGAAGCAACTAAGAACAGAAGGGCCAGCTCCAACCACCCGCCGTAGGAAGCTCTCTCCCAAGCAGATTCAATTAATTGATAACAAGAGGCATCAAATTAATTTTTCAAGGATGTTAGATTTTGATGAAGGGAAGAAAAAAAAGGGAAAAAAAAAAAGAAGAAGAAATCTCTCTGATTTTAATCGGGGCGGCGTTTAAAAGGCATAAATGAATATCCCTTTCTAATCATCTGAGGCGCCGAGGAAGCACCAAGCAGTTAAGGCGAACATTCAAATCGTTTAATTAGGGGGGGGTGGGAGGGGGGAGGTGGGGTGGGTGTGGAGGCTGAGGGGATGTGGCCGTGGTGGGGGAAGGGGACCCCGGGTTTGCCTTTTTTTTTTTTTTTTTTTAAATCTCTATAAAGAAATTATTTTTAACCTTCTTTCTTTCCAGCATCTTTGCTCTCTTCAACCTCCCTCCCTGCCAACCACCTTGGCACACGCGCTTGTAAGAACATCTCTCAGAGGTTTGGTTTGGGTTGTTGGTTTGTTTTTTTTTTTCCCCCTCCCCTCCTCTCTCCTTTTGAATAGAGACTGTTCCCCAGCACAATCTAATTAACAGAAATGATAATGAATAGGGTGGGGGAAAAAAAAAAAAAAAAAAACAACTAGGGAAGGAGAAGAGGAAAAAAAAAAAAAAAAGAAGAGAAAAAGAGACTCCAAACTCCCAGGGAAAGGGGATAAAAAAGGCAGGAAGAAGAATCTGTGATTTCCCAGCTGGCTGTTAGAGCTGCTCTGCACTTCCACATGGGATGGGGGCGTTCAGGTAGGGAGAAACTTTCAGCACAACACCCCCCCCCCCCCCCCCCCAGACACACACTTAAAATCCTATTAAAATAACTAAAAGCCCTTCCCGTGGCTGCTGTGACATGGGACAGGGCATGGTGGGAGCAGAGACTGAGCCCCAAGGCTGTGGTGGCAGAGCCAGGCTGGCAGCCACCATCCACAGGCAGCCTGGACTGTGCTCCATGTGTGCACCAGTGTGTGCACAAGTGTGTGCACAGCTCCATACATGCTTGTGCACACTCCCCCATGCATGCTTCTGCACACACATGCAGCTGCTCAGGCAATTGCATCACATCCATGGCCCCAGCATCACCACCCAGGACAGGACCAGCATGGCACCAACATCTTGCCAAGGCTCCCCTGGCATCTCCCTGTAAATCCCAACTCAGATTTAAGTCTCTCTCCACTCATCCAGCTCAGGCACCTATTTTTCAGCCCCTCACACAGCCTGTCGATTGCAGCATCCCACCAAGGATACAACCCTGAGCCCACTTGGGACACACAACGTGCCCTGCACACACACAACAGGCCCCACACATCCCAAATCACCTCCCTCACTTTGGCACCAACAGCCCAAACGTGGTCCAGCACTCATTGGTGTCCCCATCAAGGCACCTGCCTGCCAGAGCCTTGGCTACTTGAGGAAGAGAAAGGTTCTTCCTCTTGGGTAGAGCTGTGAAGGACATTGCCCCATGCAGGCTGAGGAAGAGGAGGGCTATGGGAAGCATCCTGGCATACTCAGAAAAGGAGGCAGCACTGGGACACAAGCTCTTGGTCAGGACCTGAGTGAGATTTTCCAGGTGAGTTTGTGGGATGTCAGGCTGGAGGTTGCTGAAAGTCTCTTCTGTCCTTTAAATAATCCAAAGGGGAGGGGAAAACAAAACAAAACAAAACAAACAACTAAAGTCGTGGTGCCCACTGAAGGGGAGGAGGAACTCAGCTGCCCCAAGTTCTCCCAGACTCCCTCATGAGTCTGTGCAGAAATCCATCCTGAAAGCTCTTTGCAAAGGTGCTCCCTGCTGCTTCCCACTGCAAGCCCATTTCTGTGCAGGGAAGGCCTGGTTCCCATCCAGGAATTCTGCTGCTCAGGAGAAGGGAGATGAAAAAAGACAACGTGGGGGGAGAACTATCTTTAGGCATCTCCAAACTCCTGGTCTCAAATCTATTTTTTCACATCCAAGTCAGAGGAAAGCACAACCCAAGGCCAGCTCCATCTCACAGCCACAGCCAGAGCAGCTCTCAGCACTTCCAAACTTCCTGATTTCATTCTGGCTCCATCTCACACGGACTCAGCATCTCCTGGTCTGCCTGGCACATCTGCTGGGCACCTGGCACGCCCATGACAGCCTCAGCACCCACTTGGAGCAAACCACAGCCACAGAGACAAACCTGGCTCCTGCCAGCCCCAAGACCTCTGCTCAGAGCAGTGACTGGAACAGCGCAGCAGCTTCTCCAGGGCTTACTTCAAAGCCAGGAAGCAGATTGCTTGGAGAGGCTGTGCTCCTGGGATCCTTTCCCAGGAATGGTGATGAGTGGCCACGAGGCCACAGCACCCACAGAACGGATTGGGAAGGTGCATTTAGCATTTTGGGTGCTCAGGAAGAGAACAAGACTCAATGAAGATGCACAGAGCATCCTGACATCCCACACAGACCCTGTGCTGAGGGCAAAAGATCTCCCTGTGACCTGGATGAGCCACACAGCTGCCACATCCCCTTCCTAGGAGAGCAGCCCCCTCCAGCACCCTTCCCTGGGGAGTGTGGGAGGTGAGGCTTCACTCAGGGCTGTGGATGCAGCAGGAACTGCTCTGTTCTGCTCCTGGCGGCATGGCAGCCACCTCCATGGCTTCAGCATCCCTCTGGATCGCTGTCAAGGTGGCATCACAAGAAGGTGATTTGGTCCCACAGCATCACTCTAGTGTCACCCACAGCATTCCTGGGTCATGCCAAACCATCCAGGCTCCCTGAGCTCTGTGCACTCCCAGAGCTCAGCCCTTACCCCACCACACAGCAGGGCACAGAAGATTCCCAAATCCCAGCAGCACATCCCTGCTCTGTGGGCTAGGAAGAATGAAGTGGATGGGGGTGATCAGCACTTCCTGAGCCCCTGCTTCCTCCTGGGCACAGCCAGATCCCCAGCTCAGGGTGCAATGACTCTCAAGAGCAGCACACACAGGTGGCTGCTGATGCCTGAGGCCAGAAGTGGCCATACTGCAGTGGCCCAGGAAACCATTGGCACCTTCCCACTGGTGTGGAACAGCCAGCACTGTGCAAATCCAGGGCATTATTGCCATTAACGTGGTGTTGGCAACATCTTTTCTGCAAAGCACACTGGCAAAACAGTGCCCTCCCTCCTCCCCTCTTATGGATATTCCTCTTTCTTTAAAATGTTAGGTTAGGATTTAGCACCCTGCACCTTGCCCAGGCCCTTAGCTCTCAGCTGCCAAGAGCCAAGGGCCCTCCCTGTGAGCACCCATGGGTGCTGGGGCAGAAATGAGCTCAAGGTAGCAACTGCCCATCTGGCAACCAACATGTGCCCCCTGCCCAGAGAGGACTCACTGATGGGAACAGCAGCAAGGCTCCCACCTTGGGCATCACTAACTGCTTCCTCCAGTGGGGAACCCAGGACCTCTCCAGCCCAGGGCACCACAAAACTGTGGGCACACACAGGGTGGCAGGTGACAGTGCCCAACTCAGGCTGTGTGCCCACATGGGAAGCCTCAGTGCAAGCCACACCACAGCTGCACCACAACTCCTGGCTCCACAATCAGGTCACAGCATCTTCCTGTGGCTCCTTCTGAGACAGGGTCACACACAGCCCCCTCCCACTGTACCCTCCTGGGTGCTCCACGGTCACTGGCTGCAGGACATGGTGCCATGGGGGCAGCAGCAGCCACCCCACCCAGAGACATCAACCCAGGGGATGTCTCCTTTCCTCCTTGGACCAAAAACCATCCTCTGGTGGTGATGGAAAGCAATGGCACCGGGATAGCATCAGGCAAGACACGAAGCAGGCAGCCTGGGGCACCAAACCCTGCAGGGACACAACCCAGCTCCTCACCCAGTCCACATCCAGCCCGGGCATGTGCCCACACTGGCAGCCCCAAACCCCAGATTATTATTTTAAGCCTCCAGCTAAGGCCAGCAACTCTCTGCTCATTCCCAGCCCCAGGGCCATTCCCAGAGCATCTGCAACAGCGAGGAGCAGCAAAGATCTCTGCTGCAGTGGGAAAGGACCAACCCTGCAGTGGAAGGAGATGCACAGAGGACAGAGGTCAGTCTGTCTGTCTGTTCATCTCCCATTCAGACAGGCACAGCTGCCATGGGCCCCTGCAGCAGCTCCAATCTGCAGCTGGAAATGCAGTGGCACCGACACTCCCACCGCAGCACCTCCCGCCCCGGTCCGGCAGGCACACAGGCAGTGCCTGGACTCCATCTGAGACCTCTTCCAACCAAAACAACTCCAGGAGGCTGTAAGTGACCAGATGTCACCAACCTTCCCCACATCCAACATCCATCCCCAGACGAGCCCCCTCACCTGCTCCACTTCATCTCTCACCTCTCTCAAGCCTCTGGCCTTTTAACCAGAGGCTCGTTTATTTTGGGGTGAAAACTGCTCCTTTTGGCACTGCCAGAAGGGTGATGTAAAAGATCTGGTGGCTGCCCTACCAGATCTGCCCCTTGATGCTCCCTGGACCAACACCCAGCATGGAACCTAAACTGGAATGATTTTTCCTTTCCCTTTTGTCTCTCTTTTTCCCCAAGGCCAAGCCGCCCAGGACGCCACCACGCACCCATACCTGTGCCGTGCAACCAGCTCTCCAGAAAGGGACTTTTCATACCTGGGTATTTTAACACCATCAGCTCCATAACTGAGAGGAAATTGCCCTGGCACTGCTTGTTCCCAGCTGGCACTGCCAGTGTGGTACTTGCCTGGTGTGGGAACACAGACAGCAGCATTTGATCTGCGGACGGAGCTGCTTCGACAGCCCCGAAGTTTGACCCAGATTTGGAGCTGCGGCTCCACTTCCCAGGTTCAAAAAGGTATTTGGTGAGGACTTGATCCTGTCAGCATCAAGGGAAAGACTTCAAGGGGTTTGGAAAGAGGCCTCAAAAGCAGACCCTGCTTTAAATAAAGCCCAGGTTTAAAAGGGGAAACAGAAACAACCCAAAGGGAGCCGTGAGCAGGCAATGACCCTGACTGCCGCCGCATTCGGAGAGCCCCTGGCATCCTCCCAGGCAGGCAGTGACCCAGGAACAGGAGCCAGACTGGTCCCTGCAGCACCCAGCACCACTACCAGGGCCAGCAGAGGTGCCAGACAAATTCAGAGCCTCATTCCAGCACAAATCTTCTGCCTGTTGCTGTGGTGAAGGAGGGATGAAAAGATCCTGCTGTGGATCCACGGGAGCAGAGCTCAGCCAGAACTGCCTGCCTAGCGTGTGCTCTCATCCCTACCCCTCACCAGGATGGATTTTAGGACATTTTCCTCCTGTTTCTTCTATTTCTTTTGGAAGGGCATTGTCTGGGCATCTCCCCTCACCAAAACACACAGCAACCCCGAGGGCTGCAGATTGCCCCAGGGCTGCAGATGTTGGCTCTCGCTCACCCACTCCATACACAGCAGCAATGTCCCACACTCTGCAGCCCCCACGTCCCTGCCCCAGCCAGCAATCAGGTCCCCCTGTGCCCAGTGCATGCCAGGGACCTTTGCTCTCCCACTGCCAACCCTCCCAAGGGCCTCCATCAGCCAGGTGTGACACACAAACAGATCCCTTTAGCCCCCAGCTGATGGAGCACAGGATCTGCTGGAGTCCTGCAGGCTCTGGAGAAGCAGTCACCTTCCCTTGCCCTTTGCCCAGGAGGTGACTGAGCCCAGCCCCGAGGGCAGAGGGGACACCACATCCTCAGGCAAAGTTCCCGCACCTTCCCTGAGTGCTTTTAGTGCTGTTATCCCCTACCCAGTGAGGTCTGCTCCAGGAACCAGGACAGCTCTGAGCCCAGACAGTTTTGCACAGGGGCAGAACCTGCCTCCTCCTCTCCTTCACCTGCCTCCTCCTCTCCTTCACCTGCTTTCATCCTGGCACAGTAGTCAGGGGGTTTGCAGCTGTGCTTGTCACAGCACATTTCCAAAATCCACACTTCCTGCCACAAAAGTTCTGGGACCCTTTCCCTCACAGCCTGACTTTATTTTCTCCCCTTCTTCCATTTTTAGTCACCCCAGCAATGCTGCAGCATTGCAGCAGCAAAATGCCCCCTGCCATTCCTCACCATCCCAGCAATGTTGCAGCATTGTGGCAGCAAAATGCCCCCTGCCATTCCTCACCATCCCAGCCATGTTGCAGCATTGTGGCAGCAAAATGCCCCCTGCCATTCCTCACCATCCCAGCCAAGCATTTTCATCCCCTAGGAGCTGGGGCTGAAGCCATGGGAGAAGCTGGGAGCCAGGGACCTCCAAAGCTCCACGTCCCAGTCGGGTTTGGGGACAGTCCTGCAGCCAGCAGCATCCTCCCAGCAGTGCCCAGGACTGTGTGGTCAAATCTAGATTGCTCGTGCTGGAAACTCCATCCCATGGTGGCCAACTCAGCCACAATCTTGGTATGTGGCAGGTGGCACCGCACCAAAGCGCAAGCCCAGTGCAGGCTCCAGCACAGCAGCAAGAGCTCCCTAGGCTGAGAAGCAGGGGCAGAAAGTCACACATTCCCACTGATGGGCCACAGTGGACAACTTGCAGGCGGAGAACCAAAGCCGAGAAGCCACCAGGAGGAAGAGATGCTCCTGGGTAGGTGAGATCCCAGCACATCCTTCACTCAGGAGCACAAGTCCTGGCTTTATGTTTTGCATCAAGCAACCTACCTCGAGCCTCCTTCTGCTGTCCCTCTCTCCTAAGGCTGAGGACATCTTTTACCAAGCCTGTGACAGCTTCTCTTAGGTTGTCCCAGTCCAGATCTTGCTACAAGCAACTGAATCCAGGACAGTCCCTGGCTCATGGATTCACAATAAGCAGGCAGAAAGAAAATCACTCACCTACAATCTACACTTTAACCCAAGAGCTGGAGGAAGCAAGCAAATGGCCAGAAGGGCTGGGGTCAGGGCTTTGATGGTCCCTGGCCCCTGAGGCCACTCTTCAGCACGACCTTCAGCTCACCCTGCCTGAGCTCCCTCTGCCCCGCACGGCACCCTTGGTGTTTTATGCCTTTATTAGCCTCAGAGCAGTTAAATCCCACCAGACAAACCCAGCTCCACCAGCGACCTGCCAAAGGTGTGTTGAAATCAGTTGCTCCTACACCTCCTGCTCCGGGCAAGCAGCTCATCCCGGCTGCTTCCTGACACAGCCCTGGGGGCAAACGGTAGCATCGGCGTCCGAGCGAAAATACCTCCAGGGATGGCATCTCCCCGAGCCTCTGGAGCTGCCAAACAGCCCACCCCACACACAGAGCATATAACCATCACACAAGGGTCTTCCTTATCCTCCTCCTCCCTGGGGGGCTGCAGCTCCCCACCAACCCCATCCACATTTCCCGTCCAGCCGGTGCCAGCTCCCTGCCAAAGCTGATCATGTGGAGGACATTTGCCAGTGAAGCAGAATAAACATCTCCCAAAACACTTCCAAACGAGGCCTCCCCCCAGGATCTTTTCCCTACCGTGGTACCTTAAAACAAAATATTTTTTCTGCACTTTTCCATGGTTTTGAGAACAACCTTCCTGGAGAAAGGGTTGGTTTCTGGCATCTTCCGATAAACATCGCCAGGAGCCCTGGGAGAAGTTGAGAGCAGGGGAAATGTCCTCCCACAGCCACCCTCCACTCCCTGTTTTGCTAATAAACAACCAACCAGGACCTGGGGACAGCAGCACAGGGTGAGGGCTCCCACAGTACACACCGCAGAAGACTTTTGGCCAACTTGCCAGGGCACTAGAGATGGTGGCAAGCGGCAGCCTGAGCTGGCAAACACCAAGCCCGGCTCGCTTCACCCGAGCTCAGCAGATGGCAAACATGGGAGGATTTTTTCTTAAAATTAAAAAAAAAAAAAAAAAAAAAAAAAGAGGATCTTGACCCTGTGCCAAGCTCTTTGCCAACGCAGGGTTCTCCTGCCTGGGCACCCTGGTACCGTTACCACTGGCCCCATGTCCATGTCCGTGCTGCCGGTGCTAGGCATCGTAATCCCTTAATGACTTCCCTCAAGCTCCAGCCCCAGATTTAATCTCTCCTCCAGGAGAATCTTTATGGAATAAAACGCGGCAGACAGACAGACAGACAGGCAGGCAGGCAGGCAGTACTTCCCTCCGCAGCATCGTGCTGCCGACCTCTGAAGGGAGCAGCTCTCCTCCTCCGCTGCCTCTGCCTCTGCCTCTTCATTCTTCCCTTTTCCCAGTGTTGCTCCACTTCCAAAACCATTTTTATCCCGGGCAGGCTGATTACCAACACCACATTTGATGATGGAGACTGACCTTTGCGATTGCCAAAAAGGGTTTAAATTAGGAAAAGTTTAAAAAAAAAACCCAAACAAACAACCCTCGGAGCAGCCTCTTTGCTGCAATTTACACAACACACACTTGCAGCGGGGGGGAGGGTGGTGTAAAAATAAATTAGGAAGTTTTTCAAGCTGTGCCCAGCCCTATCTCGATCCCCAAGTTGGACTTGAGTTTAAAAGGTGCAGCACAGCCAGCAAAAGGCCAGCTGATAAAATGAGTGCCCCATGCTGCTCCCCCAGCCGTTGGCAGGGGAGCCAGCTTCACCAGCCAAAGCTCTGGGGCCAGCCCCACAGGGTCACAAGCTGGATGGCATCGTGCTGCCAAACTGTTGTTGGGGCCCCTGGTTGTATTTGGCAGTGAGTAGCTACTCCTGCGTTCCTCTCAGGTGCATTGGGGCCTCCCGAGGTGGCACGGGGAAGAGGATCTTTTACTCTGCCGAGGCGGACGCATGGCTTCCCGAGCTCCCAATGCTTTGGCAGTTTGATTTCTCCCCTTTTCCCTTCCCTCTCCTGATAACACAGTTTGTCCTTCCAAGGGGAGGATGCTCACTGTGCATCCCCTCCGGGGCAGGACTGAGCGCTCCCCTCCAGCCTCACAGAACCCCCGCGGCCGCGCTGCTGAGGCTGGAAATCAAAGAGGACGGGACAGGAAATTTCAACTTTCCACTTCTGGCAGTGCCAGGTGATGGGGAGGAGGCAGCAGAGTCATTCTGGGAGCCCTGGTGCAGAGCGAAGGATAAGCCCAGGATGGCCCTGGAAGAGGAGGTTGGGAATCCCCCTGCACCCCGGGAAGATGCTGAGATGCCAGCAGCGAGGATCAACCCTACAAGACCTCCGCAAACCACCTGCCAGCCACAATCCAGGGCTCTTCCCAGGCATCCAAACCACCACGGGGAAGAGGGGCAGAGTGGGGAAGTCACCCCAGGTCTCCTCTCCACAGATAGGAGAATTTCCCTCGGTACTTCAGGCCACCAAACCCCACTCTGCAGCGGGAACCGCGCCGCAAAGAGCCATAAATTACAGGCTATTACTTTTAAACGAGCAAAAGAAAAGCCGGGGCCGGGTGGGGAGGATCTCCGGGCTCTCCCGCCTTTCTCCAGCAGGAAGAATGAGCCCCATTCCCAACTGGGGGCACAGCTCACCCCCCACCTTGCCACTACAAAGGCAAACCCAGCACCGCACCTCTCCTCCTCCAACTCGCTCCCACCCCCCTTTCACCCTCCCTGCCGGATCAACAAGAAAAAACGGAAAGGGGGTAAAAAGAAAAAAAATAATATAAATATAAAAGGAGAGAACCCCCCTGAAAGGCTGAACTTTGCCACTCGCCGCCCCCCCCCCCCCCCCCTCATCCCCTTTCTCCAGCCCCACAGCGAGACACAAACAGCAGCAGGCTCAAAGCATCCCCCCTCTCTCCAGCGGCAGAAAAGAAAAGCTCCGGAGCTCTCCGGGCAGCAACTTCACAACTGAGTGCACTCGCATTCCTGCCGGGTTATTACCAGAGAAAGGGCGAGGGCCCGCAGGAGAGATTTTCGTGTCACTTGGTTTTGATCCATTGCACAGATTTTTTTGGGGGGTGTTTTTAAACACCTTTCTGCTCTTCCCGTTCCAAAACCCACACAAAGTAAAACCGACCGGCGCTCGCTTGCCAGGGAGGTGCCCCGGGCTGCACACGGGGTTTAGAGACATCTTGTAGATTAGGGTTTTTCTGTAGATTTGAGTACCAGCCTCTCCCCCCCACACACACCCCCTCGCCTTCCACCTCCCCCCAGCAGCAACTTTAATCCGTTTTCTTTCGTTTCACTCTGTTTGCTCAGCTTTCCCCCACCTCCCCAGCACGCCAAGCCCCAGCTCTCCCCTCACCCGGCCGCTCCCCATCATCTCCTCCTGCCCCGAACTGGCAAGTGGGGGCCACCCACTGCTCCCCCCAACCCAAGTGACATCCCAGAGGTGCACAGGCTAAGGGGGGGATTTTCCACACTGATTCCATTCGCCCACACTTTCCCTCTTCCAGTCAAGTCCAACTTCACACCGCACAACGGAGCCAGTTTAGTTTTTATGATGGGAGCGATGCTCAGCCCCGATGCTTGGGATGGAGGTGGGAAGGGAGGGCGGGGGAACCCCCAACGAAAAATTCCTCCACAACTACTAATAAATTAAAATACAAAATGAAATCTGAATAATTGCAAAAAAAGGGAGCTTCTACCTATTCCAGGGAGAGCAGGAGGGCTCAGGAAGCCTCTTCCCTGCCTCGCCCCCAGCCCCACAAAGGGCAGAAGAAAGGCAGGAGGCACCGAGGGCTTCATAAGCCTGACAAAAGCTCCCTGGCTCAGCACAGGAAAATTTCTCCCTTCTCCCTTCTGGGTCCCCCCATCCCAGTCAAATTTAAGCAACCTGAAGAGCAGGGGGAAAAAAAGAATCAATAAATATAATTTTCCCCAGAGCAATTCTTTTCTCCTCCATCCACCTACCACTGGGGGTGAATTGGATTTTTTTTTGGGTGGACTTTGAGACGGAGTGAAAATTTAAAAACAAAGCAAACCCAAAAGCTTAATAAATGAAGAGTTAAATTTCACACAAGCTTGAGATTTTGCTGCATTTAATAGAGAGCATGAAGAGAGAGGGGGAAGGACACCCACAGAAAGGGAACACATCCACACCAGCACAGAGAAGGACCTGGGTCACTCTGCCTGTGTGAGACACATGTTGGGTTGATTTAACATCAAATGCCCCTTCTCTGGCAGAACGCCTGCCTCGGTGTAAATTTTTTAACACCCCAGAAGAAATTTGTCAAAGTAAATCCTGCTTCTGGTTTAGGTTAAAACCCAGCCCAAAGGTTTTTAATACAGAAACTAATAAGGGTTTTTTTTTTATTGTGTGCCCCACAGCTTTACAACAGCGTGCAGAGGAGTGAGATCTTAATCTGCTGATAAGTTGGGGTCGAACATGGCAAAAAAAAAAAAAAAAAAGAAATAGACAAATGTTTGAGTGCTGGAAAACCAAGGGGCTGGAAGAACTGCCTGAAGTTAAGGAGTAATCCCAGGGAAGAATTTGGACTTAAATTCCTCCAGGACTATATTAAGAGCAAAGGGGGGAAAAAAACAAAAAAGGAAAAAAAGAACAGTTCAAGTTTTCAAAGCAGGCACTTCCCCAGCATGAGTTGCGGCCGCTGGTGAATTATTCCTGCTCTTCCCTCCACATGTTTTATCTCTGTTATAAAGTGCACAGGAGGGCAGAAGGACAGAGACAGCTCCTCACTGATTTAGGGTTGGCTTTTTTTTTTTTTAAGGTGAAAAATAAAAATAAAAACACTCAAAAAAAAAAAGAATCAGTCCCAAAAGGAAAAAGAAAATTCAATTACGCTCCACTTGTCCTCTCGATCCACACCTCCGCCTGCCAACTCAAACCAGATTTCCTACCACCAAAAGAAAAGATTTCAGAGCCATCGGCTGCTAACACAGCACTTTCTCAAGTGCCTTTTCTTTTTTAGCAGGGGAGAAGGGGGAGAGGGAAAGAAGAGACAGAGAAGCATTTGTTTATCAGCCGGAGCCGGGAGATGGCTCAGGGAAGAATGGGAACCTCTGAACTTTGCCAGCGCTGGGGCTGGGCGAGCATCTCGCAACGAAGGCGGACACTAGGGTGGGAAGGGGGTGAAAGAGGCTGATCCAGGGCTCCCAGTGACCCGCTGCCAGCTTTGCTAAATGATTTTTACCCCGGAATTTCGGAACTCCCAGAAGAAGACGGGTCCAGAGTAAAAACTCTTCCCCAACACATTATCGCTTATATTCTTAGCGGCCGCTGACGGCAGAGTCCTGCCCAGCTCACCAAGACCTCCCGCAGGCAGCGGACATCGTGGTGAGGCCACAGAGATCCCCCCCTCCACCCCCCTCCAAAAAACAACCCCTTGGAAAAACCGACCCCAGCCTCGCTCCCTTTTCAAACAAAGGCAAACCAAAAGCTCCCAAACTTTGGGCGAAGCTCAGAGCCGGAGCTTCGCCGCGCAGCCAGCTCCCGTAATCCCCCCGCTCCGGAATTCAAACCTGCGGGAATTGCTTGGGAATAGCCTCCAGCTCCATCCGAAGCCGGGTGTTTGTCCTTCCTCTCCCCTCACCTTGCAGTTTGGGTAATGAATTTTAGCCCCAGCGAAGGGTTTTCCCAGGGCTGCCGGAGCGATGCTCGGTCGGGCTGCAGGTTGACGGCGGCGGCTGCTGCTTCTCCCAGGAATTATAAAACTTGGGGCTGACTTATTTTATCTCAAAAAAAGGAATTGCACCCATTGAGCTGCTTCTGGGCACGGAGCAGACGGGCTGGGGATGAGTAAAAACGCAATGGGAGTGAGGGGAAAAGGGTTTGAGAAAAACCCTCCCGAGCCCCCTCAAGCAGCTGGAATTAAACCCAAATTGCCGGGGAGAAAAGAGAGATGAAGGGGCAACGGGAAGCATCAACAAAGGGATACCAGAGATGGCTGGCGGGGCAGGGGCTGCCGTGCTCCCCCCTCCCTACACACACAGCGGTTAAACTCCCAAACAGCTCCCCCCCAGTGCAGAGCCCGCCGTCCCAGGGATGCGGGACCTCGAGGCAGGTCTGGAGCCGGCACCGGCAGCGCGGTTCTCCCGGCGGAGGCAATGCAAGTTTCCCGGTGCTCAAACGTCCCCTTCCCCGAAGGAGGCTGCCCGACCTCCCCCCCCTATCCTAAAACGCCTCGGGGGATGTGTGAAGGACTCGGGGGGCGGCGAAGACCTCCGCACCCCGCCGCCGGGGCAGCCCCGGGCGCTGCGAACCGGGAAAGCAGCCGGGACCCCATAACAAGCACCGAGCCCCCACCACGGCTCGCACCGAGCTCCGAGCCCCCGCACTGAAAACCCTGTCCCTCCCTCCCCCCCGACCCCGCTCACCGAGTCCCCCGGCCCCTTTCCCTTTGTCCGGGCGCTGAAACAAACTTCCGAGCGCGGTGGGGACGGAGCCGGCGGAGGGGGTGGAACGGGACACGGCACGGACCTGCCGGTGGGGATTTAGCGGGGGGTGTTAGGGGTGTCTCGAGCTCCCCCCTTCCCCGGTAGCAGCTGCGGCGGGGCGGGGGCAGCGCGCACACCCCCGTGGGTGCGGGGACCCTCCCGTTCCCTCCGGCCCGGTTCCGCTCCGCTCTCACCCACCTCGTCTCGCCGAGCACCAAGGTTCCAGCGACGGGCATGCGAGGGCCGAACCGCCTCTCACCCACCCACCCACCCCCCGCCCCCCCCGGCCGTCTCTTCGGCTTCCCCCCAAAACTTCGACGGGGCGGCCGCGGCGGGGGCTTGGAGGAGTTCAGGAGCGGCTCGGCATGGCGGCGACGAAGAAGGGGAGCTCCCGGGGTACCGGCGCTGCCGGCCCTGGCTCCCTACTGCGGCTGTTGGGCCGCACCGGGCCGTGCTGGAGCGGGGGGCAGCCCGGGGCCGGGCCGGGGCCGTGCGCGCCGCGCTCGGCTCAGCTCGGCAGAGCTCGGCTCAGCTCCGGTCCGGCTCCGGCTCAGCGGCGGCGGCAGCAGCGCGGGCGCGGCGGCGCGGGGCGGGCACCGGCCCTACCATAGTTCCTCTAAAGCAGGTGCAGCTGCTTTCCCCGCCTGGGTCCCCCCCCAGCATGTTCCTCCTCCAGGGGGTGGGTGCACACCCGCCTTGCTCTGTTTTGAGGAGGGGGACACGGACACACACCCCCAACCCAGTAAGACGTGCCCCAGGCTCTTCCCCTCTCCCCACGTCGTGTTTTGCTCATTAACACCCGCGCTAACTGGTTTCTGCTGAGGTTGGTCCCCCCGGGCACGGCGGGGCTGTGAGGACGGCTGGAGGTGGGGTGTGGGAGGGAAACTGAGGTATGAGGGTCTGGGGGTGGGGGCACACTTCCACTCACCGTGGTAGAGGCAGGACAAGCACCGACCCTAGTTTACAGATGGGAGCAGTGAGGTGCTGAGTTGGTGACCCCAGCACCCTGCAACCCGGCTCTGTCACATCCTAACATCCCATCCCACAGCCGTGGAGATGATGTCCAGAGTCCCCGGGGCAGCAGAACCTGTGCTGGGCTGCCCAAACCACCACCTGGCTGCTGGACCTAAACATATCTTCCAGACAGAGACCCCAAACCTTGGTGAGGATGCTGGAACCAAAGCATCATCCAGACTCTGAACCCAAACTAACATTCAAATGCAGGAGCTCAAAGCACCACCCTGGTGGTAGACCCCAGGCCATCCAGGTAGGGCTCAGATGGTCCAAATCTCACGTGGAAGGAGTGAAATGAAGCTTTTTGTGAGGCTTTGAAGCTGGAGGGTTTCATTAGCCCCAAAGCACAGCCACTGTACATTCTCCTTTTTCTTTCTTTTTTTTTTTTTACTTCAAAAGTAGCTTTTTTTTTTTTTTTCAAACCCCCCCCAGCCCCCCCCCCCCCCCCCCCCCCCCCCCCCCGGTTAGATTTCCATTTCATGGACAGATAAAAGAGTTTCAAAAGGTGAAATGGGAATGAAAAATATTTCAATCCACCTTGATTATTTTTTCCCCTTATAATTTAATTTTTTACAGGAAAACTGCTTTTTAAAAAGTTTTGAATTTATTCTTGACTGAAAAGTCTGTATTTGGGAATTTTGGAGTGATGGGAAAGCTCCTCCCTTACCTCCTAGTTACAGAAGACATCCCAGTGAACCCATCAGGTTTGACCACCCTCAAAATTTCCTTTCTAGGGGACAAACAGGACAAAGGTGAGTGCAGGGCTGGCTCCTGGCCTGCTCCTAGCCCTCAGCCCTGCTCCCAGCCCAACACTCTGGAAGCCTGGGACTTCCCAGAGGGTTCAGCTCATCCTGGGGCATCCCATGGGATGAGTGGTTGCTGCACTCCCACTTCTGCAGAACCAGGTCCTGACTTTCTTGGAAGAGGCTCCCCTGCCCCAGGATGGGTTTCTTGGAAGTGGGATGCATCAGCCCCGTGGCGCTTTGGTGAGTGCAAACCAGCTCTGAGCACCGAGCCTCAGCAAACCTGTGCTTGCCCTCTTTTCTCCACATAAGAATAGCCTCTTTGCAGACATCAAATAGCATCTGAGTAGGAAGGATTTGCACAAAAAGACATGGGCAGCCTTCCACTGAGGGGAGTTTGTGGCCCAAAGATCCCTCTTGGTTCATCTGTGTCAGCCAGGGGAAAAAAATATAATAATACTAGGAGTGAGCAGGAATCTGACTGAGGAGACACCAGGCTTTGGTCAGGGTTCTGTGTGGCACTGTGCTCCCTGGGGTTTGGTCTCTCAGGGAGCACCTCAGCCCTGTCACAGTTGGAAAGAGACATGGACCTGCTGGAGGGGGTCCAGAGGAGGCCACCAAGATGATCAGAGGGCTGGAAAACCTCCCCTTTGGGGACAGGCTGGGAGAGTTGGGGCTGTTCAGCCTGGAGAAGGCTCCAGGGAGACCTTAGAGCTGCATTTCAATATCTGAAGGGGACCTACAGGAAGGCTGGGGAGGGGTTTAGAAGGGCCTGTGGGGATAGGATGAGGGGCAATGGTTTGAAACTGGAGCAGGGGAGATTTAGGTTGGACATCAGGAGGAAGTTCTGCACAACAGACACTGGAACACGGATGTGGTTGAGGCCCCATCAGACTCAATGTGGCCCTGGGCAGCCTGCTCTAGCTGGAGGTGTCACTGCTGACTGCAGCAGGGTTGGACAAGATGCCCTTTGAAGGTCCCTTCCAACCCAATGTAATCTGGGAATCTGAAAGCTGATGTCTGTGGGGACATCAGGGGTGCTGCAGGGACAGCCAGGAGATTCCCAGGAGGGCAACACAGAATCATAGAACAGTTTTAGTTGGAAAAGCCAAGTCCAACCATCAGCCTAAGACCACCACAGCCATTAAACCACCTCCTGAAGTGAAGACATGATCAGACACCAGTGGTGCTCCAGCTACAGCACTGAACTGAGAGGGAGGGGGGAAAAGGAAAGGAAAAAATTCCTTTTGTTCTGAGAGGCAAAGCTTTGGGGATGCATCACCTGCAAAAGGGCATGAGAGAGGCAGGATTTATAGCTCTTGGAAGAAACATTTTGCATAATGTCAGGTCATAAAGCACTGAGAGGTGTGGCTGGAGGAGCAGGAGTTGGTGTGGGGTGAGGGACAGGCCCCAAAGTTAGTGTCTGCCATTTTTCCTAGGGAAAGGCTTTCCCAAGCTCATCCTCACTCTCCTGCCTCTGGGAGTGATCCCTGAGCTCTTATCTGTGGGAAGTGGTTTTCCTGGCAATGTTTTGTTTTGTTTTGTTTTGTTTTGTTTTGTTTTGTTTTGTTTTGTTTTTCCCCTCCTTCAGAAAGTGTCTGTTCTTCTAATCAGAAAATCAAAAATCCATAAAAAGTGACAATTTTCAACAAAAGTTTTCTGATCCCATTTCTGCCTACAATGGAAATGTGTTCAGTGTGCTGCAAGGCTCACAGCAAGCTGAAATCTCCTGTAGGAAAGGTCAGGTTGAGCTTGTCCTGTTCAGAGCAGAGCAGCTCCAAACCAGGCAGCACCCTCAGCCTTCCAGGAAAGCCCTCCCTGAGCTGGATCCAAAGCCTGTTAGCCATAGGTTATGGATTGGCCATTCCTGGCAAATGGCTCACGGAAAACATCTTGTTTGGATTCTATTTTTTCTCCTATGGTTCAGAAAGAAAAGCCTGGAAAAAAATATCCATGTTTGATGACGTGAGTCCCCTGAACTCCTCAGAGTTCTTCCTCACCTTGGTTTCTCTTCCTCCTTCTTCCAAGGCAAAATAAAGACAACTGGGATGGGAAAATAGGCAGAACAAAGGAAGCAAATTCTTTTTTCCCTCCTAGAGTAGTGGTTTGGGGAAGGAAGCCCCAAATTCGCATTCATTCCAGGATGGAAAGTTCAACAGACGAGCAAAAATGATGGGTTTGTACCCAGCACCTTCTGAGGCAGCACCCAGAGCCCTCTGGGGGTCCAGGGCAGGGTTTGCCCCCAGGTTGCCTCCTGGGCATCACCACAGGGTGCACTGACAGGCAGGCAAGAGAAGGATGCAGGATCAGTCCTCCTGGGATAAACCCACAGCTCTGGGCACCACATCCACAGCCAGCAGAGTGTCAAAGCTGGGGGTCCCAAGGAGACCCCCCAAGACCTTGAGGGAAGCTGCTGGTGTGGCCACAGGCTCACGAGTCACCGAGCACCTGGAGGATTCCAGCTCTGCCTGGCTGTGCCGGTGGGGCCGTGGCCAACGCTGAGCTCTTGGATCCTGCTTGCCTCTTGCGTAAGGCAAAGAAATGATGCAGGAGTTACTGTAAGTGATGAGAGGCTCCTGGCTCTCTTTTAAAGCCACAGGCTCTGTCTGCCTGGGGTCCAACATCTCTCCCCTCTGCCCTGGCCAGAAACCCCACGGTGTGATAGGGGTCCTGGCATCCATGGGGATACATAGAGCGAGGATGTGGAGGGAAATGTTGGGGAGGGTGCAGCAACCAGAGCCCAAGTGGTGGTTTTGCAGCCCCTCTGGCTTGCAGTTGTGCTGTGCCTCAGTTTCCCCTCCTTGCACAGGCAGAGGAGCTTCAGACAGATGGGGCTTGGCTGGGTTTTAGTGAGCTGAAGCTAGCAGTGAAAGGAGGCACAGCAGAGAGGTGAAAGCCCTGGCGCCTGGGCGTGCTGCTCCCACACACAGAGGAGAGGATGTGGCTTGGGGGGTCTCCAGGCCAATGACCAATTTTCCTCTGTGCCTGCAAAACCTCAGCACAGGAGGGGAGGGAGGCTGTGAGTGGGGAGGCTGCAAATCACCCTGCTGCAGGGGGCTGCGGCATTGCCAGCGAAGCCATACCCCTCGCGTGGAAGCCACTGTGCCATGCAGTGCCATGCCACCAGCACACCAAGGCACACCTCACCTGGGGTCTCTTTCACCCTGGTTTGGGTTTTCCTTTTTTTTTTTTTTTTCCTTTCCCCTGCTCTCTGTGCTTTGCCTTGGTCTTCCAATAAGGTTACTCATCGGAGCAGGACGTCTGCATTCCCTGCTCCCCTGTTTGTCTGCATTGTTTCCTTCAGGGAGAAGCCTCCCTGCACGTGGTGACTCCTCAGTCTGAGTGGCTGGGATTACTCATGGTGTAAGGTTTGAGAAGGGAGGGGGGAAAGGGCAGATCTGGTGCTTTGTCTCCAGTTGATCATTTCTCACTCTTTGATATATATTTCCTCCCCCCTCCTCTCTTTCTTCCTCTGCCAGTGCTTTCCATCCTGGCTCCCTGAGCTCACTCCTCCCTGCTCCTACACCGGAGTGGAATCCCTGAGGGACGGAAAACATCTTCTGCTGTGCTGACTCATGGATGGAAAGGACTCCCCTGTCCCCATGGACACAGCCAGGAGAACCAAACCTTTGGGACCCCTCTCTGCCAATCACTGCCAGTTCTGCCTGCTCTCCAGTTGCCCATTTCCACTCACTCTTGGCCCAGCTTTCCCCCTGTCTCTGCCACAATGGCACCCAGCCACCATGGACCCGAGCCAACCTCAACATCTCCCTATTGCTTCCTCCAAAGAATCACAGAATGCTAGGACTTGGAAGGGACCTCTGGAGAACATCCAGTCCAACCTCCCTGCCAGAGCAGGGTCACCTAGAGCAGGTTGCGCAGGATGGCATCCAGGAGGGTTCTGAATGACTCCAGAGATGGAGACTCCACCACCTCTCTGGGCAGCCTGCTCCAGGGCTCTGTCAACCTCAAAGTAAAGAAGTTCCTCCTCATGTTAAATGGAGCTTCCTACATTTGTGCCCATGTCCTGTCCCTGGGCACCACTGAGAGAAAAGCCTGGCCCCATCCTCCTGCCACCCACCTTTTAAGTATTGATCAGCATTGATCAGAACCCCCCTCAGGCTAAAAAGCCCTCAGCCTTCCTTCGTAAGAGACCTGTCCCAGTCCCCTCAGCGCCTTCACAGCTGTGTAAAACCTCAGGCACCGTCAGCCAGGGCAGGCGGAAGGGCCAGCACCCAGAAACCCTTCAAATCCCTCTTTCAGGCTGGGGGCTCAGCTGGGCTCCCCAGAAGGCTCCACGCCAAGGGCTGCTGTGGGAGTTGCCACGTGTGCAGTGCCAGGGCACAACCTGCTGTGCCAAGAGCCGGCTCGGAAAGACTCAACAGAGAAGCATTTGGGCCACGTCCTTCCCTGCCGCCAAGCACAGCCCCAGCAGATCAATGAATATTTTAACAAAGAAATATTTCATTAAGAGTTGATTGCTTAATGAACTGTCCCTGTGAGCCATCACAATGCAATGGGCTTGGTTGGTTTGGGTTTGTTTTTTTCTTCTTCCCCCCCCCCCCTCCCCCCCCTCCCCCCCCCCCCCCCCCCCCCCGCGTCCCTTTAAAGAAGGCAAAGATTCCTATCACGGAGAACTGCCTTATCAAATTACCGTAATAGCCTGAGTAGACCAAGCCTGTGCAGTCCGGGGGGGGGGAGGCTGGGGGCTGCCTCACACCAGGGACATGACTCCAAGCACCCCCACCTCCAATCCTGCCTTCAGTTCTGGTGTCCCCAGCAGGAGAAGGACACAGAGCTGCTGGAGGGAGTCCAGAAGAGGCCACAAAGATGATCCAAGGGCTGGAGCAGCTCTGCTGTGCGGACAGGCTGAAGGAGCTGGGGGTGTGCAGCCTGGAGAGAAGGCTCCAGGGGGACCTCAGAGCTGCCTGCCAGTACCTGAAGGGATCCTCCAAGATGGCTGCAGAGAGACTTCATGAGGGTGTCTGAGACAGGCCAAGGGGGAATGGTTTGAAACTGAGGCAGAGCAGGGTTAGAGTGGAGCTGAAGAAGTTCTTCAGCAGGAGGGTGGTGAGACTCTGGCACAGGCTGCTCAGGGAGGCTGTGGATGCCTCCTGTCTGGGGGTGTTCAAGGCCAGGTTGGATGAGCCCTTGAGCAGCTGAGTCTGGCTGAGAGGTGTCCCTGCCCCCGGTGGGGGGGTTGGAGGCGATGAGCTCTGAGGCCCCTTTCCAATCTGGGCCATTCTGTGACTTTAGGACTCCCCAGGTGTGTTTAGCTGATACCAAACAAGATGGGACTAAGGCAGGGTTCCTGGGCAGTATTGCAATACGATCCCTAAAAAAGAGTGGTTGGGGTAGTGTAGGAGTTCCAGAGACTCAAACAATCTTTGTGAAGGGAAAGAAAATGATCCACCTTTTCTTTCCCACCCCCAGGATATGAAAGGGACAATGTCTTGCTCATTAATAGCCAGTTCTGATGTCTGAATCCACAAATCCAGCAAAGCTCTGCTGGATTTGCACCAGGGCTCCAACCTCCTTTCCCAGCCTCTCATCTCTGGGTGATTAAACCAGAAATGCACCCAAAAATCTAATCGAGCCTCCCTTCTCGACACTCTTTGCTTGCTTGTGTGCCCTGATGAGCACAGCTCAGTGCTCCCCACTGCTCCTGCTGCTTCCCCCGGGGCTGCTGGGAAGGACATGGACTCATCTTCCTCGCTCCAACTTTCCACTGCATGGCTTTTTGAAAGTTTAATAATGAAAATATTCCTCTTGAGCTCAGGACTCTGCTGGGGCTGTGACGCTTGTCCAGCTCCAGGGCTGGGCACGGCTGGTGAGAGCAGAGTCATTAGCAGGCAGGAAATGAACAATAACCTGACAAGAAACGAACAATTTTCCATCAATTAGAGCGAAGCCTCTTTTTGTCTTTTTGTAAAATTAAGTTTTGCTGACTGGTGATTACTTTGGTCTGATGACAATTCATTAACATTTACACGGGGAGGATGCTAATGGTGTGGCCAGGAGGAGGGGGTGGAGGGGGAGAGGTGGTGAGGTGCTGGGGTTGAGATGCACTTGGATGGAAACGTGGGCTTGATGAAGGCTCTGAAGGTCAGGATCTGGCCTCCAGCAGTGGGACAGGACACAGAGAAAGAGGGAAGCAGCCCCCAAAAGCAGGGCAGCAGGAAGCCATCCCAGCTCGCTCTCCAGCCAGAGCACAAAAGTGCTTTTTTGGGGGCTGGAGTTTGCTTTCTCGTGTTGCTTCCCCCACCTAGGGCTCTTCTACCACCTCATTCCAATTTAACGGTGTTGCAGCATCCCTGGGTGCAACACCAGGCCAGGATCCTGACTGGGGCCACAGAGCAGCTCTTGTGAGATCGGGGACAGCAAGGACATGTGCCATGAGCCCTTGTGCAGCATGTGCTCGCTGTGCTCTTGGGCTGCTCAACCCCTGCAGAGGTGCCACGGGTGGGGATGGGACCACTGCAAGGCTTTAGATTTGACACAGGTGAGACCAGGGGTGGGCAGCAGCAGGAGTGAGCTGGTGCTGCAAGAGAGCAGGAAGGGAGGTGGTGACCAGCACCTCCAGCAACCATCCAAACTAGATGTAGTCAAGACCCAGCTTCTGCTGAAGAGTGAGGGGCAAGTCTGTGCTGGCAGCTCTCATTGCTCCTGTCTGGGCAGCCCCGTGGAAAGTGGGAAGGGTTAAACCCCCACAGCATGAGCACACAGGCATAGGAGCCTGGGAAAATCGTGACAAGCACCAGCCCAGAGCAGCCTCAGTGGCAAGATCAGGTCTCCTCCTCCTCCAGCTCATTGCCCAAACCCAAGGCAGAAGTTCCTCGGGATGTGCACACCTTGGCCGTGCTGGAGCAGGTGTTGGGGGGCTCTGTCCCATGGAAGACCTTTGGCAAAGTGCCCTGGGCAAGCTGCACCTCAAACCACTATTCTTCATTTCATGATCCCAAAGCTGGCACTCGTCTGCGCTGCTTTTCTGCAGGAAGGAGCTGCCCCTGCGCTGCCTTCCCAGGGAACTGGGCCGGGATTAGCTCATCAGGCGGTGATTGGGAAAGCAAAGCCACTATTTACTGTAAGAGAGCTTTGATTCAGCGAGGAGGCTGCTTAAGTGCTAAGTCGATGGGCTGGGAGGATGCTCTCCTGTGCTGAGCTGAATCAGAGGCACAGCCCAGCCCAACTCGCCCTGCCCACACCCCTGAGTAAACTGCGGACTTACACCCAAATCCTCGTCCTGCACTGGCCGGGTTTGAAGGACACAAAGATCTGGCAGGAAAAACCAAAACCAAAACCAAAAAACCCCAACCAAAGTCAGGTTTTCATCAAGTTTTTTTTCCTTTTTCTTCCCCAAACTTACTGCAAGTTCAGAAGGGGTGAAACCAGCAGGGAGTTTACAGAATCAGGGAATGCTGGGGGTTGGAAGGGACTTCTGGAGATCACCCTGGAGTTCAACCCTCTTGCCACAGCAGGGTCACCTAGAACAGGGTGCACAGGCTGGCATCCAGGAGGGTTTTGAATGACTCCAGAGGTGGAGGCTCTGTGCAGCCTGGTCCAGAGCTCCACCACCTTCAAAGTAAAGAAGTTCCTACCATGTTCAGCTGGAACTTTCTATGTTCAAGTTTGTGCCCATTACCTCTTGTCCTGTCACAGGGCACCACTGACAAAAGGCTGCTGCCACCCACCCTTCAAGTATTGATGAGCACTGATCAGATCCTCCCTCAGTCTTCTCCAGGCTAAAAAGCCCCAGGTCTCTCAGCCTTTTTCCTAAGACTTTTCCCAGTCCCCTGATCAGGTTCAGTTTGGATTTGCTCACAGCACCTATTAGGGCACACTGGGTGAACACAGGGATGGTTTGCTCCTTGCTCCTTTTTGTCACCCTGTTCATAATCTTCTTTTGGGAGGGGATTTCCATGACAAGCCACAAACCCTGGGGTTTCCCATGGAAAAGCTTTTTGTGTTCTTTCATGACCTTTGTTCAACAACGACCTAATTTCCCTCCAACTCTGGCACAGACTATTCCTGAGGTGGGAGGAGAAAGAGGCATTCAAAATTGGGTCAGTTTTCATTAAAAATGCTTCCGTTTACTAATAGTTTTTCATTTGTTGGAAGGATTTGGATGGGCTCAGGACGCTGCCTGGCACAGAGGGGCCGGCGGCTGATCCTGACTCCAGAAATGGGTTAACCTTCATGGGAAATCTCTTCTCACTGCTGGAGATGCTCAAGGACTTTCTGGCTCTTGGCTAAGACCTTTCTCCCCCAGAAGGCTCAGATGGATGCTATGCATCGATGCCACTTGGTGCCCTCGATGGTTGCACAGTCCTGAGGGTCCTGTGCAGGGTGTTGAGTGCAAGGACTGGGGAGGGCCAGGGGCTGCTGGGAGCTGGGTCATGCTGTGGTGCCCATGCTGTGGATGCAACTGTCTCTTTGGCTCCAGGGCACAAGCTGTGTGTGGCCAGGGTGGCTTCAGTTCAGCCAGATCCCTGGAAAGATGCAGGAGGGAAAGATGAAAGCAATTGGGAGGCTGAAGCATCCCATACCCTGACCTAATTCAGAGCCTAATCCAAAGCCTGTCCTAATCAGGGGGATCTGAATCTTAAAGTCTCATCTCACCCACCCCCAGTAGAGCAAATGGGAAAATGCAGTGGGACTGGGGAAATAGGGGCCAGCTGCTGTGCATCCACAGAAACTCCTCACTGCTCCCTGCCAGGGGCCCTGGAGCAGGCTGCCCAGAGCAGTAGTGGAGTCTCCATGTCTGGAGACTTTCAAGGCCTGCCTGGATGTGTTCCTGTGTGACCTGCCCTGGGTGCTCCTGCTCGGGCAGGTGGCTTGGATTCGATGATCTCCAGAGGTCCCTTTCAACCCCTACCATGCTGTGATTCTGTGACCAGAGCTCGGGGTGTTCAAAGGGACCATGGCCTCGGTCTGGTCCCCAGTGAGCTGCAAAACGTCACTTTTTGGAGCTGCTCAAGAAGGGACAGGAGGGAGAAAGCACTCAGAGAGAGGCAGAGCCCACGGACCCTGCAACGAAACCCCGAGAGAGCCGCGGGGTGGGCGACAGGCGTCAATAAAACAGGAAAGAGAGAGAGGTGGAGAGGGACGGAACGCAGAGCACAGCACCGCACAGCACAGCACCCTGCTCGCAGCCCTGTTCCTGCTGCTGCTTCCCAAATGTGCAAATTATGCAGCCATTTCACGGGACACTTAGGAGTCAATTTGCAACGCGGCTCAGGGGGGAAATTGGGCAAATAATTCCCCTGAACAATAACCGGCAGCAGCCCGCTTAATTTAACTCCAAACCTGCATCTACTTAGCCCTCGCTGGGGATGCTGCGGGCGCCGAGGCCACGGCGTCCTGATCCCACCGGAGCTCGGGGTGCTGGTGGCAAAGGCCACAAAGCTCGAGTGGCACGGAGGTGAGCTCGGAGTTGGGTGTTTGGCATCTTCGGGAGGACAGCGGGCGGTGCGTGGCACCGGGGCCGGCTCGCACACGCCGTCGGGCTGCAGCCGCCCGGAGCACAGTGGCAGCAGCAGGAGGTTCTCATTACAGCCCAATGAGGCTGTTTACTCACCCAGCTGGAGACAGTTAGAGAGTGATAAATAATGAAAGAGAAAACATGATTTCCCCCTCTGTGGTTTCTATTTGTGTAGCCATATGTCACAGCTCAATACGGCAGCGTTTTTTTTCCTGGTGGTATTCAGGATTTTGTAAGTTGTTTTTTTTTTTTTTTTTCCTACCACAGCTACTTTTTTTTCCTAACTGTTTTTTAATTTTTTTTTTTTTTTTAAACCTCCCCCTCCTTTCCCCAGTGCAGTGATAAAAGTGTTGCTGTGAAACTTGCTTGTGTTTGGTCTCCTCCAAGTCTGGCTTGTCCCAGTGACTGTGAAGGTCTGCAGGGAAGAGTCTCAGCTTCTTTGCAAATCATAGAATGGGAAGGATTGGAAGGGACCTCTGGAGATCATCCAGGCCAACCTCCCTGCCAGAGCAGGGTCAGCTAGGGCAGGTCACATAGGAAAGCATCCAGGTGGGTTTGGAATCTCTCCACAGGAGACTCCACAACCTCTCTGGGCAGCCTCCCTTCAGTGCTCCATCACCATTCCAGGGCGGTTCCAGGGATGGGGCACCTTCCACCTCTGTGGGCAACCTGGGCCAAGGTCTCAACACCCTGAGGGTGAAAAACTTCTTCTTTCTCTCCAGTCTAACTCTCCCTCTTTTAGTTTCTAACCCTCACCCCTTTTCCTGTCACAACAGCCCCTGCTCAAAAGTCTGTCCCCAGCTTTCTTACTGGCCCTTTAAGTGCTGAAAGGGCACCAGAAGGTCTCCTGGAGCCTTCTCTTCTCCAGGCTGAAGAACCCCAATTCTTTCAGCCAGCCCTTGGACCATCTTCACAGGCTCTGGCCCTCTCCAACAGGTCCCTGTCTCCCCTGTGCTGTGAGGACTCCAGAGCTGGCCCCAGTGCTGCAGGGGGGGTCTCAGCAGGAGGGAGCAGGGGGGCAGAATCCCCTCCTGGCCTGGTGGCCACATCTCAGATGAATGTGGCTCTCCCTGAGGCCAAGCCCTTGCACCACTGGTGGGTGCAAGGGAGATCTCAGCCTTTGTACCCTCCTCTGCCCGCCCGTCGTGCATGCCCTGGGGAGGGCAGGTCCCTGCAAGGTCTCTCTGCCACCCTGCCAGGCACCCACATCTTCCTCCTGCAATCACCCCCTGGCTTCCCCCAGCACCACATCTCGCCTGCCAGTGTCTCTTCTCCTGCCATGCCCCCAGAGCCTGCAGCCCATTGTTTGGAGGCCTTGGCACCCCTGCTGCTGAGCTTCCCTCCAGAGTGCTCCCGGCCAGGGGCGTGCAGTGGATTCTTTTTTGCCCCAGCAAGTTCTCCGGCTCCACAACATCCTCTTCCCCCAAGACACATCGTTTGGGGAGAGCAATTATTCCACTGACCTCATCCATGTCTGCAGCATGAGGTCACCAACCTTCAGGGGGGTGCACACCTAGCCTGCTGCAAACAGGGTGTGCCAAGGAGGTTGGCTCAGCCCAATCCAGCATCTGGGCTCAGGCCAGAGCTGAGGAAGCTTGCAATTAACTGTGGCATCGTTCCCAGGGGCCAAATCAGGTATCTGAGCATGGATGCAGCAGTTGAGCCTGAGGAAGAGGAGGCTGAGAGGAGGCCTCATTGCTTTCTACAGCTGCCTGAAAGAAGGTTGCAGTGAGGCTGCTGTTGGCCTCTTCTCCTAACTAAATAATGAGAGAATGAGAGGAAATGGCCTCAAGCTGCTCCAGGGAGGTTTAGGTTGGATATTAAGAAGAATCTCTTGGCTGAAAGAGTGGTCAGGGATTGGAACAGGCTGCCCAGGGAGGTGGTAGAGTCACCATTCCTGGAGGTGTTCAAGGAGATGTGACACCTGGGGACGTGGTTTAGTGGATGTATGGCACTTAGGGACATGCTTCAGTGGTCATGGAGGTGTTGGGTTGGACTTGACCTTAGAGGCCTTTCCCAACCTTAACGATTCCATGAGTCTGTGATTAGTGGTTGGTCATTGTAAGAGCCCAAGCAGCACCAATGAGCAATATCCCTACCTGATGCCCTGCTGTGGGCTTTGTGGGGGCTGTGCTGGGGCTGACTGTGCCCGTTTGTGCTGGAGCAGCACCAGGTATCATATCTCCCTCACACAGCCCTCCTGAAACCAGCCCCACTGACCCACCCCTCCTCCTGCAGGGTGCAGGTCCCAGTGCTCCACACTGCCTAATCTCTGCCACCAGCATCCTCCAAGCCTTTAGCTGTGTTTGGATTGCCTCAATTAAATTTAGCAAACACACCTCCTCCCCATGGCTGGTCACTTCTTGAAATGGATGAAAGCCTTTTCTCCAGAGGTTTTGTGTGCAATAATCCCAACATGCCTGGAAGGGAGAGGATCATCCTCTGCTCCTTCAGCCCTGCACACACATCCACTGCACCAGACATTTGCTCAGCACTTGGCATCCCTGCTTCCAGATCTGCTCCAGTGACACACAGCAGTCCCTGCTTTGGGGTGGAGCTGGCATTTCATCCCCCAGGTCTCAGAGGTGAGGTCCCAGCAGTGAGACCATTGTCAAAACCATGGTCAGGTCCACCCAGCTGCTGGGAAAAAAAAAAAAATCAGCTGTTACTCAGACTGGAGCCACCTCAGCCCAGCAAGAGCACCCCAGCTCCCAGTCTGAACCACAGCCTGAGTGTCTGAACATTTAAGTGTTGATGGAGTTGTCCTTTTTTAAAAGAAGTTTAGTTGAGTGCCATGAAGATCTTCTCTCTTCAGGTCACAGCAAGCTCTCACTGCAGGCCTTCAGCTGGAGGCTAGGGGAAGGTGGACCCCACTGGTTGTCCTGACCTCCCCTTTCCTGCCCCAGTAGTTTTTAAAATGTTCCATCAGCAGCCCAAACCTGCTCCTCAGGACTCCAGGTCCTGTTGCTCTCTCCCCTCAAACATCAGAAGAGAGGGGCTGGGAATTTGTTGCAGGTTAATTGGGGTCATTCCATCTTCAAGCCCCTTTGCCTCTGCAAAGCCAACCTCTGCTGCACAGCAGTGGTGGTTTCAGTGTCCTACTACCCAGCTCAGCACAGAGGGGGTTTGTGCTCTGCCAACGAGCTGTGGATGCTTCCCCTACCAGCTCCTGCAGCCCCAGGTGGCTCTCCTGGACAACATGGGACTTGCCACCTCTTTACCTGTGTCACCTCCTGAAAACCCTCTTGCTCTCCCCTAGTTTATCCCCACCCCAGCCAGGCTGTGGGCTTGCTCCCACTGAGGTTGGCTGCATGGGTGGGCAAATGGAAAGGCAGAAAAGGCTCCTTCAGAGCCACTTTCCCACAGCAGTCCCTGGCCCAGTGATGTGTCTATCACTGAGCATTTACAGCCTCCAACTGATGGCAGGTTGGGCAAAAGATTCCAGCACATCATCATCCTCCTCCTTCTAACAACCTGACAGCAGAAGTGGTGTCTGCTGTCCTGGGGTGACGGTTTCATCTGCTGCTAGCAGGAGCAAGAGGCAGCAGCAGCCTTTCCCTGCCTGTCTCCATGGGATGGTCAGAGCCTGCAGCCGCTGCACAGCCACCCTGAGCTTTAGCTGCAGCAGCTCCCAGCCCAGCATCACAGCCCCCAGTCCCCCCTCTGCCTGTGTCCTCCCCCGGGGACCCCCAGTGCTTTGCTGGAGGGCACGGAGTGAATCATCCAGCAACACAGAAATCTCAGAGTCCTCTTTAGCTGTCCCAGGAGGAGGTAGATCTGAGGGAAGGCAGCGGAGAAGATGCCTGCAGCAATGTCAGTGCTAGAACAGCCGGGCTGACAGGATTCAGAGCGGGGATTAAGGTTGGGATCAGGGATGCAGGGAAAATGAAAAAAGGCTCTGGCTTTCAGGCACACCTCTGCTGTGTTTGCCTTCTTGTTTGCTCGGGAGGAGGACAGGCTGCTGGCTGTAAAAGGCCTCTTTTGGGGTTCACCTCAGTGCTGCATCTGGAGACACATGCGAGGGGAGCGAGGATGCAGCAGGCAGGTCCTGCTCTCCCTGCTACACCTGGACCAGTGGCAGCAGGGAGAGGCTGGGCAGACCCAGCACTGTCCCATGGGAGGATGTCACTGGGGGTGCCTGGGCAATATCTGCCTTTCCAAGGGGGTTCTGAAGTGTCACCATTTGCCTGACCAAACTCTTCCCACTTCTGCTCTCTGTGCTGCTTCTCAGCTGGGACAACTCTGTCTCCCTCCTGGGCAAGAGGCACACCGGGGAGGTGACAACTTTCTTACCAGCTCCAAATCCCTTTGCTCTAAGGTAGCATTTTGTTGTGCATGGGAAAGTGGAGCAGCTGCCTCTCCCCGTGCTCCAGCCCCTGCTGAAAGCAGGACCATGGTTGGGCTCAGAGCTGGTCTCAGCCCTCCACAGAATCACAGAATTGTTAAGGTTGTAGATGCTCTCTAAAACCATCAACCATTGACCCACCACCACCATGCCCACTAAACCATGTCCCAAAGGGTCATGTCTAGACAGATTTTGAACACTTCCAGCGGTAGTGACTCCACCACCTCCCTGGGCAGCCTGTTCCAATCCCTGACCACTCTTGCAGCTAAGAAATTTTCCCTACCACCCATCTCCTACAGCCCTTCATCTCCTCCAGCACCCCCACAGCTCAGCGATCCCAGGTGCTGGAGCAGGGGTCCCCTTATACCCTCAACCTGCTCCTGGGTACGGGCTGTAGGGTCCCTCTGTGTGTGCAGCCCCAAACACTCTCCAGAGCACCAGTGGGGCTGCTTTGATCCACAGGCTCTGCAACCCTCCACCACCAAGCTTTGATCCACAGGCTCTGCAACCCTCCACCACCAAGGCAACCTCTGCAGCCAAAGCAAATGTGAACTCTCTTCCCTTCAGCCTATTTCTCACCCTCTTTCCTTTTTTCCCCCTTCTCTCTCCTTTCCACACAGACCAGTAACTTTCTCCCCGGTGCTGCCCACCCTCCTCCCTCCCCTCCTCGAGGCTCCTTTCCCCCTGCTTCCCCCCCACCAGCCCCACGCACACCTCTGGCTCCCGCAGCACCTCGAGGATGCAGAGCTCCACGCAACCCTGGACCTCCCCACGAGCCAGCCATGCCCTTTGCTCACCCAAACACCTTCCTCTGCTGCTCCTCTCCAACTCTCTCATTTCAAAGCTCCCTCTTCTTTTCCCTGTCAAGATACAAAAGACACCAAGTTTTTCCCTTCCTATCCCTCTTTCTCCCCTCCCCTTGATGCGCAGGATCCAACTCTCTCTTTTCAAGCTTTGGTTTGGGTTTCTTTTTCTGTTGTGTTGGTTTTTTTCCCCCCTTCTTTCTTACCCCCTTTTTTTTTCTTTATTATTTTATTTAAGTTTTTCTTTTAACTTTCAAGGTCAACACGGACAGACAATGCCACCAGTGCCTGTTTGATATGTGAGCGCTATTGGCGTCCATTGCCACGGTTTCCCTGGTAACACAGTAACCATTAATTTTCAATTAAAGTAGACAAAAAGCCCGATGACAGCTCCAGGTCTGCTGAAGATGTCAAGAATCCGTATTAATATACAGCAAGAGAGCATAATTGTGTGTCCATCTTCCCCCAGCAACGAAAATGGAGGGATAATTACCAGCTAGAAAGCCACTCTGTAATTTTGTTCTTACTGTCACCACAACCCTACATATTAGCATAAATTAAAAGCAGGGTTTATTGTTACCAAAGTGCATTGATATTTCCAGCCCCTATTTTCTTCCTTTTTAACTGTTTGTTGTTGATGAGTGACTCCTGGACACATGGTGGGTGAGCATCAAGGTGCCAGGAAGTAATGGATGGAGCCTCACAATGCCACCCAGGTGGAAGGAAGGGGAGAGGAGGCAGCATGATGCTGCCTGGAGCTGGGCAGAGGAACCTCAAAGAGGTTTTCCCTGGATCCAGGAGGAGCTCCCATCCTCAGGGTGGTCCATCCCACCTCAGCAACCCCAGGGGTGATGTGCTGGGGGCTCTGCCAGGCGTCTCCATCGCCATCTCCTTGGGCTTGGCCTTGGAGCAGGAAGGGGATTGAACCCCCTGAGTGCTGCACACTTGGTGACAGCCACTGAATTCATGAATTTGAGTGAATGGGAAAAAAGCAGCTTCCTTGTATCATATCCAGGGAAAGCTGTCCTTCAAAAGGAAATTTGGTGTAATTACCCTTAAGGGAGCGATCCTCACTCAGTCAGTCACAACACTGACCTGCTGCTAGCATCTGACAGGCAAATTGCAGGCTGTGTACTCAACAAAAGGAGCTTCCTTCCTTCTGAGAGGGAAGATGAAATGCTGAGGGTTTGAAAAGAAAAGTGTTGGCTTCTGGATTTTAAATCAGTAGCTCACACAGGGCTTTCCTCTGCACAGAAATTAAAAGGGGTGGAGGAGAAGCAGGCTGGGGAGGGCAATGGGTGGTTTATGGGCTGGAAAAAGAACTGAGAAGCTCCAAATTCCCTGAGCAAGGGAAGTGGTTCCTCAGGATCTGCTTTCATGCTATACAGTGAGGAAACAGTCATGGCAATCACAGGATCACTGACGCTGGGAAAGACCTCTAAGAGCATCCAGTCCAACCTTCAGCCCAACACCACTGAGGCCATCAAACCATGGCCACAGGTTTCTTGAACACCTCCAGGGCTGGGGACTCCAGCACCCCCTGGGCAGCCTCTTCCAATCCCTGACCACTCTTACAGCAAAGAAATTGTTCCTGGTACCCAACCTAAACCTTCCCTGGTGCAACATGCAGCCAGCAGTGAGATGGCCTTGCAAGGAGGTGTGCTGCAAGCAAGGCTGGAACAGCTCTGGCAGCAGCAGTGCCATGCACTGAAGGCCAGACCAGCTCCATACCTCCTCAGCAGCCACTGCCCCAGAGCCCCAAAGCTGGGGTGGGTCACAAACTACCCCTCAGATGCTGTCACCACTTCAAGTGGGGAGAAGCTTCAAGAAACCTCTGTGGTTGCCTCTCATAGATAAGGAGGGACCAAAGCCCTCTCTGATCACTGGTTTGCATCTACAGCAACTTAAGTGGTGAGGATTGGAGGACAATCATAACATCAGTGATTAGAGGAGGGAGGATTAGTCAGAATAAATTGATACTCAGGAAAACACACAAAGAGATTGTGAAGAATCACTTTGGAAGAAGCCAAAAGGCAACAACTCTCCCAGCTCAAAGCCATGCCCCTCATCCTGTCACCACAAGCCCTCCCCAGCTCTCCTGGAGCCCCTTCAGGTACTGCAAGGCTGCTCTAAGGTCTCCCTAGAGCCTTCTCTTCTCCAGGCTGAACAGCCCCAACAACAGAACCAAGTTCAGACTAATCATAAAGCTGTAGGATCCCAGAATAGCTTTGATTGGAAAATAGCTTTAACAAGGGCAAACACAATAAAACTTGCTGGTTTTGGCCAAGTTAAAACATTTCCAAAGCAGGTTGGCCTCAGGAATCTTTTTAGATTAGGAGTCAGGGAACAGGAGGAGGCTGAGAGCATCTCATCTGTGCAGATCAGGACTCAAGGCAGGGTTGGGGGGAGGCTGTCCTGAAGAGATTTGTTTGGAGAACACTGAGTGCCTCTGACTCTTAGAAGTGTGACAACAGTTCGAAAAGCTCCAAACAAGATCACCTGATTCTCTGTAAACATAAACCTCCAGCAGCTGAAGGGGTTGGGTTTTGTTTTCTCTTCCAAACTCCAGCTCAAGCTAATCAAGAAAAGTTCCTTTCCTATCCATGGGTGGAATTTTCTTTTCAGACCATGGGATTGGCACTGATTGTGGATCTGTATCATGTCTGCAAGAGCCTGAGGCCCCAGCAGCTTGACTGCTCAAAACACAGCAGGTTAGGAGAGCAGCCTCTGCACTTCTCTGCTACCAACCAGCCCATGCCATAGGATGTGGTAGCCAAGTCAGGACTCCCCTTGCAGATCAAATGCTCCTGTGATGCTCACTTGAGCCTCAGCCATCGAGCTGAGAGCCACAGTGCCAGCAGCACACTGCCCTGGAGGGTGGAAATACCACTGCAAGGAGAGATACTGCACCTGTCTGGAGAAGCAGAGCCTGAGGAGTGAGCTGCTTTTATCCAGGTGCCCCTGGGCTGCCCGCGGTGGGAGCTGCAAGTGCTGGGAGCCAAATCAGGTGGTGTAGATCAGTGCTACTCCACCACACCAGTGTCAAGATGCTGATCTAAACCAGCTGAGCTCTTTGCTCTCAGGGTTTTGCTTCCACTTGCCAGAGTCAGCTGTTTGCAACATTCCCCCTTCACTTCCCATGTCTGGGGCATGTGTAGGACGCTCTGATCCTGACCCCAGGATCCGTCCTAGAAGTGGTAGAATGAGCACTGAGCTCACCTGGAAGGTCTGTCTGTGCTGCTGGGGTCCCTCAGGATGAGGAGAGATACTATAAGTGTTAGCCACGTGCCCAGCTCAGCTGATGGGGGTTGCACCCCCTCCCAGCCCAGGAAACAGGCCAAATCCTGCTCCTCGTTACACAAAGGTAAATCTAGAGCAAGTCCCTTCTGACTGCACCTCCCTGCCACAGGCAGGCTGCTAAGCATCCACCTCTCATTTAGCTTAGGGGGGAAAGCCATCCAGGGGCAGGGCTGGAAGGGAAGGTGACAGAAGTCACCAGGAGGGTCTCCAGTCCCCTTTGTGCCAGTGCTCTGGGGCAGGCTGATCCCCCCCAAACCTCTCTCCCTTGCAGAAGGGACCACGGTGTTGGAGCCCACAGACACTGCATGGTGGTGCTTGGGTGCAGAAGTGGCTGGGACAGGCTGCTGGCAAAGCTGGCTCCCAGGCATAAATGGGGCCAGACATGGCTGGAATTTAGGTTGGAGTTGAGGAACAATTTATTTCCTGAAAGGGTGGTCAAGGAGGGAGGTGGTGGAGTCTCCCTGGAGATGTTAAAAAAAATTGTGGCCATGGGTCCTGGGCTCATGGTTTAGTGGCCATGGTGGTGTTGGGCTGCTGGTTGGCCTGGGTGATCTCAGAGGTCATTTCCAACCTTAATGTTTCCACGAGGAAGTGAGGAAGGCAGCTCCCCAGCCTGGGGCCATGCAGGGCCCTCTGCCTCTTCAGTTCCCCCAGCATGGTCTCTTCTCTGGGTTTGCTGTGGTGGGGAAGTGCCAGCATGCTGCCCACCAGCTCCAGCTCTGCCACCCGCAGCCAACATCCCTGGCAGCACAACACAGCTTCGCTCAGCCCTTCCTCAGCCTCCAAAAGGCCATTTCCAGCTGCAGCTCCAGGCTGCCCTACAGCCAAGGACAACCCAGGCTGAGCTTCACCCACCTGCTTCCCAGAGCTGTGCATCCTCCTCCCTCCCCTTCCCTCCCTGGGGCTTATTGAACTTGCTGGCTGTCCCAGCCAGGGAGTCCCTCCCCATTTATCTCCCCTGTGCCTGGCACAGGGAGCTCAGCCAGGAACTCAGCACACCAGAGAAGTGCTGACTCTCACCCAAAGCCCTCACACCCCTGGCCTGGCCTTGTCCCCTGCTGCAGCTGAGGGGTCCTATGTGACACCCAGCCCAGACCCAGCCTCTCAAAACTCCTCCAGTTCAGGCAGCTCCAAGCTAGCAAAGAGTCAAAAAAAGCTCCTAGCCCTTCTTTTTCCCCCGCCCTTGATATAAATCCCAGCCTACCAGTGGACACAGAGTACATACATCTTAAACAAACACTTGGCTGGGCTGTTTATCTCCACAGCCTTTAAACAAACTCTTTCAAAGGTTTCTGCTGATATGAGAGATTTACTGAAAACCATTCGCCCTTCTTAAAAGCCTCTCAGTTTATGCTGCTCTGGGTGAAACGAATGGTGTTTGAGCCTGGAGTTTTCTGTCTTCTGACCACATGTTTATCCTAGGGGCCACTGCTGGCTTTGATAGGAGAGCAGCAGGGACACAAATCTTTACGAGGGAAAATATAAAATAAACGCAGGAGCGGCGCGAGTGCTGCGTGTGGCACGGGCAGAGGGGAGCTGGCAGGGAGGAGGAAAGGGTTTTGTCCTTGTCAATGTCCTGCTCCAGCATCCCACGTTCCTGCAGGATCACAGAACTGTTTGGAATCACAGAATGCACTGGGTTGGAAGGGACCCTCCAAGGGCAGCTTGTCCAACCCCCCCCTGCAGTCATCAGGGACACCTCCAAGGGGAGCAGGTTGCTCAGGGCCACAGCAAGATTGACCTTGAATGTTTCCAACCTCCTCTGTGGGCAACCTGTTCCAGTATTTCACTACCCTCCTAACAAAGAACTTCCTCCTCATGTTCAGGCTGGAAAAGACCTGTAAGATCATCCAGTCCAACCCTTAACAACCTCTACCAAGTCCACTGCTCATCCATGTCCCTCAGCACCACATCTACACATCCTTGAAACCCCTCCAGGGATCACAGAATGGTTTGGGAGCTGTCTCAGCTGCCCCATGCTGGGCAAACTCTGGATGAAGACAAGCCCTGTCCCAAAGACCCTGAGGGTAAAGCCTCCTTTCTCCTTTTCTTCTTCTTTTTTTCCCAAGCAGTTTGCATCATCTTCTCCAGAGCTTTCCAAGGAGATGGCCCAGCCTTCGATTTGCTTCTGCTGCAACGTGCCAGGGAGAGGAAGAATCTGTTCCCTGCTCTGCAGCAGCCCTGAGCTTTGCAGCACTCTGTGTCATTTCTTATTTACCATCCTCCCTCGCTTATGACACACTCAGGTAGGGAACTGTTTGTTGTCAGTATGACACCCACGTTGGTAAACAAGGTGAGTTTACCCAGCCATCAATCAGGGAGTCATCGATAGCAGGCACAGCTCCCCACCAGCAGCCATGGCCTGGGGCTGGGGAAGAGCTCAGAGCCAGCACAGGCAGTGCTCTGTCACCCAATATCCCTGGGGCCTCTGTTATCACCCAGCCAGAGGACCACAGAATCCTAGAAGCATTCAGGTTGGAGAAGACCTCCAAGATCATGGAGTCCAACCACTAACCCTACTCTACCAAGTCCACCACTAAGCCATATCCCCAAGCACCACATCTGCTTTGAAATCCCTCCAGGGACAGTGACTCAACCACCTCCCTGACTCAACCACCTCCCTGGGCAGCTGACAACCCTTTCAGTGAAAGAATTTCTCCTCACGTTCAGCCTAAACCTTCTCTGGAGCAGCTTGAGGCCATTCCCTCATGTCCTACCACTGTGCCAGGCTGCAGGGAGGGAGGAGGATGAAGAAGACAGTTCCCAGACGTCTCTCTGCAGCACCATGCAGAGGGAGAGATGGAGATAGGGCGAGTGGGGGTCCTCTGGGGCTCCTCTGGGGACGAGAGGCAGTTTCCTGTGCTCTGCATTTAGGAGAAACCCGGCAAAAGAGCAAAGGTCGGGAGGGAAATGCTGCTGTTTATTTATCCAGGAGAGCTTTGTGCACAACAAGCGCTGGGAGCCTTTCGAAACAACACCACCGTCCCCGCAGAGCTGCTAAACCAGTTTGGTAGAGAGGCTCCAGCACAGGCACTGGCACCAGGGGCTCCCGGGAGAGCCTCTGCAAAGGCAGCTGGAAAAGAGGCAACTCCACCTTCAACTCACCTCAGAAAGCCCTCTCGAATCCTGGGGGAGCGACTGCCTGCTCCCTGGGATCCCCTCCCCAGTTCTGTTTGCAGCCCCATTGCAGGGTGCTGGCTAAGCTGGGCTGAGCAAAGGCCAAGGAAGGCAGCTTGGCGCTGGGGCGAGGGGCAGGATGAGCTCAAATCTAGGTGGAAGCCAAGGGAAAAAAAGACAAAAATCTGCTTTCCCTAGGGGGAAACCTTGGAGTGCTGCCCCAGGGCTTTTCAGCCCCTGGACTGATGGCACTCTGGGGTGGGTGTTTCTCCAGGGGAGCTCAGGAGCTCTGCACCAAACCCAGGTTCAGCTCCAGCCCCTGGATCAGGAGCCAATTCTGACAGCTCCTGGCTCTAATGTGGAGCAGCCTTTGCATGGCTGCAGTGAGAGCAGAGCCCAAAATGGGTCCAGGTGGCAGCAGGGGCCCCCAGCCCCATAACAGCCACCCCCCTTCAGATGGAAACTTTATTTTATCACCATTTTACTGCTCAGAGCCAGTGCCTAGATGGATTCTGCTAAGCAGAGGGACAGGAGCAGGAGCTGGGCAAGGTGCTGCTGGCTGGCTTGTGCTGATGTTTCTGGAAGCTTGGAGGGAGGTTGTTATTCAGAGCTCTTGTTCTGAAGCCTCTCTCCCTGCTGTGTTGGTTCTGCAGGGAGGAGGGATGTGCACCCATCCTGATGGGTTCGTCCACCAGCCCTTTGGGGAGCAGGGTGCACCATGGTACTGGACCAGTGACAGGATGAGAGACAACAAGACACAAACTTCAACATCTAAACATGAAGAGGAACTTCTTTACTTTGAGGGTGGCAGAGCACTGGAACAGGCTGCCCAGAGAGGTGGTGGAGTCTCTGGAGACATTCAAAACCCTTCTGGACACCATCCTGGGCAACCTGCTCAGGGTGACCCTCCTTTATCAGGAGGATTAGAATCATAGAATGGTCCAGGCCAGAGGGACCTCCAAAGTTCATCCCGTGTGACCTCCTCACAGTCAGCAGGGACATCCCCAACTAGATCAGGGTGCCCAGGGCCTTGTTGAGCCTCACCTTGACTATCAGGGAAGGGACATCAACCACCTCCCTGGGCAACCTGTTGCAGTGTTCCACCACCCTCATAGCAAGAAAGAAAAACACCACCAATAAAAAGGGTGAGAACTTCAGCAGACAAAAGCAGGACACAGCAATCAACACCCTCCCCCCACCCCCCATGCCCCAAAACAAAAACACCCCCCAAAAAAGGGTGAGAATTTCATCAGATAAAAGGAAGACACAGCAACCAACTTCCCCCCCCCCCCCCAAAAAAAAAAAAAAAAAAAAGGGTGAGAATTTCAGCAGATAAAAGCAGGACCCAGCAGCCACTCGCAGCCGTAAACACCTCAGAAAGTCGCTCTCAATTTTTCTCCCCACCACCACCACCACCTCCCTGCCTCCCCTCCTCTCCCTCTCCCTCCCTCCCTCCCTCTCTTAAGGTAGCAGCGTGGGAGCTTTGCCAAAACACTGTGGTCCCGTGGGGAAGCTTTCCTCTCACTGAAAGAGCCCTTGCGCTTGCCAGCCCAATTAAAACAACGTGAAAGGAAAGCAGCATCTGGAATTGCGCTGCCGCTCACAGCCAAGTCACAATTGTTTAGTCTGAAAAGTCCTCGCAGGCAGAGCGGGGCTGGCTGGCTCTGCAGTGGCCCCCACATCTGGATCTGCGGCTAGACAGCCTCCTTGGCTGCAGTCCTGCGTGCATGTGCAGTTTTAAGCGGAGGATATGCTGACAAGTTAAGAAGTCAGAAAGTCAGTCGCAGCAACAGCCTCGGCGGCCCCTTCCTCCCCCCGCCCCTTTCTGACACACACACGCAGTTGACTAAATACAATTTTCTGACATCCTTTCATCTGGAGAGAGTTTCTTCCCTTTCCAGCCTGCAGCCCGGGTCCCTGATGAGTTATTTGAGCCGAGCCAACACATGTGAACAAAAAGTCTTCTCTTTGCTGTGTGCTCAAGGGCTCATCTGTGCTACCCAGCGCTGCGCCGCCTGCCCCGGGCGGGGACCAGCGTGGCCACCTCGCCCCCGCCCTCGTAGCCACCGGCGGGGGCAGGATAGGGGCTGGGGGTGTTTGGGGTTGAGCTGCCTGTGGGGTTGTGCACAACAGCCCCAGCAGCGGACCAGGAGGAGTTCACCTTCAGCTGGCACCGGCAGTGACAAGGGCTGCAGAAGTCACTGCAAGGTCTGGTCCTAAGGGCTGTAGGTGCTGCCATCCAGGCTGTGCCCCACGGGGCAAAACTCCACTTTGGAGTGGGGAACTCCCTTGTTTTGCCCTGCCCTGGCTCCCCACTGGCTGGCACAAGTGGGTTGAACCAGCATGTTTTGGCAGCCCTCATTCCCATCCACGCTGCTCCCCTTTGCTCACAGGACATCCAAGGAGAGGACTTGACCCCCAGGGCTCTGCCCTCGCAGGGTTAAACCATTGTGGTCCTTCCTCCATGGGGTGAGACCCCAAATGCTCTTTCAGCTGCCTTGAAGTGGTGTGCTGGCCCCGCAGCCGCTGCCAGAGGGTGAGTCAAGAGCCCAATTTTAGTCTGGGCCGGGCTCCTCTCCCGAAGCCAGGCTGAGCCAAGGGAGGCACAGCCACTGCTGGGATGGGATTTTAAGGTGGAGTCTGGAAAAAAGGCTGGGAGCCCCCCGGGGAGCCCCCCCGGGGAGCCCGGGAGGCAAGAGGGCAGCGTGGAGCCTGAATTGCCATCCCCTGCCAGAGCAGCCACAGAGGTGGGGGTGACACAGAGCCTGGCAGCACCCAGCCACTTGCAAAGCACACAGCGAGGTGGAGAGGCAAAAACACAGCTTGGCTATTCTGGGGGGAAAGATAAAACCCTGGGAATACCATCCAGCCATGGGGGAGGGTTCTGCAACCTCCTCCCTGTTGGTGATGCCACTTGGGTTGGCTGCACAGCTCTGTGGGCACTGCCCTCACCACCTTCCTCCAGCTTATCTGGCTTAAAACTGGGAGGTTTGGATTGCTGCTGGATGCTGTCGTTGGGAGATTCAGGGAAGGCTGTTCCTCAGCTTCCTCCATCCAGAGCTTCCAGGAGCAACAGGTACTTCCCATTCATGAAAGGCAAGGCAAAAAACAAAGAGCTTTTGGGGTCGGTGGGGCTCTGAGAACACAAACAGAGCAGAGGAACAGGAATCAGTGTCCCAAACCCAGGCTGGCTTCTGGGCCAAGTGCTCTGGGAATGTTAAAAAATAATCAGGAAGGTTTCCTAGACAGGAAAAAAAAAAAAATTAAGTCCCAAACACATCCTTAGCCCTGTGTCCTTACAAGTCTCTTAACTCTTTTTTTTCTCTCCCTCCCTCCTAAATGGGGGGGGGGGAAATTTGGTGTTTTTCTGCTTTGGTTTTGGTTGGGGAGGGTGGGGGAGGTGCTTGTTTGGTTGGTTTGGTTTAAAATTTTGGCCTCATTAATTTCCTTCCCTTCCCCCCCACCCCCCAAAAAAAGAAAAAAATTTAAAAAATTAAAATTGCCCCCAATAAAAGGCAAACATGGAAAGAAAAACAAACTATTAGAAAAGAGAGGAGGGAGGAAATGTTATTTAAAAGGTTACCAGACCACATCATTTTCCAATGATATTATATACTCCCTGCAGTATCCAAAATATATATGGGCCTTAGGCCAAGAATGTAGGGGAAAAAATAAAAAAGAAGAAGGAGGGAAGAAAAAAAAAAAAAAAGGCAAAAAACCCACCCAGAGTAGACACAACATCTGGCCAGAGGCTGAACAAAACCTCCATTTATCACACTTAATCCTGCAATGAAGCAGTCAACAGTTTACTTCTGTTTTGCTAATTTAGCTGCTTTCATGCTTCCGAGGTGGAAAAGCCAAAGTAAAACCTTTGACTTAAGTGGCACTTTGTGAAGCTACTTCTCTTCTTTCCTGCCCCCTTCCTCTTATTTATTTTCATCCAATTTTCTTCTCCATCCTTTTTTTTTCTTTTTTAATCCCCTTCTTTTATTAATTTCACCTTCCTTTCCCCCTCCTGATTTTTGTTTTTTCAACTATTATTTTATTTGGTTTTATTTCCTTGCTAAGATCAGTTAGAGAAGTCTGGTGGCAGAGCCCAGATGGACAAACCCACCCAATCCTGCCTCTTTTTTGCACCCAGACAGGACAGCTCTGTGTGTGTACAAACCCCACCAGGTCAGTGCCAGCCTGCCCAGGGTGTGTCCAGCACCAGTGGGATTCACAGACTCACAGAATGGTAGGGGTTGGAAGGGACCTCTGGAGATCATCTACTCCAACCTCCCTGCCAGGGCAGGTCCTCCTAAAGAAGGTCACACAGGAATACATCCAGCCAGGTTTTGAATGTCTCCAGAGATGGAAACTCCACCACCTCCCTGGCCAGCCTGCTCCAGGACTCCCTCACTCTTACATTAAAGAAGTTCCTCCCCAAGAAGGAACCTAAGATAAATGGCAAAGGAGATTGGAGCAAGGTGGGGCTTGGTCTCTTCTCCCCAGGAACAAGTGCTAGGATGAGCTGAAATAGCCTCAAGCTGCACCAGGGGAAGCTTAGGGAAAATTTCTTTGCTGCCAGAGTGGTCAGGGATTGGAACAGGCTGCCCTGGAGGGGTTCAAGAAACAAGAAGATGTGGCACCTGGGGCCAATGGTTTGGTGGCCATGGTTGGATTGCTGGTTGGATCTCAGAGGACTTTCCCAATCTCTGATCCAGCTGGCCCAGGGTGCTTGTACCTGTTTAGTAAACAATTATTCATCTGCTCTTGTAGCTTCTTCAGATGACTTTTTGTTGTGTCAAGAGCCAGATACAACAAACATCCATCCTCAGAGGCTTAATTAATACTTGTTAAGACCAAAACAGCCTCCAGCTGAGGATCTGGAGGGTGTCCTGCCTGTTCTAAGCTGAACATTACAAGGCTGTGCTGCAGGCAGCGTGGGGAATTAGGTTTATTTTTGGGGCTGTCTGGTTCCCTGCTCTTGTTGTATCTGTGGTGCTGTTTTCGTTCCCCTTGGCTTGATGTGGTTTCTTGTGCATGTCAGAGGCTGGCCTGACTCTGCAGACACTGCTTGGTGCTGCTTTAGAAACTGAAGGAACAAGGAACTGAGTGAGAGCTGGAAGATTGGGGCTGTTCAGTCTGGAGAAGAGAAGGCTCTGAGGAGACCTTATTGTGGCCTTCCAGTATCTGAAGGGGACTACAGGAAAGCTGGGGAGGGACTTTTTAGGGTGCCAGGTAGGGATAGAACTGGGGGGAATGGAGCAAAACTAGAAATGGGTAGATTCAGACTGGATGTTAGGAAGAACTGTTCCTTCCCAAGCCATTCTATGAATCTCTGCATTTTCTCTGCCTGCTGGAGGGCCAGGGTGATGTAAAGGAGTAGAGCTGCTTGAAATGGGAGTTCTGAGTGCTAATGACCTCTTTGGGAGGTGTCAATCTCCGTTCATAGGGTGACAAGCTGCAGGCTCCTTCCCACGTCTGGAGTTTAGTCCTCACTTCTTATTCCTGGAGGTCAATCAGCCTGTGGAGGTCACCCACTGCATGCAACCCCCCCCTGCTCTCCAGGCTCCTGCCTCCTTCAGAGCATGGCTGCATTTATCCACTTTGGGGGCAAAGGGTAAAAAAAACTGCTCAGAGGCCTTTGGGCTGCTGGACAGCCCTCCTAAACACCACAGATCAGCATGGAAATAGAAGAGAGTAATTACAGAATCGTTAGGGTTGGAAAATACCTCTGAGGTCATCGAGTCCAACTCTTACCCCAGCACCACCAAGTCCACCACTAAGCCATGTCCCCAGGTGCCACATCCACAGGTTTTTTGAACACCTCCAGGGATGGGGACTCCACCACCTCCCTGGGCAGCCTGCCCCAGTGCCTGACCACTTTGTCAAGAAAGAAACTTTTCCTCATATCAATCAAATCATCCTAATCTCCAACCTAAACCTCTGCTGGTGCAACTTGAGGCCATTTCCTCTCTTTCTGTCACCTGATAGGAGGGAGAAGAGACCAACCCCCACCTCAGCATGACCTTCTTTCAGGGAGCTGTGGCCAGCAGTGCAGAGGGCAGCTGCTCCCTTCCCTCTCCTGCCTGCCTCTGCCAGCCCTGGGTGGATATTTTACTATAACTTTAGCTGCTGCCTCTCAGCGTCCTGCCGCAGGCGCAGGGTTGCTGACTCCAATCCATCCCAGCCAGCTGCTGATAATAAATAATCACATTATCCTTTCCTCCTCACAAAGACAAGCTCTGGCAGCTTGCACGTGTTTGGCACCCAGGGCATGGCCAGAGCAGAAGCCTCTCCCCCCCAGCCCTGCCTCGTGGAGGCCACGACTGTCCCCGAGGCCACAGCATGGCCTGCCCGGCGTGACGTAACCAGGACTGCATTCCCACGGATCTCCAGTGCACAGCCAGACTATTTCAGCCCTTGCCTGCCGCTCTGGGGTCATCTGTTCATGTTTACTGTAGGGGAAGGAGGCTGCTGCAAACATTCCTCCTTGGTGCCTCACCCGGACGGGAGCTCTCCCACTGCGCTGAGCAGCCCCAGTGCCCTGGGAAAGGCTGATGGAAGTGGTGCCCAGCTCTGCCTGGCTCTGCCTGCCTTCTGCAGGTGTAGCCTGGTGGGAAAGGGTCCCAAATGGCCTTCTGGAGGCCCTTTTGTGGAATGAGGTTGGTGGGGTTCAGGATCAGAGCTGGGAGCTGTTGGGTGAAGTGCTCTGATGGAGTGGGTTGCATTGCCCATGAGGCACAGCTGTGCCAGGACCTCAGCACTAATCCTTTACCATCCTCACGCTCAGAGTCTACTGGAACCCAGCTCCCCCCCCCAGATCAGTGGGAAAATCCCCTCCTGGGGGCTTTTTTTCCCCCCTCAGCATCTCCTGCCCCAGTGAGGATGAGAAATGAGAGTCCAGCAAGCTGCGAGCTGTGGCACTGCAGCCCAGCCATCAACAACCCTTCCCCAGAGCAGTGGAGGTTCTCCTGAAGCTTTCCAGCAGGGCAATCCCTCCACATCTGTCCGGAGCCACTGTCCATCCCCACTGCAGCCCCTCCATGCTGTGGAGGAGCTGCTGAGGGAGGGCAGGAGGTGGACAGGAGAGGTCAGCAGGGAGAGCAAACATCCCGACTGTGTCATCAGAGCTGCCTGCTTGTGCCACCAGCTGCCACACCAAGAGCCAACTCAGACCCACCCCTGGGCCAGCCAGATAGTCCCTGGCTCAGCAGGGGATTGGCAGAAGGAGCTGTGCTCACTGGGAGCTCTAGGGAGAGAATTTGGCCCTGTCTGGAAGAGGAGCTCAGTACCTAAGCTGTGCTGGGAGCATTGCTCCTTGGATTGGTGCAGCAGGGATGCTGAGCTGACACTTGGCAACCTCTTGACATGGGCAGCAAAGAGCCCAGCTCCCAGATCCATGCCCCAAAGTCATCAGAACCTGAGTCTGCCAAATTAGAGCAGAAATAAGCCCTCTGCTTGGCTGGGAAGCTTCTCTTTCCTCTGCTGGGAGGGGAATTGCTTCTCCTCTTGCTGAGCCAGGACTCCTGGTGGGAAAAGGCCCCCCGGAGCTGCCCGCTGCCGTCTGTGCTGCAGGGTTGGTATTTACCTAGGCAGCGAGGGGCTGCTGAGGCGAGCGCTGCGCAAACAGGCTCCGGGAGCATCCCCAGCCCCGCGGCGCCTGCGGGCAGATCGCAACAAAGGAAACCTTGGCAGCAGCGGAAGGGGGACAAAGAGCCACCAAGTGCTTTCCCCGAGGCCACCTGTGGCAGGGGTGGAGCCGAGGGAACACCCCGAGACCCAGCCACAGAGGCCTCATGGTGGAACTGGGGCCACCTTCCCCCAGGGCAGCCAGGTGACACGGTGGAGAGTTGGCAGCCCTTGGCTGAGTGAGGTCTGATGAGATGCTTGCTGAGCAGCAGGCATGTGCAGAGGGGGAAACAGGGAAGGAGGCTCTATATGTGCCCTTTTTTGCCCTGGATCTCTCCTTCCCTTGGCCAGGCTGTGCCAGGCTGTGCCAGGCTGTACAGAAACACTGCTCCATCCTTTCTGTCCTCCCTTATAAACATCTCAGCTGGAGGAGATGTCATGGAGCCCAATCCCAGCCCCATCCAGCATAGTCTTCTGGAGAGCCCAAGCCAGGCATACCCCAGCTGCTGCTGCTCTGCTCCCTTACACCCCCCACGGTACACCAAGAACCCCCCCAGTTTTGCTGCTTTCTGCTGAGAAAAGGAGGAAAAGAGCTTCTGATTCAGATGGTTTTGTTGTGTCAAAGACTTTGGCCCAGAGGTACAACTCGCAGGCAAACCCCTCCACCAGCAGACAGAGAATCATGGAGTCAGAGAATGCTTTGGGTTGGAAGGGACCTTAAGAATCATCCAGTTCCAATCCCCTGCCATGGGCAGGGACACCTCCACCAGCCCAGGTTGCTCAGGGACTCATCCAACCTGACCTTCAATACCTCCAGGGAGGGAACACCCACAGCCTCCCTGGGCAACCTGTTCCAGTGTCTCCCCACACAGATCCTCAAGAATTTCTTCCTAATCTCCAGTCTCCATCTGCCCTTTTCCAGCTCAAAGCCATTGCCCCTCAGCCTATCACTCCCAGTCCTTGTCGGAAGTCCCTCCCCATCTGAGCATCCCGGGAGAAATTCCTTGGATCGGGGCAGATGTGGCCTTAGCCAGCAGCTTCACCTCTGCCTTTGCTGATGCTTCTGAGCAGCCTCTTTCAGGTTGTTGTCTGATGCAGTTTTCTCTTTCTCTCTTTTTTCTTTTTTTTTTTTTTTTTTTTTGTGTGTTTAATATTAATAGTAATGAGTGTGGCAGTAAGATAATGAGCTTCAGTCAGATTAGAAGGGGGTCGGCTCTTATCTGTGGCTGCTGAAGACTCTTGTCTTTCACTTGCTCCTTTAATATCCCCCATCTTTCATTCCTACCGCCGAGCCCCCTCCCACTGTCCTAGAACAAAAGGGGTATTATTGTCCGGGGTCTTTTCAGGCTGGAGCCAGGAAGACCTCCTCCTCCCCCAGCCCTCTACCCGAATGTGCAGCAGTTTGAAATGAGCCTTTTTCCTTCCCCGGCAGGAGATTAGCTCGGTTTGACAAGGCGCTGAACTTTAGGCAGGGTGAAATAGGGTCTCCTTGGGGAGTGGAGGCAGCTCAGCCCTGACTAATTCTGACAAAGAGAGGCACCGAAAAAAAAAATTAAAATAAGAAAAACAAGCGAGCTGGAGAGGAGGCAGGGAGGGGGAAGGAGGGAGAGGAGGCTGTGAGGAGGATGGAGGGATGGGAGGCCAGAGGGCACGTTCCGGAGCGGGGCTGGGCTGCAGCTCTGAGGTTTGCTCCCTTGGGTCTGGCCTTGGAGGAGGGAATCACCTTCTTGTGACTCCCCAGCCAGCACTGACACAGCCTGGTGTGAACTGGGAATCGCTGGGATGCTGCTGCTGCTGCTGCTCTGGGCTCCCTTCCCCTGAAATCCTCTTTTTATCAGCACTTTTTAAAGTTCCTTTCAAACCTTGGACACCGTGGGAGCCCCACCAAGGCTCAAAGCTTTCTTTTCAAAGCCAACTGCTCTGGCCAAGGCTTAGACGCTAAGTGAAGATCAGGATTTGAATGGAAAGGAACCCAACTGACTGCATTTCAAACCACTCTGTGCATGTCAGAAGCCTGAGTTTGTGCAGGGACTTGTGCTGGTGACGTGCCCAGGGTGGAGAGGGTGGGGATGGAGCTGGGGAGTGACGTAGATGAGGGATTAAAGGAGAGATTGGCAGAGGAAAAAGCAAACTGCTTTGTCCTGCATTGTTTAGTCCATGGGAGTCCAAGGAAAGTTCTGTGTTAGTTTTCCTCACTCTGCATATGGATACACACCAAGAGCAAGTGCATATAGTCACAGAATCACAGCACAATTAAGGCTGGGAAAGCTCTCTAAGGTCATCAGGCCCAAGAGTCAGCTCAACACCACCATGGCCACTAAACTGTCCTGAAGTGCCATGGCCACAGGTTTCTTGAACCCCCCCCAGGGATGGGGACTCCACCACCTCCCTGGGTACCTGTGCCAATCCCTGACTACTCTTGCAGCAAAGAAATTGTTCCTGATACCCAACCTAACCCTCCCCTGGTGCGCCTTGAGGTCATTTCCTCCTGTCCTGGTGCTCATTACTTGAGAAAAGAGAGGAGGAAGAGGCTGTGCACATAAAGCTGTGTGTAGGAGAGGTCTGACCCAGCAGCTCAGGTTCTGGGTTAAGTTGTCTCTCAAAATGCCTTTTGAGCCCCACAGGAAGGGACTCTCACAGCACCTTGTCCCCGAGCACACCAGTGAACTGTCACTCAGGATGTTCTGATCTCAGCTCTGAGTTTGGATTCAGGACCTAGACAGCAAACCACAGCTGCTGTCACCACTTCTTGCTGACGTCCTGGCCCAGTTTTCAGGCAGCCTCATCCCTTCTCCCAGCCTGGTGCTGGATCCCTCCTCCACCACCCACCTGTAGGCCACAGCACCTGCAGGGTGAGGTAACAACCTCCAGCAAAGCATCCCTGCAGGCATCAGCCCTTCAGCCTTCCCTTTGCTCCCTGTCCTGCAGGACACAAGGCTTTGTGTGGGACTTTTCCTGCCAGGGGCTTGGCAAACCCCTGAGCTCTCCCTGTCCTGCCAGGAGATTCCTCCCTAATGCTCATTAAGCTGCTTGCAAATCCAAGGCTGAACATGGCTGCACAAGTTTAATAAAGCAAAAGACAGAGGCCATCAGTCATGTGCCTGCCACACATCTGGGGGAAATCCAGGGCCATTACTCTCCTTTCTTCTCCCTATCTTCATGCCTCAGGAGTTAGGCAGGACAGGTCTGCTCCTTCTCCACCTCTCCATCCTCAGCTGCTTTCCCTGCTCCTCAGCACCTGAGGCCCAAGTGCTGAAGGAGCTTTGCCCACTGCATGAGATGTTCTCCTCTGGGCAGTGGGAAATGTTTCAAAACTCAGTCCAAACTCTATTTGAATACCAGAAATAAAAAAGGTTTTTACTCCTCATCAAGTGGCTGACACCAGGGGAGTCTACCAGAAAGCTGTAGAGGGACTTTGTAGGAGGGTGTGAGATGACAAGATGAGGGGGACTGGCTCCAAGCTGAAAGAAGGGAGATTTAGATCAGGTGTCAGGAAGAATTTCTTCACTGTGAGGCACTGGAACAGGCTGCCTGGGGAGGTTGTGGATGTCCCATCCCTGGAAGTGTTCTCAGCCAGGTTGGATGGAGCCTTGAGCAACCTTAGGAGGAAGAGTCCCTCCCTATGGCAGGGGCTGGAGCTATATGGTCCATCAGGCCCCTTCCAACCCAAACCATTCTGTGATTCTATGATTTCCATCTTGCAGTCTGATTTTTTGCTCTTTGAAATGACCAGGGAGGTCACATTGAGATTCTCACCAGCCTGAAGTCAGGTGAAGCCACATGGTCAGCCAGACACAACTTCCAGAGAGCCTGGAGGCCACATCCAGGGTGGCAATTAGCACTCCAGGACAAGGAGCATATCCTGCCTCTGCCTGAAACCTCCTTGAAGCCAGGATTCTTCCTCTCCCAGCTGCAGTGGGAAATTCCTGCCTGTTTGCTTGGTGTTGAGACCAGAGGGAAGCCAGGAAAACAGCCCAGCAGGAACCAGTGCTTAACTAAAGCTCTCTGCTGAATCGAGTGGTCTTTAAAGGTTTAGTGAGGCTCTTCCCCACCCCCCCACCCCCCGAAGTCTGCAGGGCTGTCAGCTGTCCCCTGGGTGCCAGCAGCATTGCCTTGACTGGCAGCTCCCAGTGATAGACAAATAGATCTGGCAGGAAGGACGCTGTGTTGGCTCCTGCACAGAGTTCTGCCAGCTGCCAAACACTTCTGCTGCTCTCTGCTCTGCAGAAGCCTTGGTGTGTGCCACGACACTCCTGATGGAGAGGTGGAAGGATTAGGGCAGCTGAGCCAGGTTGCCCAGACAGGAGGGAGATGCCCCCATCCTTGGAACCAATCCTGATCAGGTTGTCTGGGGCTCTGAGCACCCTGCTCCAGTTGGGGATGTCCCTGTTGCCTATGAGGGGGCTGGACTGGGTGAGCTCTGAAGTTCCCTTCCCACCCAAACCATTCCACAACTGATTCTATGACTTCAGACACTCAGCCGTGCTCATGGCTTGTCCTCAAGTCAACCACCTCCCTTCACCACCACACTGAGGACAAGAGGATGCAGAGAAGACTCAGCTGGCCCATCCCTGGTGCTGCTCTCCATGGGCATGGAGAGGGCAGAGTGTGGGCTGGAGGCTGTACAGGGCCAGGCTGACTCCAGCAGGAGCTGTGCAGTCCGGCCGGGCTCTGGTGTGGGGCCGCTCGCCAAGTCCCACATCTGGGACAGATTAAGCACAGTGGCTTAGAAGGGCTTCTCCTGCTGCCACTCACCTATCCACCCGTGTGGCAGAGGGGATGGCAGAGAGGTTTTCACAGCTGGAAGAAATTGCAGGGAGGAGGAGGAGGAGGGGTTTGGGAGAGACAAAACCAACATTGAACTCAAGATGGAAGAAAGACAGTGTGAGCAGGGGTAATGGAGAAAATATGTGAGAGAGAGGGAGAGAGGGAGGGAGAGAGAGAGGGAGGGAGGGTATTTTATTTACAGTCTGTTTGTTTGGGGTTGCCCACACACGGTGAAGGCTGGGCAGTGGCTGGGCTCCAACATCCCAGCAGGCACTTTGGCTTGGAAGCAAAAAAAAAGAGAGGGAAAAAGAAGGGAAGCAGAAAATACAGAAAGAAGGAGAAGGAGATGGGAATACGGAAGGAAACAGTTGGGTGGCACTTGTCTGGACAGGGAGGAATTTGGTGGGTGGGGTGGTGGAAGATCCCTGGGAATGGCTTTTGTGGATAGAGTGGTGGAAGTTCCCTGGGAATGCAGTGGATGGGGTAGTGGAAGATCCCTGGGAATGCAGTGGATGGGGTGGTGGAAGATCCCTGGGAATGAAGTGGATGGGGTGGTGGAAGATCCCTGGGAATGCCTTTGCTTTTTCCTGTGGTGGACAAGGAGATGCCTGGGCATTTGTTTGCACCCTCCAGCAAACTGTTGTGTTTGGTGAGGCCTTCCTCAAGTGTCTAAAAGCACTTCCCATCATCCCAGAGCTGAGCAGGTTCCTGGGCACAAGGTGCCTCACCCACATTCCTACCTGGCCCACAAGTGGAGGTCTGGGGAGCCCTGGCCCAAGCCCAGCTGCCATCAGGCTGCCCTGCAGCACCATGAGCATGGCTGCAGCCATGCAGAGGCAATGTCCAGGCTGTCAGAGCTTAGGTTAGGGGCAGCCAGAGCTGAACACCAACAAGAAAATTGGATTCCATCCCTGGATCCAGCCATGGCTTCTCCCAACACGCTGAAGGTTGCTCCTTCCCAAGTCCTTTCTGCTCCTGCCCAAGGGTGGCACAAGCTGTAAATTGCTGGCCCTTAGCCAGCTTTACCCAGCCCCCCTCTGAACCCCTCACACTCCAGGCACAAAGAGCCACCCTGGGGCTGCATATCCTCCCAGGACCCTCGACACCTGCCCTGAGACAAGAGGGAGGGGTGACAGTGACATGTGGTGACATGTGGTGGAGGGCTGAGCCAGGCAGGAAGTCCCCAGTGCCAGGTTTTATTTGTCCCCATCTCCCCCTGCCCCATCTGATGGCACAGTGGAATTAATCTAATAAGAGCCCTCAATAATGTTATCCCTTGTCGAGTCCATTAAAGTCCCCTCTGGCATTACAGCACTTGAGAGACTGTTAAGTTTTAAGGCCACAAGACCTCTGTGAAGGAGAGAAGTCATTGCCATTTTTTTTTCTGTCTTTGGAGGGTGCTGGGCAGTCAGCATCTGGCACTGTCAAGGCTCCTGCTCGGCAGCACTTGGGCCACCATCCTCCCTGGGGAGGGCAGGGCCCAGGGCAGTGGTGCCAGGGGTCCTGCTGTGTCCCCAAGGATGGGACTTGCAATAATGTGGCCTTGGAGTGGCTGATGGATTGGGGTTTTTGCACTTGGTTCTTTCCAACTCTTGATCTGTTGGAGAGGGCTGAGGCAGCTCTGCTATGGGGACAGGCTGGGAGGGTTGGGGTTGTTCAACCTGGGGAAGAAAAGGCTCCAGGGAGACCTTAGAGCAACCTTCAAGTGCCTGAAGGGGCTCCAGGAGAGCTGGGGAGGGTTTTTTTATAAGGGGCTGTGGTGACAGGACAAGAGGCAATGGTTTGAAAGTAGAGCAGAGTAGATTTAGACTGGAAATTGGGAAGAAGTTATCCACTGTGAGTGTGGAGAGACACTGGGACAGGTTGTCCAGGGAGGCTGTGGATGCCTCATCCCTGGAAGTGTTTAAGACCAGGCTGCATGAGGCTTTGAACAACCTGGGCTGGTGGGAGGTGTCCCTGACCATGGCACTGGATGATCTTCAAGGTCCTTTCCAAGCCATTCCATGATTCTAGGAAATCCCAGAATCCCAGGGCTTCTGGCAAACACGGGGAACATTAGGCAACTGCTTGACAGCAGTGTGAGGATGTGGGATGATGCTCCCATCCCAAGTGAGGGTTCACTGCCCAAACTTGATGGCATGGTGGGAAGAGAGTGAAAGGTGAAGCAGATAAAAAGCAAAGTGAGAGGCACACACCAGTGGCAGTGGTCCCTCAGTGAGGGGAAGCAAGAGGGACAGCAAAAGTGAGTGATGGAAGGCAAGGAGAATGTGGCCATTCCTTCCCTGGTAGCAAGCAGTCTGCTTTTAAGCAGATTCAGAGAACAGTTTCCTGCAAGTTTCCACCTCTGCTGGAGGCAGTGGAGTTGGGATTTACCCCCAGGTTAAGGAGTTCTGACTCACAGCACTCAACCTGCCCCTCCTGAGCCATGCAGGGAGCTCAGCACCAGTGCCACCACCTCAGAGTTCCTCTCTCCTCCCTTCTCTTCACTCTGCTGCCTAAGAAGGGGCTTATTGCAAATATTTTCCCCCCTAAAGCACAATCCCACAAAGATGCAGCAGTACAGCAAACCCCTCCCCTAACCCCCAGACCCAACATCCCCTGAGTGCCAGGAAGGGTTTGGCCACTGCAGGCTAGCAAAACCAGAAGGCCAATTAAAAACCAAACAACCCCCCCCCAGCATCCTTTCCCATTTAATATTCTGCAAAATCTGCTGCTCTTTAGGGCAATCTCCTGATTATGAAGGGGTCAGGGGAACTGATTTATGATTAGAGAGCTCTTGGCATTGACAATATTGTGTATGTTTTAATTCTGAACCTGACTAATCCATCCAATCTGCACCACTCGATCGTGACACTCATTCCTCACATACAATTTGCCAAGACTCTACGCATCCACCTTCACCTCCTCTCCAGCACCTCCACCTGCCTGCACAGTACCCAGGAGCTGCTAGACCTGGGCCCTGCACCAAAGTCAAATGCAATCCAACTTTTCCCTTTCCAAGCATCTTTTCTCCTTCCAAACTCTCAGCAGGATGCAGTGCTGATGCTCTGCTGCACAAGCCTGGGGTACCTGTGAGCAGCATCTCCCTCCTGGGGTGGCTGTGAGCAGCATCTCCCTCCTGGGGTGGCTGTGAGCAGCATCTCCCTCCTGGGGTGCTGTGAGCAGCATCTCCCTCCTGGGGTGCTGTGAGCAGCACCTCCCTCCCCTTGCACACACCTAAAGGATCTGCTCCCTGCAGCAGTGTTGGAGCAGCTCCTGCTCTCCCCAGCTGGATGTTTCTATGGAAGGGAAAACTGGGAATTTCTCTGCAGTTATTTGGTGAATTCTTGTCCTCAAAAGGAAAAAGAAATCCTGACCTAGTCCTAAAGTGTCTGCTTGTAAAGCTAGGTTGGGTTTGTTCACTGGTGTTGAGCACAAGGTGCCTTGTGCTGTGCATGGCAGCTTCAGAGAGCAGAAACTGCAGAGGCAGCACCTTGGGCCCTGCTGCCCTGGCACAGAATCACTGAATGATTTCAGCTACAAAAGCCCTCTAGGATCATCCAGTCCAACCTTCAACCCAACACCCCCATGGCCACCAAACCATGGCCCCAAGTGCCACATCCACAGGTTTCTTGAACCCCTCCAGGGATGGGGACTCCACCCCCTCCCTGGGCAGCCTGTGCCAGTCCCTGACCACTCTGGCAGCAAGGAAATTCTTCCTAATCTCCAACACAAACCTCGTGAGTCAAACTAGGCCCCACATCCTTTGGGGTGAAAAAAGGGGAAATCAGGGCTGGTGGATTGATAGAAGGCTGGGGAAGAGACTCACAGAATCCACTGCCCTGGGCTGGTGAGGTCACAGGAGGCTGATGGCAGAGTGCTGGGCAGAGGTGTCTCAGGGTCTGTCCTGCTCTGATGGAACAGATCCAACGAGGCTCTGGGCAGCCTGCTCCAGTGGAGGATGTCCCTGCTGACTGCAGGGGGGCTGCACTAGATGCCCTTTGGAGGTCCCTCCCAACCCAGACCATTCTATGATCCTATGATCCCCTTCCAAATGAACCCAAGCCACGACTTCCCTGCCCGGGCTGCCCTCCTCTCTCCTGGCAGCCCTCTCCCTGTGCCCCCTGCCACTGGAGGTGTTTGTTTAATTGTTTTCCCTGCTCCTTGGTGGCAGCTCTTCCCTGCCATTAAACCTTGCCATCCCTGCTCTGACTGGGTAATTTAAAGCTATAGTTAAATTATGACTTCTCTGAACCTGTTGTGGCACTGACGCATAACCCTAATTAAATGATCGCATCCATCCTGCAGCCAGTCCCTGCTCCCCTCAAACGTTAATTACAACATAAGAGGCTTTAATGGCTCGCCTCACCTCCAGCTCCTCCAAAGAAAGGTCATGCGATTAATTTTCGTCATTAATCTTTTCCCAATGTGGACATTGTGCTGTCACTGGAGCCTATTAAACCCCCTTTGCCCCCCCTCCTCTTCTTCTCTCTTCTCCCCCCCCCCAGCCTTTCATTCTTCCCCTCCACACCTTTCGTTCCTCCCCACACACACCCCCAAGTGAACGAGAGAACAAAAATGTTGAAGCTCCACTTTGGCTTTGGTGCTTTCTTAAGGTGAGGAGAGCTTGGGATGGAGGCAGTGGAAGGTGTGCTGGGAGATGTTCCACATCCCATCACCCATCTGAGGGCTGGGGATGCTGCTCTGCTGCACAGGCAAGATTTAGGGACCCTACTTGAGGAGCTTGCTCAAGGCACTGGGGTGGCAACATAAGGACATGGCCACCTGCTTGGTGGTGGAGGCTGCTGAGGTTCTGGTCGGGCAACTGCTGGCCAGAGCTGCTGGCAATGAATGGAGGTGTGAGGCAAGGGGGCATGGGGCAGCAGGAGGGATGCAGAGAGGCTGCAGAGCCAGCTGGGATGGGCAGGGTGCTGGGAGCAGAGCTCCTTGGGGCTTGGCAGCTGCTGCAGCCACTGCTGGCGGTGGGGCCTGCTGCAAGGCCCTTCCTGGGGTTTATCCAACGGAAATGGAGCATTTCTCTAAACTCCACAAAATCCCTTCCAGTGACTTAATCCCCTGAACCTGGGAGCAGGTCTTGACTTCAACCTGCAGCAGGCAGCCCTCCTTCCTTGGAAGCTGGGGAGCAGAGCACACGTTTAGCTAATTTGCAGTATTGTTTCAGCTGAAACCCAGGGCTGAATAATTCCCTTTTATGCAGGGTGATGTAATCAGGGAACAAGTTGCTGCAGGGTGGGGGCTGGCAGAGCACACAGCACTGAAATGGCTGCTTCAGGCAGGAAAAAAAACCCCAAGCAAGCAACCCCCAGCCTGGGATCAGGTTTTGGAGCAGCCGAGTCCAAGCAGCAGCGTGTCCCCAGCCTTGCGGCATGCTCCAGTTTGGAGGGGCTGGGAGTGCTCCTGAAGGGTATGACCCACTTCCCAGCCCTCCCTCCAGCTCCTGACATCCTTTCTTCCCATTCCCAGGGGCCACGACTCATGGGGGAAATCCTGGAGTATTTTAATAAAGAGGAGGCAGATGGCAGTCACCTCTCTGGGTAAATACGTAGTGGGAAGTGGTCCAGCACGGGGTGATGAAAACAGAATAGAAGAGAGATTGAGAGGATCCTATTTTGCCCAGGGTCCTTCCTTCAGCACTCTGCTGACTGGCTCCTTTGCACCCTCGAGGCTCTCTCTGGATTCAGACATCCACCAGCACTTTTGCTGGTTTCAGATCCCTCTCCCCACCAAGGACAGGGCACTGCCCAGCCTTGCTGCACCCCTCCGGCAGCTTTTGAGCTCCTTCTGCTCTCTGCCTTTGCTTGTGGCCAATCCCTGGCTCCAGCTCCAGGCCTGGGGTGAGCAAGGGAAGGGAATGCAGGCAAAGGGTTTGTTGGTAGCAAGGGTAGGGCAAGCAGCTTGGGATGGGGCTGGCAAAATCCATTGGAATTTGGGAGTTACACCATGCACAGAGGCTGGGTGCTGAGCCTGTCTGGGTGTCTGGGGCTGCAGCCACATAAAGAGAAATCTCTGCTATTTGTCAGCCCTTTGAGCTTCTTCCCATGGGCATTAGGGATGGTGGAATTCCCAGAAATGGGTGATGAGTCGTTTTGGGAAGAGCAGGTACAGAAATACTGCTCCCTGAGACAGGAGCCCTGTGCCGTGGAGGCTCTGGGGGGGATGGGGTGAGCAGAGCAAGGGGATCTCAGTGCCTCCAATGTGAGGAACACAACCTGATAATGTGGGAGAAAGATCAAAGTGTGGCTCTGGGGTGCAGATCAGCTCCAGAAACTTGCCAGAGGATCCTTTGCACTAAAACAAGCCTGGAAAGAGCCTCTGCAAACCTGGAGAAATAAGGGAAGTGTCTGGATGCATGGCCTGGGGCTCTGCCCAGGTCTGGGCACAGCCTGGGCTGGATGATGGAGTTCCAGGGAAGCTGGGGATGGAGAGTTGAAAGCAGCATCCAGAGCTGGGGAAATGACTCCTCTTCTGCTGAGACCAACAGACCTGGGCTGATTTTCACTCCCTGGGCCCTTCTCACTTTGAAGGGTGCTCAAGCACATGGTAAGAGAACAGCAGCCAAAAGATGATCTCTGTGCAAGCCTCAGACACTAGAGAAAGAAAGAATCCATTTCCAGCTGCCACTTTATTGTCAGGTAACAAACAAAGCCCTTGGCCTGGACCCCTCTGTGCTGGAGCACAGGAACACTGCCCTGGGGGTCCAACACTGCCCTGGGGGTCCAACACTGCACTGCTGGGTGTCCAACACTGCTCTGGATGTCCAACACTGCACTGCTGGATGTCCAACACTGCCCTGGATGTCCAACACTGAACTGCTGGATGTCCAACACTGCCCTGGATGTCAACGCTCCATGCTTAAATTTCAGACCAACCACAGAATATAAACTGTGATCTCCACACAAAAGAGCTGAGAAAAAAAGGGATTTTTAGCCCTGGGGTCACTTTTGGTGGTAGATTCTCTCTGTGCATTTCTCTCATTCACAAGACAAGGAGAGAAAGAGCAGCTGGGGGTAGTCAGCCACAGCCATGGCCATGGCCAGTTAGTTGGTGGCCTGTGGACTGGTGTTGGCCCAAAGCTGGAGCTGACCTGGGTGACGTGGCTGTGCTTTGGCTTGGGGAGAGCTTGCTCCACAAACACAGGTGGGGGCAGCTCCAGGCTTGGGAAAGGCTGGGAAAATTCTGGCTGGCTCACAGGAAAGCTTTTTGGTCTCTGCTGTAGGTGCTTTTCTTTTCCCCCTTAACCAGCCAGCAAAGGGAGAAGTAAAAATCCCTCAAAAGAGATTTGAGGCTGCAGATTTTTATTCTTTTTCTTTTTTTTTTTTTGTTCTTTTTTCTTTTTTTCAGGAAATTAACAACTGAGTGGCTGTCAAGAGTTGGGAGAAATTTCTTCCTGGCTGGGTAAAACCAGGCAGCTGAACCAGAGAGAGGGAGAACCACAGCAGTGTCCTGTGCCTGTTACTACTGATAGTATTGAGAGTGTAGGGCTGCTGCCCTGGCCTGGGGGCTGTGTGGCAGTGGCAGAGGCACAGGTCACTGCTTCCCTCAACCTTTATGCTGCCAAATGGCAGCTCAGGGCCACAGAGGACTCATGCCCCTCTCTCTCTGCAGAGACAGAGACCTGCCAGGATAAAATCCACATCAGGATTTCTGACACCCCAGGTGCCGAGGGGGTCTGGTACTTGCAGCTCAGATGATCATAATGGTTCTCCCTGGCTTTAAAAGCTAGCCAGAAGGAAAATTTAGCTCTGGAGTCAGCTCTGGTTTGCAGCCCCTCAGAGGTAGCTGTGCAGAACCCGACCCAGCTCTGCCGGGAGCCAGGGGAGCCGTGGGCAGTTCTGAGTCTCACCAGACACCAAGGGCTGGTGATGGATTTAGGCTCATCTGTAACCATTACCCAAAGCCTGGGGGTAGAGGCAGGCAGCAAGGTGACCCAGCTGCTATTTTATGGTTTCTGTGCAAATAACCCTTTGACCCTGGGCGTGGGCAGGAGCTGGCAGCAGGGCACTGCACATCAGGGCACACCAGAACTGATGCAGGCTGCAGAGCCAGAGAACCCAGCTGGCAGCAGATCCCTTGCCAAGCTTCCTGCCCAAACACTGTGGCACTGGAGACAATGGCCAAAGCCCTCTGGCTTCACACCAGTGCCTGTCAGGAGCTCGCCCCAGCTCGGACACCCTGCTTGATTTTTTTGTTCTCCCTTTGTCCCAAGGACATTGGGGACATCACGTCCGCAGTGCTCTACGTAGCAGGATCATAATAATTAATAACCATTAGCAACAATAAGGAGAATACCAGTGCCAGGCCAGGACTGCCTGTGCAGAAGAGACACTTTTTTCTTTTTTTTTTCTCCCCCCACTTTAATAAAAACAATGATTTGACTTTGAAGAAAGTGACTTTTTTTTTCTTTTCTTTTCCTTTCCTTTTTTTTCTTAAGCGCAATCCGAATCCTTTTCCCCTGCCCCCCTCCTCTTTCCCCATTCTCCCAACTCCTTCTTCACCCCCTCCCCTCTTTTTTTTTTTTTAACTCTCCTTTTTTTCTTTTTCTTTTAATACTCTGCGTTCTATCATGCAAATCCCCTTTCAAATTATGAGAGTATTAGAGCCATCAGCGGTAATGTCACCGCCACAAAATGAGAGCAGGGACTTAAGCACCTAACGAACAATGAAATGTGCGAGCCCTGGGACAGGACAATTAAGAACTGGGCTTAGCCAGCCAGGGAAATTTATTGCTATCAAATCCATATTTCTATTTTCCCCCTGAACAGTAACCTATTTGAATATGATTAAAGGGTTTCATTAGAGCTGAGAGAAAGGCCCCGTGTCCTGCCGTTCCCTGTGAGCTCACAAACACGCCGCAGAGCGCGCCCCGGGCAGCAGCAGCAGGACCAGGAAGGAGGGAGAGGAGCGTGGGATGGATGGATGGGGTCACCCCCTCTGCAGAGGGATGAGGGTGCTCACCAAACAGCTCTCCCTCCTTTGCTCAGGGACTGAGTCTGATCAGTCCTTCAGGAGTTGCAGGAGAAGAGCAGAAGCTTTGCTGAGATACAAACAAGCCCAGGGAGGTGATGGAGTCACCAACCCTGGAGGTGTTTAAAGGTCACAGAAGCACAGAGTCAGCCAGGCTGGAAGAGACCTCCAAGATCATCTAGTCCAACCAATCACCCAACTAATCAACTAGACTATGACACTAAGTGCCTCATCCAGTCTCAAACACCTCCAGGGACATTGACCAATGTGGTGTTTGGGGCTATGGTTTAGGGGTGAACCATCTAGAGTAGGGTTCTCAGTTGGACTTGGTGATCCTGAGGGTCTTTTCTAGCCTGAATGTTTCTGTGATTCTGTGACCAAGGAACAGCCAAAACCCCAAAGGATTTCCCAGTGGCTTCTCAGAGGAGGCTTTTTGTGTCCTGGTCAAACCCTACCAGCCTGCAGAACCCTGAGTTAGCACACTGAGGTGCTGGAGTGTTGCCAAAGACCAACCAAGGTAGTGAAGGGCCTTGAACACATCTTGTATGGAGCAGCTGAGGGAACGTCAGAGAAGACTCTTCTGACATGCAGCAAATGACAGGACAAAAGGAAATGGCATCAAGTTGTGCCATGTTAGCTTCAGGTTGGATATTAGGAAAATTTTCTACCTAGAAAGAATTCTCAGGCATTGGAAGAGGCTGCCCAGGGAGGTGGTGGAGTCACCATCCCTGGAGGGATTTAAAGGATGAGTGGATGTGGTGCTGAGGGATGAGGATGAGTGGATGTGGTGCTGAGGGACGTGGTACAGTGGCAGTGGCTGAGCTGCAGCAGTGGGTTGTGAGCTCGAGGTGAGCAAAAGATCTCTTCCAACCTCAGCAGCTCTGGGGCTCTATGACTCCATGAAGGCACAAGAGCTCTGCAGTCCAAATCCCCCTAGCTGCTGTTTAGCTGGAGCTCACTGTTACCAGTGCTGGAGTTCTCCATCACCTCAGAGCTTCAGCACTCCTAATGCTCACTGGGTTTGCTCTGGGAGCAGCCTTACCCTCTGCCAGGCTGTTTATCTGCTCCCCATTCCCACTCTGGAGTGTATTCAGCACAAGAGCCAGGTCCCACCTCATCAGATCCTTTCCCAACCACCCAATGTCCTCAGGCACTTGCAAGCTCCTTTCAGCTGCTCATTTCTTGCACCTCAGCCTTTGGCTCATGCTGCAGAGACTACAGCACCAGAACAAAGAGGGGAGCTGGGATGGATAGGAGAGAGGTGGAAGGAGCACAGGGGATGCTGTGCTGCCTTCTTCAGCTTAGCAAAGCTGGGAAAACAAAGCACAAAAACTTTGGGAGAGGAAGAAGGGAAGAGAATGGTCCTGTGGCCTCGTGCAGCAGATTGACTCCTTCAGGTCTCTCGCTCTTGGCCACTGATATTTGGCTTGAAATTAGTCCAGAAAGTAACAACAATAGAAGGGTTTGTGGGGCTGGGTTGCTGCTGTTATTTCTGGAAGGGTTTGATCCATAAGTGTGCATTTCCCACCTTTCCCAGGCAGCTTCTCCCCAAGTCACTGTTCTGCCAAGGCTCCCTGAAATCCCTGGCTGCCTCCTTCCCCTCTGCCTGCAGATCTCTCAGTTTAACACACAGGTATTTAATTCCAGGCTCCTGAGTGAGTTGGAGTGCCAGCATCACTTTCCGGCTGTTTATATCATGTGTTTTTAAAAGAACAGGGAGGATTTGAACTCAGATTTGAATTTCTCTCTCTCTCTGACTTTTCTTTTTTTTTTTTTGAGCAAATATGGATTAATTTCTCCCTGGTATTTCTCACCCAACCCCTCTCCCCCTCAGCATGTGCAAATCACAGTGGGTGTTAGAGCCAGGCCTGGCAGGGAGCAGATGACCACATTCCCTTGCTTTGGATGTCCCAGGGGAGCCCTGAGGGAGGCATGGGGCTGAGGAGGAAGAGCCTTTTCTCCTTTGCCTTCAGCACTGGAAGTGGTTAAGACCAGGCTGGATGAGCAACCTGGGCTAGTGGGAAGTGTCCCTGCTCATGGTGGGGGAGTTGGAATTGGATGATCTTTAAGGTCCTTTCCAATACAGACCTTTCTATGGTCTTTAAGGTCCCTTCCAACTCAAGCCATTCTATGACTCCATGATTCCATGATCCAGCCCATCCAGAGGCCAGACCTGCCCTCATGAAGGCACAGAGTGCTGCTGTCACAGGGTCCCTCTCCCCTGAGCTGGGCACTGGAGGTGCTGAGAGGTTGGAACCTGCAGGAAGATGCTGCTGATGCCTCAGAGAGGCTGCATGCCACAGGGGGTGACTGCAGGGGACACAGCAGACACCCAGACAGGTTCAAGCTGCATGGTTTCTGGGAGGCTCTCAGGTTTGCTGGGAGGTGGCTATGGACAGTCAGTGCTTTGGGTAACAGCATCACTGAGGGCAGCATTAAGCAGGTGGTTAAGTCCCCTTAGAGGCACTGGGACTCATGGATGTGCTGGAGTTAAGTGTGGCTTTAAACACTCTCCTGACTGGATGCCAAGAGCAATAATTAGGGCATCTCCTGGCAATTGCAGAGCCCCAGGTTTTAAGGCCACAGAGAAACCTGCAGTGACCTTCTGCATGCACAGCCCAGGGGATGCAGCACAGGATTTAGGACATGGAGCCCAACGTGAGGACACATCACTGCCCAGCAACACATGGGAGGGCAGGCAGCTTGGTGAGGGGTTGTGAGCACAAGTCCTGTGGGGAGCAGCTGAGGGAGCTGGAGAAGAGGAGGCTCAGGGGAGACCTCTGCAGCTCTCTGCAGCTCCCAGAAAGGAGGCTGGTGGAAGATGAGGGCTGGGCTCTTCTGCCAGGTAATGAGTGATGGGCTGAGAGGAAATGGCCTCACATTACACCCAGGTTTGGGTTGGGCATGAGGAAAATTTTTTTCCCTGATAGGGTTCTCAGGCACTGGAACAGACTGCCCAGGGAGGTGCTGGATTCACCATCCCTGGAGGTGTTTAAAAGCCATTGGATGAGGTGCTGAGGGCCATGGTCTAACAGCTGTGTGCAGGAGGTGTTAGGTTATGGCTGGATCTTGAAGTCTTTTCCAACCAGGCAGTTCTATGATTCCATGGAAGTGTGCAGGTCCTTCCTCCCACATCCACAGCAGCTGGTCCTCATCCTCATCTCCTCTAGACACAGAAGCAGCCTCTTCTTTCCTTGGAGCTCCATCCCAACCCCAGCCACCCCAGCTGGCTCTCCCTGGTGGCTGCCGGGCAGCAGGGAGGGCTCAGAGCCTTGCCGCCTGCTGGGAGCTGAGGCAGCTTTGTTTCTGCTACAGGGTGCCCTGGGCTGGGGCCCTCCTAGAGCTGCCTTCCCCTGCCCACCCCCACCTCAGCAAGGCATCACAGCTCCTAACGAAACGGAACTGCTGCCAGATGAAATATATTACTATTAAATACTTAATTCTTCTAGTGAGCGGAGAGCAGCCAGTATGAATACGATTATTAAAGAAAATTACTTTGGCTGATCAGATATTTCTGCATACTAATTTCTGACCCTTCTTTCCTCTCTGCTTGCTTCTCATCCCTTAGAGACCAGGACAGATAAAATTCCATCACAAATAGCTGATTACTGGGGCTTGCATTAAAATCAAATTTTTTTCCCTCCCGGCGCTAATGTCCTTGCCTAAAGTAGAGGCAGCAGCTGTCAAGAAAAAAAAAAAAAGGGAAAAAAAGGCCTAGAGATTGGTCTAGATCTGAATAGCCCTCAACTTGGAGGCTGCTCTCTTATCATCTGGCTCCCATGCTGAAGCTGCCTCTCTAACAGCCAGGCTGGCAGGTTTCGAGTGGCAGGGCCAGTGGGAGGGCTGCCCACAGCTTGCTGTGATGCTGCAGGGCAGCAGGAGGCTCCCACAGCCCTGTCCCTGCCCTGCTCCTGCTCCAGCTCTGCTTCTCACCTCCACAGCAGGGCAAGGAAGCTGATGGAGAGCAGGGCTGGTGGGGAGCAGCTGAGGGAACTGACGGTGTTCAGCCTGGAGGAAAGGAGGCTGAGGAGAGACCTCACTGCTCTCTACAGCTCCCTGAAAGGAGGCTGGAGCCAGGTGGGGTTTGGGCTCTTCTCCCAGGTAACAATTGATAAGATGAGAAAAAAATGGCCTCAAGCTACACCAGGTTGGATTTTGGGAACAATTTCTTCCCTGGGAGAGTAGTTAAGCCCTGGAATAGGACGTCCAGGACAATGGTGGAATCAGCAGCCCTGGAAGTGTTCAAAAATCCTGTGGATGTGGTGCTGAGGACCGTGGTTTAGTGCTGGACTTGGCAGTGTTGGGTTAATGGTTGGACTGGAGGAGCTTGGAGGTCTTTTCCAACATTAATGATTCCATGATTCCCTTCTCTGATTATGCCTGGGGGGCTGCTTCCCAGCCTGCTTCAGTCTCCATTGCCTGGTCACCAGAGGACACATGGTGCTGGTGGAAGTTGGGGGGGTTGAAGGGGGCAGGCAATGGGATGAGCCTTGATGCTCCGTGGGGGTTCAGACCCACACAGCTCCACAGCTTCCCTGCTCTCCCATGCAGCCACTTCAGCAGCCAGACAGATGCGAGACCTCTTCCCACTGAGTCCAACCAACTTCCTTCAAGCTCCTGCATCTCCCACCCACCATCCAGGTTACAGCCAACCTGTCACAGCACGAGGATGCCACTGAAAACAATTCACTCCTGTCTCATCCCTTCCCCATCATCATCATCATCACACCTCCCCCTGCTAACGCACCCAACCCAGAAGCCTCCAATTTACCTGCTCTTAAATGAAGACACTTGTGAAGGTGTCACAGTGCTGAAGCCCTAATTACAGCCTGGGGATGTTAATTCCCTGCTTGGGCTCTGCAAGCTCTGCTTGCAGTGGGGCTCCTGCCTGCCCTCTCCCTCTCCCCCTGCCTGGGGGAAGCTTGTGTGGGAGTGGGAAGGGAGAGGCTGCCTGTGTGAGCAAAGGCTGCTGGGGGGATTCAGAGATCAACTCAGCAACCTCCAGAGCTTGCTGGGAAAAAGTTCCCTTGGGAGGTGAAGCCAAGAGTTTCATCCTGAACTCACTGGACTCACTGTGAGGGATGGGTGTCTCAAGAAGAGTGTGGCCAGCAGGTCAAGGGAGGTTCTCCTCCCCTTCTACTCTGCCCTAGCAAGGCCACAGATGGGGTCCTGGGTCTAGTTCTGGGCTCCCCAGTTCAAGACAGGGAACTGCTGGAGAGGGTTCAGCAGAGGCTGACAAGGAAAGGGAGAGCCCTGGGGCTGTTGAGCCTGGAGAACAGGAGGAGAAACTTCTTTGGTGTGAGAGTGCTGGAGCCTGGAGCAGGCTGCCCAGAGAGGTTGTGGAGTGTCCTTGTGTGGAGAGCTTCCAACCCCCCTGGCCATTGAGCTCCTGGGCAAGCTGCTGTGGGTGCCCTGCTGGAGCAGGGGGCTTGGAATGGATGAGCTCCAGGGGTCCTTTTCACCCCACACCATGCTGGGGAAAAGGGAAACCCCTTTGCAAAGGCCATGTCCACCTTGGCTTTCCTAAAGCAATGCCTGGGGTTGTGCCTAGCAGGCCTGGCTTTGGGCACCATCTGGGAGCCCCTGGCTGGGCATGCAGAGGAGGCCAGCAGCAAGGGCTGTGTGTGCTCAGGGACAGGAATGTTTGTTTTTCCTTATTGACTTTCTCTGGGCAGGCAGAGGGGCTCTGGCAGCAGCTGTTTACCAAGAGGCTGTGATAAAAACCTTCTCCATAGGAACAGGTGGCAATGGGACTGTCCCCAGGAAGTGCCCAAAGGGCCTCTGCAGCCTCCCACAGTCAGATTTTTAGTGCAAAGGAGAAAAGATTTTGGTTGGTTTGGGGTTTGTTGTTTTTTTCACAGGGCTGTGGGTGCAGCCAGGTGTGGGGGTAAGGCTCAGGGGGTGCAGCTGAGCCAGGTATGTGAGGAAAATATTGCTGGGCACAAAGGAGAGCTCAGATCTGTGCCCAGGAGGAGGGAGCCCTGCTCAGACACAGCCTTGTCATGGCCCTTTGGCTTGGTTTTTTCCCCCCTAATGTTGCACAAGCACAATGAGCTCTCCTCTGAGGGACCTTCCCCTGGGTGAAGGGATTGGTCCCCACCTGGGAATTCTGTGGTTCAGAGAATCCCAGAATCCCAGCATCCCAGCTCAGCAGGCACCAGTGCACCCTGGTAGGGATGTGAGCAGGAGGCTGAGGCAGCTCAGCAGGGGCTGGGTTCAGGTCGTGGTGCTGCAGCTGCTTTTGCCAGGCAGGGTCTGGGCTTTGGTGGGGCAGCCCTGCTGCTAACTGAAAGCTGATTTCACAGGGAGCAAGGTGCTCTGAGGAGGCCACCGGCACAGACATGCCAGCAGCTCAGCTGGCCAACAGCACAATGAAGAGCTGCTGGAAGCTGATCCAGCCAGCCTGGTCCAAAATTAGCCCAGCAGGACTAATGTCCCTTGCTGGGTGCAGACACATCCATCCTCCTCCAAGGATCCTGCCTAATGTGGGCAGGCAGAGTCTGGCAGGAGCATCACTCCTCAAGCCCCAGCTCAGCACTGGCCTGGCCTAAAAATCACTTGGAGCCAGACACAGGCTCCTTGCCCTTTCAGAGGAGCTTCACCTAGCACAGAGGTTGTGGAGTCTCCTTCTCTGGACACTGTGGCACTGGGCAAGCCCAGGTGTGATGTGACCACAGGGGAGGGAGGTTTTTCCCAGGGCTCCTTCCCTGTGCCTCCACACTGACAGAGGTCTCAGCCTGTCACCTGCTCTCCTGCCAGGCAGCAGGACCCTTAACTTCTGCTGGCAGGGACAGGGAACAGCCCCTCCCCAGCCCTGATACCTCATGGCAGCAACACTTGCACAAATCTTTAATTGTTTAGTTTAAAGAATTGTGTTTTGACCGCAAGGGGATTTTGGCTGGGGCTCAAGAACTGATAATGATATTTTGCTGCCAAGACGTCTCCTTGGCTCTGCCTCTGCTAATGTTCACTTACAAGAAGCTCCAATTAACTGCCTCAGCTCTCACAGAGCGAGAGCAGGCGGTAGTGGGAGAGAGGAGATGCCTTTTTGGGGGAAAAAAAGAGAGAGAGAGCAAGAAAGAGGAAAGAAGAACGAATTAGGAGACAGAAAGAAAGGAAGAAAGAAAAGCACAACCAACACGAACAGGAGTCCTGCACCACTCAGCCCATGGCAGATGACTTCCAAGGCCATGGAGTCCCAGCCCTGCCTCCTCCCACCCTTTAGATATTGATGAGAACCAGGGAGCTCCCCAGCCATAGAATCAGAGAATTGTTTTGGTTGGAAAAGACCTTTCAGAGTCCATCCCTTAATCCAGCACTGCCAGCTCACTGCTAACCTTCACCACCACATCTCCACAACTCTGAAACCTCTCCAAGGATGGGGACTCCACCACTGCCCTGGGCAGCCTGGGCCAGGAATTGACAACTCTGGGGGAAGAAATTGTGGCTCAAAATGAAGTAGTTTCTGCCTGCAGCCTGCAGAGCTGCTCCTCTGCCACTGCCACCCTTTGCTTTGCAGGTGCTGTGTTTGAACCCAACACTTCCAAGCTGATCCCTGAGGATCAGCCCTGAGGGTCAGAGGCTGCAGCAGTGCCCTGGACCAGGTGCTCCTCCCAGAAGGACAAGTTTTGACTTGCCAGGGAGCTTTGGGAGATGCAACTGGGGGATTTCTCAGCAGAGCCCGGGCTATGCCCCGGCCGGCTGGGTGAGAGGGTCAGATCCTGCCCCCAGGGCTCACGTTACACGGAGCTGAAGACAGGAAGATTTAGGAGTGGAGATGCCACACAGTGCAGAGCCTTGTTTGTCTGCCTTTGAAATCGGAGTTAGTGAGAGTGGGGAGGAGGGAGGCAGGGAGGGGGGCGCCAGCCTGTTCCCCTGCCCTGCAGTTCCTTTCTGGCATGGAGGGGATTTACATCGACTCTCTCCTGCCTCTGTTGCTTCAGGTGCAGCTCTGTTTTCTTACATGTTAATTTTTTCCTGTTTTATTATCCTGTCCCCCAGCTGCTACCAGAAACCCTCCACCAGCTCGGGGAGCGTTTCCCTCAGCCAGCAGCTGGGATGCATTTGGCCAGGGAGAGCCCTGGGTGCTCCTGGGGGTACAGGGCTGGGTGGTTCCTGCTCTCACCAGCCCTGAGACAAAGCAGATCCCTTCCCTGAGACGATCTGGCTTGGCTCTGCCCCCAGAGCACTGCTGTGAGGAGGGATTTCCCCTGAAGCCTGTGGTGCTCTCTGAGATGAGACCATCCCTTGGTGAGATGCCCTCCATGCTGGTGACCTGGCCAAGCTGCCACCAACCACAAGCAGGATGCTGCCACCTTGGGAGAGCCCTCACACCCTCAGGTATTTGTCCTGTCAGCTGCTTTGCACTGCCAGAACAGGTTGGGAGCTGTGCTTGGGGGAAGAGCTGGATGAGGCAGGAGCAGGTCCACTTGGGCTGCCCCTGCGTCCAGCCACTGACACAGCCAGGATGTCATTGTCCCCTAGACCCTCCATGTCACCCCTCTCCTGGCCCCCTGGGTGCTCTGCATTGCCTTTGGATAAAACCACCTCTCCCTGTTCATTGACTGCAGCAGGATCATAAGCAGATTAAAGTTGAGTGCTACCAATATCCCCCAGCGGGAACCTCCCTGCAATTTATTCCTTCCCTGCATGGCTCAGCTTCCCGGGAAGCAGGAGCCCTTTCCTTCCCCTCAGCCTTTCCTTCCCCTCAGCCTTTCCTTCCCCTCAGCCTTTCCTTCCCCTCAGCCTTTCCTTCCCCTCAGCCTTTCCTTCCCCTCAGCCTTTCCTTCCCCTCAGCCTTTCCTTCCCCTCAGCCTTTCCTTCCCCTCAGCCTTTCCTTCCCCTCAGCCTTTCCTTCCCCTCAGCCTTTCCTTCCCCTCAGCCTTTCCTTCCCCTCAGCCTTTCCTGCCCAGGCCACCAGCTTTCCAGGGCAGAGTCTCTGGGAGCAGATGGGGTAGCACAGGAAGGTGCTGTGGAGGAAGAGACAGATTGGGGGCAATTCCCAGAGGCAGGGCTGGATCTCTACCTGCTGCCACACAGGGATCCAGCTGGAGGCAGAGCTGGAGCGTGAGACAAATCTTCTGTTTACATTTTTATTTCAATAAAATTGTTTTATTTTGTGTTTTATTAGAGGGCTGCTGCCATAAAAGCATCCATTAGCCCCAGGGAGCCTCTCTTTACACTGGGAGGATTCTCAGTCAGGGTTGGGGCAGGACAGCCACACAGCCTCCTGCTTTATCACCCAACCTGCTCAGCACTCCTCAGGAGAGAGGTCTCCTTGGTGTGCACCCAGTGCATGAGGGCAGCTGCAAGCCCTGAAAGGCAGCTTGGGTTCCTTTATTTAAATAAACCACAAGGCTAAACCTCCTGCAGGTAAGCACTGGGTGTTCCCTGCCTGGTACAGCTCCCTGCCCTCCCTTAAGCATCCAAACCCATGAGTCAGATCCAGCCCAAACCCAGGCACTGTCTGTTGTAAAGTCTGAGCTGTTGATTCTGTAGGGTTTTTCTTTTTAATGTTCTCCTTTTTTTTTTCTTTTTAATAATGGGAAACTTCTGGCTGCACTTTTTCAAGCTTTCCTCTCTATTTTCATGGAAGATGTTCTCCTCCTGAGTCAATAAAGGCACCCAGGACACAGATTAGCATTTGGCCCTCTGCTTGTCTGCTGGATTAATTTCAACTAAATTACAGGTAAAGAATGATTGATTATTGTGATGATTAAGAATTTATCCTCATCTAATACCTTTCATCTGCAAGGCACACCAGGCATTACAGCAATAGGTGCAGGGGAAATTCAAGTGTTGATTCAAATCACAAGCCGTGGGGAAGGACATCATGGTTCTGCTTCAGAGGGGGCAAAGCCAGGGGCAGAGGACAAAGTGGTGGAAGGAGAAATGAATTTAGTAGGACTCAGTATCAAGGCAGCAATGCAGCAGGCACCACAGTCCCAACCAAGTCTTGGAGTCAGTTCTGAAGGTGTATAAAACCTCAACTTGATCATGCTCAGAGATAAAAGCTGTGATTCCTCCATGCTGCCCTTGCACACTCACCTTTGCCCAGCTGGGCCACGCACCCACACACCCCCAGACTACCCTTGCAGCCCCTCCAGACACAAATGGACCAAGCCATGGGATGGGTGAGGCAAGGAGCAGCTGATCTCTGGCCCTCCCTGGAGTGAGCTCTCTGGTGATGCCTGTCCTGGAAGGAGCCCACATGTGGACAGCTCTGATGGGTCCTGGCTATGCCTGCAACATTTCAATTCCTCCTCAGCATCTCTGCTGCCCACCTGGGGTCTGGCAGGGTTTTGGGAGGGGGGGGGTGGGGGGGGATAGTCCATCTTCCCCCCTCCCCTTTCTCATGCCTCCCCTTCCCGAGGTGATGGATTCGTCTCCCCAGCAGAGCAGGCTCCCAGTTTCCAGCTGGGCTTTCACAGACGCCTCTGAGAGCGGTGCAGTAGGACAGGAAGATCCCACCCGTGGGGCCACACTGCTCCCCGCAGCCCCCCCGAGCCACCCCCCCTATCCATCCCCAGCCCACCACCACCCCTTCCCCGGCCTCAGACAGTCCTCAAACAACAACTGTCTGCCTGCCCGGCTAATCCCTCACAGGTGACCTCAAGACAGCCGACGCCTCTCGCTAAACTCTCACATTCCTGCGCTCCGCGTTAACCCCTCCGGCACCGCAGCCTGAGCCCCGCAGCGCTGCTTCTGCTGGGGTCTCCTGCGGGGGACCCTTCCCCACTCTCTCGCCTTGCTCACAGAGCTGGGAGCTGCCCAGCGCTGCCTGGATCAGCCCCTTTGCAGAGCTGCTGGTCAGAGGTTAAAAGCCTAATGTAAGATGATAAAGCCCAAAAGAAAAAGCTGCGCCTTCTGCCCTATAAATCTTCCTAACAGACTCGGCACATGTGGGAGCCAGACGATGCCCCAGCCTCTCCCCACGACTTTGCTCCTGTACCCCCCCCCGTTGTGCTTCAGTTCATCACTGCAGCCCTGGGGCGGGAGTGAGGGGTGGGAGTGAGGGGTGGGAGTGAGGCATGGTCCCACCAGCACAGCAGGCACGGCTCTGCCCTCTGCCACCCTACTCCGTCCCCCACTGACAGAGAATCACAGAATGGTGAGGGGTGGAAGGAACCTCCGGAGAGCATCCAGTCCAACCCCCTGCCAGAGCAGGATCACCCAGGGCAGGGCACACAGGAACACATCCAGGTGGGTCTTGAAAGTCTCCAGAGAAGGAGGCTCTACAACCTCCCTGGGCAGCCTGTCCTCACATCTGCTCTTTGCCCCTCACCATGGAGAAGGGAATGAAGCTTTCACCTCTTTGACCACCACTGGGTCTCCCTCTGTGTCCTCAGCAGGATGTCCCAGGCCAGGCAGGTCCCTTGGCACAGGATGTCCCAGTGCCAGGGCAGTGGTGCTGTGGGAGTTGCCAGGCCGGGGACAACAAGGAAGCTGGATATTTTTGGGGTACCCACAGAGGAGGAAGCAGGGCAGGTACCTCCCAGGACCTCCCAGCACTGCACAGAGCTGCAGCCCTGCTCACAGCCTTCAGCCTGCCTGGCCAAAGCTGTCCTGGGCCAGGCCAGGTCCCCCCATGCTATCTGTGTGGGGACAGCATCTCTTCCATCTCTGCTTCCTGTCACTTTATGCTTTTATTTGATTTCTCTTTAACTCAGGCAAGACCTCAGGAACCAAATTATTTCTGGTGCAAATAACCAGGCTGCAGCAGGGCTGCACCGGTGCCGCCAGACCACCGGCTGCTGGATCAATGGTGAGCATTTAATACCTGTGTGGAGATCTGCTGCAGCATGACAACAGCTGTGGGGAACAAAGGCTCAGCTTTGCTCTTCTTCTCCTTTCTTCCCTCCCTTTCCCCCCCCCCCCCCCCCCCTTTTTTTTTCCTCATACACACATACAGTTTTTAGGAGTGATGCCAAAGTTTCCCGAGATCAAAGTGAACCCAGTGTCCAGAGATGATGGAGACAATAAAACGGAAGAAAGAGAAGGGGGAAGAGGAGAGCGTTGAGTCTGGAGAGCTGAGCTGGGAGCTGGGATGCTGCAGGCTGTACCGTGCCCTCTGCTGGCTGAGGGGATGGGGCCCGATCCGGATCTGACCCCATGGATCCTGGGGAAAGGGCCTCAGCCAGACCTCAGCACCCTGCACCTCATCCTGGTTTGGGTGGGAAGTGACCTTTAAAGCTCCTCCAGTCCAATCTCCCTGCAGTCAGCAGGGACAGATGCAGCTAGAGCAGGTTGCTCAGAGCCCCAACCAACCTGACCTGCAGTGGTTCCATAGATAGGGCATCTCCCACCTCTCTGGGCAACTTGGGCCAGGCTCTCCCCACCCTCAGATTAAAAGATATCTTCCTTCTCCAGTCTAAATCTCCCTCTTCTAGTTTCAAACCTGACTGTGTGGGCAAGGAGGATGAGGAACCTGGGAAGTTCACCTTGCAGCTGGGGACAGCCAGTGCTTTACAAGCTGCTGCCATGTCTATACTCAAAGCTAACCAAGCTTCCCAGGTGGCTTCCTGGGCAGCAATGCAGAGCAATGCTCCTTCCACCTGTGTGGGCAGCTTTCTAGGGTGGGGAGGAAAACAGCACCAAGAGTCAGTCCTGACACCCAGGGACCCCATAAAGGACCCACAGATGGAGCACATGGCTCTTGTCTAAACATCTCCATGGGTTTCAGACAGCTGGGGATTGGGTTTTCCTTTCCTTGGTTGCATCCTTCATGTCTCCCCCCAGACATCAAGCAAGCCTGAAACTCCAACTGCACAGAGCTGATAAATCATGGCCATTTCCCAAGCTTCTGCATCCTAGCCAAGAGAAGCCATTGATTTATTCTTATTTATGAAGCAAACCAATCCATGGGCCAACATTTGCTGGGAAGATGGGACAGACGCAGAGCAGAACAAACTGCTGTCACCCCCTTCAATGCCCAAACTCCAGATCCAAGAATCTGCCCTGGGTCATATTTTTGAGTGTCTAAGAGAGCAGGTGAAGACCTGGGGCGTGGATGGGGCTTTTACTCCACCACCCTGTTTGTGCTGGGGCTGCTCCATCATTACCTGAAGGAGCAATTTGCACCTTTTGCCTTTGCAAGCCCTATGGAAACAGCCCCTCCCGAGCCAAAGGGAGATGAGAGGAACCCTTCTTGTTCCAGCTCGGCTCTCCCCCTCCATCAGCTCTGCCTTTGACTCCCCAGCTTTAAATGCCCAGGGTGGTGTGAAAGCAGCTTTCTCACCTGGAGATGCTGAGCAGGCTCTTTGTGAGAAGAAAGGCCCCCAACAAACAAGCCAGCAGGATTTGTCTGTGAACAAACTGTGAACCGCGACGGGGATGGCTTTCAATCTCCAAATCCACCTAAGCACAGAGCGCCTGCTGCGGATCGATCAGCCTGATCAAAACCCTGGAACATTTGTTTCAAGGGCTCCCCAGCCAGCACCAAGACACTGGTTATTTGGTAACTTATTCTGTAAACATCCAAGGGTGGCTCACTCAACTTTCACAAGGTATTTGCTCTTGGCTCTGCTTTCTTAAAGCTGTTTTTGAGCATCGCCGTCCAGCTCTTTGCTCCCTGCCTTTGGCTTAGCTGAGCTCAGTGGCTGCAGCAGAGCAGATATTTGGGTTGGGACAGAGGTTTTTGTCCTGCCTGCTTGATCTGGGCAGAAGGAGGGCTTTAATCCTGACCACGAGGAAATCACAGCTCATGTCTCCCCCACCTGAGGCAGCCATCTTAAAAATCATCACGAAAACCCAGTGTTTATTTTCTGGGTTTCACGTTGCTCCGGTTCATAGTTTTGAGCTTTATCTCAGCCACAAGGACAAGAAAATATTTTTTTAAGGGGAAAAAAAAAAGGCAAGCAAGGAGATTTTCACATAACCACATGATTCCTGAGGCTTTAAACAGCTCCAGATTTTGGGAGCCTCACAATCTCAATCCCAAGGATTGGTAAAGTGGTGAGCTGCTTAGCTTGGCTGGTCCCTGTGGCCAGAGCTGCAAAAAGGCCACACGGAAAGGTCTGAGGCCAGGTTTGATCCAAGGCACAGGAGGTGTTTGCAGCTGGGGCTTTGGTGTTGGCTTGTTTCTCAGAAGAGCCAAACCCCACTGCTGCAGCAGCTCTGGGTTGGAGAAAAGCAATGCCCCAAGCTTTTGCTTAAACCATCTCAGGGCCTCTGAGGTTTTCCCTCCCAGCTCTTTCACATTGCGCCAAGCAGCACCCAGCGCACTGGAACCCCAGAAAGCAGGTCCCCAGCAGGTCAGGACAGCCTTGCCTGGGTGTCTGGGCTCCTGGTACCTGAGCTGGACTGCTCAAAGGCCCGGTGTAAGTGGGATCTTCAGCTCCAGAGACTCAAGCTCAGGCACATCTCCTTGCTTTTCCTCCTTGGCCTGCTGCTGCAAATGAGAGGTGATGGAAAGAAGTGATGCCTATGAGCTGCTCACCATCGGCTGCCAGCTGCCAAGCCACAGAATCACAGAATTGCCCAAAAGGCCTTTAAGATCATCAGCTCAAATCATTAACCCAACGCTGACAAGTCCTTGACTAAACCATGTCCCTAAGCACCACATCTACACCTCTGGGGATGGGGTCTCCACCACCTCCCTGGGCAAACCACTTCAATGGCTGGCACTGGTTTTGAGGGTCTGTGCATGACTCCTCTCGTCCCTTCAGCCACAGTGCCCAAGGGCAAAAGGCTTATTGCCCTGCAAGCCTGGCACCAGATCCATCGATATCAGTGTCTTGCCTTAGCCAATCTTGGGAGATAAGTGAATCCCCCGCGCCGTCTGACAGCCGGGTAGACATTAATAATTATGTACTATTTAAGGCTGATTGAAAATGAAGAGGTGGAGGTGTTGGGACAGATGTGGCAGTGCCAGATGGATTGTGATTAGATTAGCACCGTTCCATTTGACGGGATCTGAACCATGCTTTAATCATTTATTGTGAGAGCTCAGCTCCGTGCCGGCACGCGGCGCCCTCCCTGTGGCTCCCCTCCTGCACCGTTTGTTGGTTTGGATCACCCTGCTCCGAGTTGTCTTCCCTTGAAACGTGTTGTGTTTACAGCTGGTACTCCCAAGCCCAGTCCCTCCCCTCTGCCTCTCATCTCCTTGTTTGTACAAAGCCTCCTGCAATCGCCGAGCTGAGCCTCTTAGTCACCTCCGGCAAATAAACACCAGGGGCTCACAGGCAGCTCCTCTGCCACGGCACCAGGCACACAAGTGAGGAGTGGGACCCTGACCAAAGAAGGGCCCAGCAGGCAAGCCTCAAAGCAGAGCTGGATGTGCTCCTACAGCAGCGTTTTCAACCTTTGTTCTGCTTCTGCTCCTGACTGGGTTCACATCCCCAATGCCACCCAACAGCACTTGGCCTGTGGTGGGGATCCAGCTCCTCTGTGGCTGCTCCAGGGGCACCAAATCAATTCATAAACTGGTTTGGATGGGAAGGGATCTTCAAAGCTCATCCAGTCTAACCCCCTGCAGTCAGCAGGGACATCTGTAACTGGAGCAGGCTGCTCAGAGCCCCAAACAGCCTGAGTTGGAATGGTTCCAGGGATGGGGCATCTCCCACCTCTCTGGGCACAGTGCTTGTCCAGACCGTGCTGCGGGCCAGAAGCTGCCACCTGTGTTACAGAACAGCTCAGCAGTCCAGGAGGACAAGGGGAAAATAAAATAAAATGCCAGTATCCACTTGAGATCCCTGGAGCAATAAAGGGAGGCAGAGCAGGATTACCTGGGTAACTGGAAACTAGCTCAAGACCCTCACTGGCAGTGTCATGCAATTTTAATTATCATAAGTGGTCTGGATCTCAATGGATGGAAAAACTTATTATTGTTATTATTCCCTTCAAACATGATAGGTTTGAGTTAAACACACATCCCTATCTATTAATCATGCCACATTTAAGATGGAGCCAAAGTAATTAGCCAAGATTTAGACTGCAGGGATCACCTTAAAATAAAACATAATGCAGTTGCCTCCCTGTAGTCCTCAAGCAGCCATTCCTTTTAAGATTCCAGTGCTCCCTGGATGCTAAACTTGGGGGCAGGAGCCCTTCAGATCCTGAAGTCCAGCTTCCCTGCACCCTGGCAGGGACTTCTGGGTGGATGCTGCCCTGCTGATCCAAACAGAGATGCAACAGAGGTGGCTGCATCTCAATGGTGGTGAAAGAGAATTGTGCATCTCTGGGAGGTTTGTGAAGCACGTCCAGATGAAAGGCAGGCTCACTGCAGGCTGTTATTATGCTGTCTAATGCAGTTTAATGTGTGTGCATGACTTGCTACAGAGAGCAGCACAATCAAATCCACATCACTGCTCCGTGTGGGTACTTTGCCTGCACTTGACTTGTTTCCAAAACAGATGTGAATTCTTAGTGAGGTCTCCCCTCCCCTCTCCTTAAAGAGGATAAAATGTCATCTTTGCTTGTGCGTGCAAAACCCAAAGGCCCACAGGAACACCAACTTGCCCTTTCCAAGTAGGTCAGGGGCTTGTGCAGCCCAGGGTCCCACCCCAAAACCTCAGCTGTTCCCAAAATGGCTACAAAGAAGTCTCCTAATGAGAATGGGATCATTCATCCAGCTGATTGCCCTAACCTCAGCCCCTCAGGGCTGATGCATGCCCCAGGGTCAGAGCTAGAACTTGGTGTCCTCTCTAATGCTAGCTGAGAAGTTGTGAGGGCGTTTGGTAATGATTTCTGTGGCTTTCTAAGACCTCTTCCTAGCCTTGACCTCGAAACCTCAAATCCTGGCCGGCTCTGGGAGCTCTGGTCAAACAACCAGGATCCCTTTCAGAGCCACCCAGCATTTTCCATGGTTTGGAGACCATCACCCTGCCAGTCCTGCCCTGAGACACTCAGGTTAGGCTAAAGAGCCTTCCCCTGAAGGCTTAGGGCTGGTGTCCTGGTTTGGGACATCCCTCATCACACCCTGCTTCTTGCAGTGCCCACAGATGACTGCAACCATCCACAAAACATCACCAGAGCCCCCTGCCACTGGGGTCTGTGCCAGCCCCAAGGGGGCTCACTGGGTTGCTGTGCCTCATTTCAGCTGTGTCAGGGGAGGTGGGAAGCTGGGACAGCTCCAGCCTTGCCCCACTGTGGCTAACTGGCGCTTTTTCCCCTACCACCATCCCTGTGTGCCCTGGGATCAGGGTGGGACCCAGGAGGGCAGCTTTGCCAAGCAACCCAGCCCAAACCCACCACACATCCTCTATGGATGCTTCTGTTTCCACGCAGCCTGCAAGGGAATCTCCAGCAGGAAACGGCTGAGTTTCCGTCTAAGGGACACTCCCCTAAGGCTTCCAGGCTGGGTTGCTGTATGGCAGGTGAGGACTGGGCAGATCCTTGCGTAAGATTAGAGCGTCCCAAGACCTGAGCAGCTTCTGTGAGCTAGGAGTCAGCAGCAGGGCAAGCTGGGTTCGGAGAGCGGTGCCACAGAGGGAGGAGCTGGGACAACAGCAGTGGAAGACGTCGGCTGCTTTGGGAGAGGACAAGGGGATAGCCAAGCCCCGCATCTCCCCTTCCCAGCTCCCTCGGAGCAGGGAGGAGTCCAGCTAGGGGCAGGACTCGGCGGCTGCACCTTGCACCCGAGCTCCGTCCAGCTTCCCGGAGAGCCCCGCCGCGGGCGTGCTCCCCGCCGCACGCTGGCTGCCAGCCCGGCCCGGCGGCTGCGAGCGCTGCGCCTCGCTGCTCTCACTCCTGTTCACAGAGAGAGGGGAATTTGCATGATGAAAATAACCTGGGACGGATTTTGATTTTTTTACTGCCCTTGGCAGAAGGCTCGGAAAAAAACGGTGCATAGTCGATTACTGGAATTTTTAAACACAAATAATATTTTATGTGATCAGCAGGCTGGCGGAGGGCCCTGGGCACCGCGCTCCGCCGGCACTTGGGGAAGGAACAAGTCACCAATTGTGCTGCCGCGCTCCGGAGCCCGTGGGCAGGTGCAGTCTGTGTTGACCTTAGCGCACACGCAGCCCTCTCGGCTGCCTTAACCCGTGAGGGAAGGAACGGAGGTCCTCGAGGCTCACACTTGGCTCTCGTTGCCTTCGGCTGTCTGGAATTCTCTTCTTTCTCTCCCTTTCCTCGCCACATGCCCATCACCCTTGGGTACCCATGGAGAGGAGGGATGCACACGGCTGAGATACTCACTCCCGGCAGTGCAGAGCGAGGTGTCAAGCACTGCACTTCCCCACAGCCATCGTGGCGAGCTGAGAGCCATCCCTGTAGTGCCGCCGGAACCTGTCGCTGGTGGGGAAAGGGTTAACGAAAGCAGGGCCCCCTCCATTTCCCCCAAATCCCCACCATCCTGGCAGGCTCCCCAAACCAACAGCCCTGGGACCTCATTCCCAGAAACACTCGAGCCGGGAAGGCAGGTTCCGGGAAGGACCTGCAGAAGCCAGTGGAGCCATAACTTGGTGCAGGAACCTCCCTGGCAGCCACAGCCCCTCCCGGGACGTGTTACTGGGATCAAGGGAATTAGGGGAATTACACTCCTCTGGCTGTGAGGCAGCTGGGGTGAGGAGAAACAGAGAGGTAGCATCAGCCAGGCTGAGAGCTGTGTTTATCCACTGAGGCACTTCCATGGCTTCTGTCCCCAGCGAGATGACTTAGGGAGGCAGAACAATATTAATTCATTAATTTATCACAAATACTTTTTCTTTTAAGGCACTGGGCAGGGAAAGGGCTTTAAATTTCCAGGACGTTTGCCAGTTTCCTCCTCCTCTGCCGTCCCGGCTTTAAAATGTTGCCCCATGGGTCCCTTTGGCAAACACTTGCTGCGTGGTGCATTCAGAGAAACTGCCCAGAGCTCCAGAGCTCCACAGCCTGTAGGAGCTGCTGGCAGAGGCTGGAAGGTGCCATCCCTTGGCGAAGTGACCACTTCCGACTTCAAACAGCTGTAGGCAGTGATGATGAGGATGATGAGGGTGATAATTGGCTGCCTGCTTTGTTCAGAAATAGGCTTCAAGGGGAAAAAAAACCCCAACCAATTCTGCTATTGTTGTTGTTCCAGGGCCAAGGAGAAGAAAAATTCCTTCCCCGTTTAAGGATCTCTAACACCTGGGTAAAGTTTCACTTCTCTCAGCTGCCTGCTTCAAGGCTTGATAGCTGCTTCCTAATAACCCCGGGCTGGATCCAAAGCTCACTAAGTCAGCCGGATTCTTTCCATTCATCTCACGCTGACCAGACCTCTCTTGGCCAGCTCCAAACCATTTGACACCCTGAAGTGTGTGCGTGCATGTTAAAGCAAGAGAGTTTTGCAAGAGGCTTCTTGAATGGCTTTTTCATCTGCACTTAGCTGGGACAAAAACCGATCACAAAAACCTCCCTGGGAGCTTCCTTGCCTCAGTGGCACCCTGCAGGGGCCGTGGTGTTTGCCTCTCCCAGCAGAAGGCACACAGGAGCTTTCCCTGCCTGGCACAAGGGTGCTGCTTGCCCAGTCCCTGCCCTTGGGAAGCCTCTGCCATCAGCTGTCCGGGCTGTGGGGAGGAGGAGGAGGCTTTCTGGCACATCAGATGGGCTGTGCAATGCACTCATGGCCTCTCTCCAGCAGATTTCAGCTGTTTGTTCTCAGCTGGTGCAGGTGAAAGCTGCTGGGACTGAGAAGACAACTGGAGGCTCTGCAGGAAGTGGTCTGGGTGGCTGAGCTGGAAGCTCTTTGAGCCAGGGCCATCCCTGATGCACTCTGACCCTGCAAGCCCTGAGCTCACTGTGGCTTTCTCCACCCCAGCTGTGCTGAACCCATCCAAGTGTCACTGTTCCTTGGATGGGATCTCTTGGCTGGCTTCTGCTATTGCAGAAGCTGGAGAAGCATTTCAGGAAGAGCTGTGTGAGCCCCCTGGCCTGGCTGAAGCTTCATTCCTCTCTGTCCCTCCACCAAATTGTTATGCCTGGTTGCTATGAGCTGCTAAACAGATGCTGCAGTGCCCTCAGCAAGGGCTGCATCTCATTAGGGGAAGAAACGAACCCTTTCAACAGTGGTCACAATCTGCACAGGCTTTGGGATCCATCCAGACCTTGGTGGTGGTCAGCAAGGGCTGACTCTCCACCCATAAAAGAGGCTTTGGGTCCCAGAAATTCTACACAAGGCAGTCTTTGAGGGAGTATGGTGACATCTGAGCTGGGTTGGGAAAAACAGCTGGGAAGGAAGAAGGCTGAACAACAGGTCACAGCCAGCCCCTGCCCACCCCAGCAAGAGTCCAGGCCAAAGTGTGAGCCCTGCAGTGACTCTCCCAGCCTTGTTGAACTTTCAAACTGCAGATTAGGAAGGAATTCTTGACAGTGAGGGTGGGGAGACACTGGAACAGGTTGCCCAGGAAGGCTGCGGATGCCTCCTCCCTTGAAGTGTTCAGCGCCAGGCTGGATGAGGCCTTGAGCAACCTGGGCTGGTGTGAGGTGTCCCTGCCCATGGCAGGGAGGTGGAACTGGATGATCTTGAAGGTCCCTTCCACCCAACCCATTCTTGCATTCCAGGAATTGTCCACAGCACAACAGAGGTGACTACAGTCCCTGTGTGGCTGCCCTGTGCTGGGAGGAGAACATCAGCAGCCAAGGCTGTGATCAGTTATGTGCCTGACACACCTGATGAGTGTGCAAGGCCTTGGGTCCAGAGGGGCACAAACCACTGAGTGGCATTTGTCTCCTGCACCTTGGCAAGGTTTGGCATGAGCAGACCTGGCTGTGGCATGTAGAGTGCAGTGCCCATGCTGTGACAGTGCTGGCAGGGGCCTGTGCCTCCCTGTTGGGCACAGGGAGCAAGGTGCCACCTCTGTGTGCAGGCTGCCAAGCTCGTGCCCCCTGTGCGCAGGCTGTGCCTGAGGGCTGCCGGTGCCCACAGGTGTGTGTGTGCAGAGCCTCCCTGTGTAAACACAGCAGCAGGCAGAGCTCCTGCAGCCCCCAAACTTGGCGTTCCCACTGCAGTGCAGTTGCAAGGTTAAGTAAATAGCTGCCTGCAAGCTGAGGAAATGAGTCAAAAAACATTGAGAAAGAAGAAACCCAGATCCCTGGGGAGACAAACTCCATGCACAGCCCTGTCCTTGCTGGGACTGCCTCTTCCTGCCCTTCCTTCTCCCAACCAAACCTCCTTGACTCGCTGCTTTTCAAACCGCCACCACCTCTCCCTGCAAAGAGGGCAAGCAGAAGAGAAGAGCCCAGCCAGCTCCCTGGCCTTCTCTGCACCCAACCCACCAAAGCCCTGCCTGCTTCTTGCAGCCTCATGCACCAAACCTCCCTGCCCGGGTACAACGAGGGGGCTGCATCTCTTCCCTGAGCTGCACTTTCATCTGGAACATGTTACAGCACGAGGAGTTCCCTGCTTTACCTGGGGAAATCCCAGAGCTAGGAAAACGTGCCCAGGTGATGACAACCCCCCTCACACTCTCTGACAGCCCAACGGGAAGCTGGTGAGCACCGTTTGAATGGCATCCAGGAAACGAGATGCGGCGGCTCCAAGACAGGGGAAAAAAAAGGCTGAGAATAAAACAAAAACAGCAATCACGCCTGATAGGAGAGGAATTGGATTCTGGCCTCCCCTCTGCTTCTTCCCTCCTCCCCCAGCCTTCTGGAGGAGCAAGTTGAATGCAGCTGGCTTAGTTTGGCTAATTGGCTCTGTCAATCATGTGTCAATCAGGTGGCTCCTGCCCAAGCGAGAGAAGTGTTAAATGGGAGGGATGCAGGCTGGGGAAGCAAAGGTGACCTGCGGCTTCTGCTGGGTTTTTGGAGCAAAGCTGGTCCCCAGCACTGCTTTGCTGTATGATCCCAGACCATTTGGTGCCTCAGTTTCCCCTTTCCTAAGAGGGACCCCAGGGAAGCAGAGCTGGCTACCAAAGCTTGAAACACAGAGCTGAAGAGCTCCGGCTTTGCCTAGCCACACAGATTAAAGATTTCAGTCTTTGTTCCATGCAAGGTCCTGGGTTCACTGCCCCCTCCTCTGGCAATGTGTACTTAGACATTAGGTACCAGACAAGAAGGAAAGTTCCCCTTTCCCCTCTGGCCCAGCGAGTGAAGGGTTAATATGAGGAAGTTTTTCAGGAGGAGATGGCAAAGGTTGGCAGAGTTCCCCCTCCTGTGTCACAGGAAGGAAGCGGTTAAGCCGGAGATGCCACCTGGGAAGCAGAGACAGGTCTGAAGATGCTTTGCTGGTTACTTCACTGCATAACAGCTTTTCCTTCCTGTCCCCCAACACTCTCTCTCCATGATACACTAATTATCCAGAGCATGAACCAGACAAAAAGGAAAGAGAAAAGAAAAGAAAGGAAGAAAGGACAGATCCTGGTGTTGCTTTTCACCTCGTGTTGAGAGATCTGGCAGCCGTGCAGGGAGGGGACAGATGCTGCTGCTCTGTTTGCCCGAAAACAAAGGAGGAGAAGATTACTCTTGGATTCTGAGTTTATTTATGGTGAGATCAAACCCTCTGCAATCTCTTCTCTGGCTTTCAAGTGGCAAGAGCCTCAGGCTCCTGACCACGGGGATGCAGCCTCCTTGCTGCGCGCCTGTCAGGGAGCATGTGCCAGGTAGGTACCTGCCTGGACAGTGGTGGCTTTGTCTCTGGCCACCCCCCAAGGACTGATGCTGTGAGCTGGGATCTGCTTCCTGCCAGCACTTTCTCTGCTTTCTCCTTTTACAGAAGGGGAAACTGAGGCACACGGCAATTCGGTGCAGGGGTCCTGAGCAGTGGTTGTGGGAAAGAGACATGGGGGTACAGGGGAGGACACAGGGTAAGTGGGCAGGGTGGTGGGGACCTGCTGAAGGACCCCTGGGGGTTAATTTCTTGGTGCTGGGAAGGAAGAGGTGGGCTGAGGTGGCTCTGTGAAGAACAGTGTAGTGGAGATGCCACATCAGCTGTGGGGGTCCAAAGCTGTCCATGACCTGACTGGTACCTGCTTGGCCACACCCCAGATCCTTCCCCTTGGGGAAAGTCCTGAACCCCTCCTTCTATAAACCCCTTCCACTGGGCACCATTCAGGGTTCCCTACAGAGCCCTGGAGGAGCAACTGGCCCCAAGAGGGCCCTAAGGATCCCCTAAAGCATCTTGTGCAAAGATCCTGCCCTGCTCCCCAGACTGGAAGCTTCATCTCTCCGACAGCACTCAGGTACCCTCGCATCCCTCTTCCCACCTTAGGGAGGGAAGCAGGGAGCTGTATCCCAATCTCCAGTAAAACTCTGCTACCTTAAGCACCAACTCCAGCCAAACACATCTGGGGATGAAGGAGTTAAAAGCTGTGGGCCCAGCAGTTTTCTAGCCTGTGGCTTCTTCCCCCCCCCCCCCCCCCCCTTTCTCCCTCCCTGGTTTACAAAACCTCACATTATCAAAAACCTGCCTGGAATCCTCTGAGCCAATGACACAGAAAATTCACATTGCAGAGGCTGCCAGGGCGACAACAAACAGCAACAGTAAATACAGCTGCCGGCGGCTCCCGGCCGCTCCCGGCTGCTGCCCTGCCCGCGGCGTGGGGATGGGGAGCAGGGAGGCCACCACGCTCCAACACCAGCACAGCTCTGCTTCCTCCTGCCTCTCCTCTGGGCTCTGCTCAGCTGCCCGCAGCTCCCAGGCTTGCCCTTTGGAGGAGTCACTGTCCCAGCAAGTGCAGCCAGCTGGCTGCTTCCCTTTGAAGCACTTCAGTCTCCCTCCTTTTCTCTTTCATCCCTTTGCCTTCCATCTCTCCAGGGTTGTTTTCCTCTCCTGAGCCTGTGTGAGCCTGAGAAGGGTGCATGGCAGGCCTCACGCCCCCTGAGCAGTGCCAGCAGCTGCCCAGGGAAATTTCATCAAATCACAGAATTGCTTGGATTGGAAAAGTCCTCTGAGATCATCCAGTCCAACATCAACCCAACACCACACCACGGCCCCAAGTGCCATGGCCACAGGTTTCTTGAGCACCTCCTGGGATGGGGACTCCACCACCTCCCTGGGTAGCCTGTGCCAGTGCCTGAGAGCAGGCAGAGGTGCAGCACCAGGGTGGTGAGCAAAGCAATGCCTGAGCTGCTCCTTAGGACAGTGATTTCCCACTAAGCATGTCCCACCCTGGCCCCCCAGGGTCCTACTCAGAGCCTCCCCAAGGCCAAGCAGGTCTGCCAAGGCTCATCTCTGGGCAGGGGGCTGCACGGTATAGATGTGTGTGTGCCCTGCTGCTGCTGTGCCCACTTCGGGCTGTTCGTTGCTTTGCCTCTGGTGGGGTTTGTGGTGCTGGGTCAGTGGCTGGCCTGGATGATCTCAGAGGGCTTTCCAGCCAAAACAATTCTCTGATTCTATGGCTCTCTCCTCCGCACATTATCACCTTCTTCCCCTTCCTCCTTTTTGCACATCCCCTTTTTCCTTCCCCCTTCAGCCAGCACTCAGCACTTCACACATCTGCCACACTCAACAGGTAACCAGGCCATGGCTGCCCTAAACCTGGCAATGCTAAAGGATTTATTATTTTTTCCAGCATCACCTTTTTTCCCTGAGTCGTGCTGAGTTCCTGGCCTCACTCTGCATGTCTGATGTTTATTTTAAGTCAGTCGTTGGGTGGAAGTTGTATCCCTGCAGTCCCTGTTCTTAATCTCTGCTTTTTTTTTTTCTCCTCTTTTGCTTTCTTTCCTCTCCCCCCACCCCTTCTCCCCACCTCGTTTACAAAGCTTAATTTGTCACTGGAGTCACGGAGGCAGCTGCAGGAGGAGGTACAGGGGGAGTGAGACCATCCTGCTGCTAGAGCCCCAGAGAGCAAGAGAAGGGTGACCAGAGGGCAGGAACTTCAGAGAAAGTTTGCTGGCAGCTCTCAGCAAGCTCTAGGCTGGGCTCCTGCTGTTCCCCATCGCTTTGGTGCAGCCCAGGCCCAGAAGATGCCCATGGTGGAGCACAGTTCTTCAATGCACAGCTCTAAATGAACCTCATCTGAAGGGATGAGCCCAGCTCCATGGAAAACCAGCACCACAAACCCCTCCATTAAGTCAAAGCAATGAACAGAGAGGTAGAATTAAAAGGCAATTGCCTAAAAGATGAGAAAGGTTCCTTTTGTCTTAGCAGCAGGGCATGCAGCAAGCCTGGGCACCCACTCAGACCACTGCCTCCACCAAACCACTACCAGCTGCCACCCAAAAGGGAATCCAGTGGATGGCTGCACTGGTTCCAGAGGGCCTGGTTGCTGTTAATCGTTTGTATTACAGTAGCCCCAGGAAGATGCAGGACAGCTCCTCTAAGCCCCACTGCTCCCAGCAGGACACCCCACAACACTAGGGAGGGAGAGAGGCATAGTCAGATGCCACCAAGGTGGCACAGCAGGGACAGGAGACTGGGGGCCCCTGCCTCCCACCTCAAGCTCTTGGCACTATCCCTCTGCCTCCCACTGCCTCGTGGTGGGGAAATGAAGATGGAGAGGTTGTAGACAACAGGCCGCCGGAGGGCTTGGGAGGTGAGATTTATGAGGCTCTGTCTTGGAGAAGCTTCCAGGAAGGGATAAAAAAAAAAAAAAAAGATAAAAAAGCCCTTCAGGTGGCTGGGGATCTGTCTTGCTGGTGACAGCAGAGATCTTGTCCTGCCAGTCTGCACAGAGGAGGGTCTCAGCTCCAAGGGATGTTGCAGAGACCTTGGAAGGTGAAATTTGCTGCTGAAGGTGGCTTAGTGCCAGGACTTTCCTTGCTTGTGGGGAAAAATCTCTCTCAGGCTTTGCTTTCCTGCCTGGGACACTGCTGCTGCTGTGGCTGCTGCTGTGCTGGGCAGTGGTGATGCTCTAAGGGGGACAACCCCAGGGCTACTCAAGGCACAGTCATAGCATCACAGAATGGGTTGGATTGGAAGGGGCCTCAAAGCTCATTCAGTTCTGACCCCCTGCCAGGGACAGGGACCCCTCCCACCAGCCCAGGCTGCTCAAGGCCTCATCCAACCTGGCCTTGAACACTTCCAGGGAGGAGGCAGCCACAACCTCCCTGGGCAACCTGTTCCAGTGTGTCTCCATCCTCCCAAGGGATCATCTACAGCACATCCTGTGTCTTCAAGGGTTCTGTGTGTCCTGCTCTGAGGGGTTTGCAGGGCAACAGCTCTTCCTGAAAGCTCAGGACAGGAGGAGGATTGCAGGGAGGTGAGGGCAGGGCTGTGTGTCCCAGCTCTCCCCACTCCCTCCTTGGCCAAGCAAGGGCTGAGCACAGCAGAAGGAAGAAAGAGCAAAGCCAGGCAAACTCCTTCCCCATCATATTTACTGAACTGCTCTGAGTTATGACTGGAGGCCAAGATCTGGCTTCAGGCGATTGCCTAAATCATTTAGGAGCTGACAAGGTAGGGAGGGGGGAAAATGTTCTTGTAATTCTTCAGTCTGAGGTACATTAAGGAGCCATAAGCCATGTCGAGAGCTTGAATTACATTAGAGAGATTATCCTGTTACAGTTCATAATCCTGGATAATAAACCATCCCACAGCACACCTGCCAATGATAAATCTCAACCCATAATGGGGCAGTCGTGACCCTGCCGGTCCTGTAGCCCCCTTGGCATGGAGAGGGAGCACCACGCAGACAGATGGAGTCAGGAGGGAGAGCATGGAGGAATAACAGCTTGGCACTGGTGTCTGCACCCAGGGAAATTCATGGCTGGGTGGCTCCTGGTGGTTCAGGTTGCTTCCATTCGCTGAGTCCCAGAAGGTCCTCCTTGACCTGCAGAAAGCACAGGGATGGGACGAGAGGAATCCATGGGAAGGACACCTGAGGATGTGCAGGAAGGACAGGTGAGGATCTGTGGAAAGGACACCTGAGGTCACCTGTCTCCATAGGAAGCCATATGGGGCCTCAGTAAGCATTCTGGCTTCCACTGATGGGCTTGAGGATGTGTCCCACGCCAAAGCTCTCCACACAAGCTGTGGAGCTCTGGCAGCACCCCAAGGCAGAGCAGGAGATCTCCTCCAAAAGAGAGTTCTGGCATGAAGCACCAAGCATCATCCAGTGAGCAATGGGCAGGGATGGGGCTGAGGGCAAAGAGCAGCCCTAGGAAGCAGCCTCTCTCCTGGGAGCAGGTTACCAAAAGGAGTTAAGCTGCCCTGATCCCTCTGGGAAAGTGGATCAACAGGTGGGATCTGCAGCATGGAGGTCCTAGGGCTGGTGGTGTCTCCTGGCAGCACAAGGCAGAGCACTGCCTCCAAGCTTTTAACCCTTGACATCAGTGGCATTTGGCCACAGGTGGATCTGTGGCAGGGGACAGCTGCTGCAAAGTGCATCTTTGAAACCCTCAGGCTGCAGGTGCAGGGGTGGAGGCACTGCAGGTTCTCTCTGCTGCAAGGTGTTCTGCAGCATCTCTTCCCTTCCCCTTTCTGCTAGGACACAACTCAGAGCCTCCTCCTGCCCTCCTCATGGCACAACCCTGCTGTAATCTTTTACAAGGCCTCCTCAGGTCTCCTCTCTAACTCCTTGGCTCCTACAGCCTATGTTCCCCCACACAGGAAACTGGAACTGATCCATATAAGTTTCCCAGAGCATCCCAGGGGAGAATTCCTGTGCCCGAGGCCAGGCTGGCTCCTGATTTTGCAGAGGGCTGCTCCTCTCGATTCCATCAAGGCACCGACTGCAGAGGGCTGACTCTGATCTACACTAACACCCCAAAGGAAGGGAATGGGATGGCATCCACCCACTCCTGACTGTCTCCTTGTCTCCTCTTCCCTCCTGCCTCTCTCCAGACCTGCATCCTGCTCCCTCTGCCCTTGATCTTTTCTCTAACAGCCGCTCACTTCCAGGCTGCTCCCCTCCGATCTGTGGTTAAGCAGCTCCCATGAATTACTGCTGCTGTCTCTGCGGTGACTGCTAGCCTCCAGCCCAGGTAAATCCCTCCTGCCCTACCCTTCCTTCCCCATCACCTGCAGCAGCCCCAGCTCCAGGCTCTGCACAGTGTAAAGAAAGAGCCCCTGGATCCCGCAGGGATTTGCAGTCTCCCCTATGGCCCTGGCTGACACTTGACAGAGCCTCTTCTCTCAGGCTGTGTGTTTTGTTTAAGTGCTTGGAGATAAAGCCCTTTTATCACGTTAAGAGCTTGGTTGCCCTGGTTTCTTCCTCTGGCCTGAAGGCCATTCTTCTCCTCCCTCATGTTTTTGACCTCAGGTTCAAGAGTGCTGGACCTCCCTGGTTTAGAGGAGACCTTGGCAGCCAGCTCAACAGCCAGTGTGGGAAAAGGCAGGGCAAGGGTTGCAAAGGGCTGCCAAAGGCACAGGCTCACTCAGGGAACAGCTTCCAAACCCTTTAGGAAAGTAGGAAGGAAGGAAACCCAAGCTCAGGACAGACTGCTGCACTTTCCCAAGCCTCTCCTTCTCTCCCTTCCCTTCATCTTCCTTCTTCTCTCTGTCGCATCACTTATTTACACCTCCATCCTTTCACACACCTTCTCCCTCTTTCCCTTCCCTCTTTTTCCCTGCCTGTGCCTCCCCCCCCCCCTTTTTTTTTTCCTCACCCTTGTTTTGCTTTCCTTCCCTCCTTCTCTCCCTCTCTCTCTGCCTTCCCCTGCGGCTTGCCAACTGCCAGCAGCTGACATCTCCTTTCATGTTTGGGGCTGAGCGGAGGCTCTGAATGTTCGTTTGATTCCGTTAAGATAATAGCTGGTTCACTGTCAGACGCAGACTGATCAGTTAAAACCTTAATCACTGCCTGTCTACTCACATGGCACTTATTTTTTAAGAGATTAATCCCCTAAGCACTGCACCAGCATACATTCAGCCTCAAAGAAAAGGCTAGGGTGGCTTTTTATTATTACTATTTGATGCCTTTGCTGTTTCTTTTTTCCCCCTCTTTTTCTTTTTCTCCCCCTATCTTTCTCTCTCTCTCTCTCTCTCTTTTTAAATAATAATAGAAAAAACATCTTCCATCCTAACCCCCCAAATCATTTTGGATCTGCTACTCAGAAGACATCTGACCTCCACCACCCCAGCACAGTGCTGCTCCCCTCACACCAGGCACACATGGAGTTGGGGGAGATGGAGGTGGTGCTACTCAAACTTAGGAAGCTGAGGTTTGCAGACTGGCACGGTGGGCTGTGGGTTAAGCCTAATGGGGGACTCAGGAGAGCTTGGCTTCATCCCTGCTTCTCCACTCAGTGCCTGCTCCTTTCCCTTCCCAACTGGGATGCAGGAAGCAGCTCTGGATAAACACCGCCAAGCAGCAGCGCAAGGGAGAGGCCTCAGTGAGCACACCAAAGCTGGCAGGGGAGTGAGGTGTCCAGCTCTGACTAGGTTTTAGACAAAGCTCCTTTAAAGCAGCTCAGCTTAGCACCTGCCTGCATTAGAGCAGCACCTCTGTAGGCAGGCTCTGCTGGTACCCAGCTCATCCCTGGGGTTCCCAGCCACAGGGCAACTGCAGCCCCAAACCACTGCCAGCACCACACTGCTACTTCCAGCACCTAACCACTCAATACCAAGATAACAACAAGCTTTGGTCTCCTCCTGAGCTAGGGTTTCAATTAGTGCAGACCACATCCCCCTCAACCTGTTAGATGCTGCAGTAGGTGCAGAGAAAGAGGTAGGACCATGGTACAGAGCCTGGCTCCCTGCCTACCCTAGGACAGCAGCAGCAACCTGTTCTTGGGCAGCAGTTTGCATTCAGAGAGTTGCAAGCATTTCAAAGAGGAAGCTGCCAGCTGCACCTCCATCTGCACCTCTGCCTTTGGAGGGAAAAAGGGGCTGGAAGCTCAGTTGCCCCAAACAAACCCTGCAGGTGAGGGCAGAGCTGCCAGCCAGCATTTCCCCACTGCAGCAATTCCTCTTCCCTGTGAGCCTCAGCCCTGGAGTTGAATGGGGCTGGTCAGGGAGGCAGGAGCTGCTTCTCACTCCTTCAGCACCACCAGAGAAACGAGGCAATGATTTCTGAATGCTAAAAGCTTGTGAAAATTTTTCTTGCCATTTGACTTGTGACCCAAGAAGGAAGAAAAGTCACCCCAAGGCCAAGGTTTGCTTCAGCACTGGGAAAGCAAGTTCAGGACAAGCAAATCTTTTTCTCCCATTCCCAGGTAATGTTTCCAGACTTCCATTCCCTATAACATCCACGAGGAATGACTGATTTCTGTGGCCTCCATGCTCCTGAGTGCCCACAGTTCTGACCTGCCTCTGCCTGGGGTCAGGATGTTATTTGCATGATGCACAGCACCAGGGACACAGCAGCCCCGGCACACGCAAGGGGTCCCTGGGGTCAGTGCTCAGCTCAGAGGCTCCCCACACCCTGACCAGCACAGCAAGAGCAGCTCAGCCATGGGATAGCACAAAAGGGCTTCTCTCTCTGGCACCCTGGAGCTGGGGAACCTCCAACAAGCTCTGCAAAAGGTGCTCTTGTGACACAGCAGCTTCCAGAGAGAACTTCTCAGCAGCTCCCTGGGGTTTTGCAGCCCTGGAGCCTGCATGTCCAGCTTCTTCTCCTAACCCTACACCTGCACCTCCATCAGAACAGCAACAGCAGTGTCACCAGCTCCTGGGTAACAGAGGTGGGATTGCCAGCAGCAAATGATGACTCAGAGTTTGGTAAAATAAAGTTGGAAGGATATAAGAAGAGGTTTTTGTCAGCTGCTGTCTGTTGAAAAAGAAAATGTAGAGAGAGAAAAGGCTGGGAGTGAATCTGGGCAGGTTTTGGTTATGTAAAACAAAGCTGTCCAAGGCATCTGTGCTTAAAAATCAAAGGGGAGTTCACCTGCAGACCTTATACCGCTTATTCCCCAAGATATTCCTGAGGCTGGGGTTCATTGGAGTCGGGAAAAAACATAAAGGGAAAAAAAAAAACAGGAAAACTGAAACAAAGAATGGCAGGGATGAAGTTTAAGAAAAGAAAGGTGGCAGAGGAAAAGGATGAAGAATTCCTGACTGCGAAGGAGAAAGCAACCTCTAACTAATGGAGATTAGGAAGAGACTCTCCCAAAGGATTGGTTATCCCATAAATTAATGGAATCAATAGTCCCATAAATTAATAGAATCAATAGTGACACAGACCTCAGCCACAGGGTCCCAAATCATTGTGCTAAGTGCCAGCAGTCTGTGAGGATCCTCCCCTGAAGCAGCTGGGGCTGGCCACTACTGGAGATTACAGCATGGGCAGAGCCCAGGCTGGATTTGACCCTTCAGAGGTTTGAGAGCAATGCCAAAAAAAGCCTGGAGTAGGGAATGAGTAAAAACCACATGGATCCCTTCTGGGGAAAAGGGTGCTGGCTCTGACTCAAGGCTGGGATGACTTTGATCTTGTGTGTTAAACCTGGCAAGAGATTCCCTGGGATGTGTACAAGGCTTCAGGCACAGCAGATGCAACCTCCAACGTCCACTGAGGCGAGAAGGAGTTCCTGCTTCCCCTGCCCCTGTTTGTCAGGGCCCAGGTAGCTGTGATCACAGCTGCACCTTCATTCAGAGAGCTCTGCTCTGCCAGGCTGAGGCTGTTGTATAGCTACAGAGATCTTTCATCTACCCTGGGAAGCAGATTGAACTTCCTCCTCTCTTATCGAACTGCAAAAGGATCCTCCTCTTCCTAACCCTAAATTTCAGAGGCTGTGCACCACACTGAATCACAGAATGGGTTGGGAGGGACCTCAAAGATCATCCAGTACCAACTCCCTGCCATGGGCGGGGACACCTCCCACCAGCCCAGGTTGCTCAAGGCCTCATCCAGCCTGGCCTTGAGCACCTCCAGGCTTGGATCCTCCACAGCTTCTCTGGACAACCTCTTCCAGTGCCTCAGCTGACCCTTCCCCAGCACCACCTGAGCTTTTCCATGCTTGCTGACTTCTGAGCCTCTCCCTTTACCCTGCCAGGTTCTTCACCTCCACACTCAACCATTTAACCCCAAACCTCCTCTTGCACTTTTCAGATCCCCAGGAAACAATTCCCCAATCACTTTGTTGGTTGCTCACTATTGTTGCTCTGGCTGCTCCATGGCTAGAGCTGAGCTCTGCACTTAGGGCTGATGTTAATGAACAAGAGCCATGAATTAGCAATATGCCTCTTGCCACCTTAAATACAGTGGTGGTCCCCATTGCAGAGCCTTTACCTGCCTCTGTGCTCACCCCACTGCTGGGCAGGGTTACCAGAGGGGAAATTGCTGCACGTGGAGCTTGTAGCCAAGCCTTCCAGGGCTGTTGAGGAGTTTAACTCCCACTGAAACTGCAAACTGTTCCAAGGCTCCCAGCCTGAGAGGCTTGCCCAAGCCTGTGGTGGATCTGGGAGTACAACAGCATTTCCTTCAGGTTCACACCCTGTGAGCTCCTCCCTTTGGTATCTCAGGATCTCCAGACTGTTTAAAAGCAGGTTAATAAAGCAAGGTAGGGAATCAGCTCCTCCAAGGAGCACCAAGGCACAGAGCCAGAGCAGGGAACTCAGACGAGATCGCATTAAGCTTTTGCTGGAAGCTCTGAAATTTGAGTGCCTGTCTCCTTGTTCTCATCCCAGTGTCTTGACCTCCAGGACCATCTCTGCTCTCTCAGCAAATGAAAACAGGCAGGGTATGACAGATTGAGCGGCCAAGCTTCCTGGAGGTATTTCCCACAGATTGTTGCTGAGACATACAATGAAAGCGATAAATATCCCAGTGGGAAATGGATGGCACCGCATCTCCCACTTGTGCTGCTGTGAAGAGCTGGGGATAAATTTTAAAAAGGCCTTTTCCCTCTTAGGGGATAAATCCTTCAGGACTAGTCCTCTGGTGGGAAGCAGAGAACAACTAGAAACCCCCTCCCTTGACCCTGCCTGAAACCATGGAGTCAACAAGTGGTCAAGCGGAGGTCAAGAGGCCAGAGCGGGGCCAGCAAGGATGCTTTCTGCTGTGCCCATCTGCTGGCAAACAGACAGCAACCACCCAAAAGGTGCAGCACGGAGCAGGCTCCAGGACTCGACTGTTTCTTCCCCCAGACAGTAGCAATTATCATAATCAAGCAGTTGACTCCAATTATGCCTTCCTCTCATTACAGCCGAGGGGACAGAGGCAGCGGCGGCAGCCCAGGGAAAGTTCGCAGCTGTGTCGCCTTTGCATATCTTAATCTGAAATGACAGGGGGTGACACGGGGGGCCGGTGACCCTGCCAGCCTTCAGCTGTTCGTGTGGCAACAATTTCCAGCACCAAATTACTCCCAGGCAGGCCTTGATTGGGAGGTTCAAGGCAGCAGGAGAGAGAAGCCATTTAGGGGACTGCAGCATCCTTCACAGCCCTATTTAAATACAATTTACATTCCGGGCTCTGCTGTTTGTGCCTTGTTAATTGCACCTTGCACCTCGCTTTGCTTTGGAGCTGAAGGGCTTTCTGCTTGCCTGGTGGCTTTTCAAAGGCAGCCTCACTTTGCTTTCTTCTTGGTTTGTGTTTGTCTTTTTTTTTCCTTTTTTCTTTTTTTTTTTTTTTTTCCCTCTCCTAAGGGGCTGTTGTTGTTCTCAGAATGCAGCTCTGTTTCCTGGAAGGGAAAAAGGGAAAATGGATTAGTGGATTGAAAGGCCAGGAGGGACAAACAGATCAGCTAGATGACCTCCTGGAGAAGACAGTCCAGGACATTTTGCTCAGTAATTCCTGTGTCTCCATTTGTCCAGACCAATTCCCTACCCTGACTGAAATGCCCCTTCAGAAAGGTAACCTCCATCCAAACTGCCAAGAAACAGGAATCACTACTTCAGGAGACAGCCCTGACCAGGGCAGGGGAATCCAGCACCTCTCTTGGGAGATGATCCCAGTGGCTAATGGAGATGATTCCAGTGGGAGATGATTCCAATGTCTAATGGAGATGATTCCAAAATGTCCAATGGGAGATGATTCCAATGTCCATGGGAGATGATTCCAATGACTAATGGAGATGAATCCAATATCCAATGGGAGATGATTCCAATGCCTAATGGGAGATGATTCCAATGTCCAATGGAAGATGCTGGGACCTTGTATCTGCTTTCCAGTAGAAGAGCTGCAGGAATGCACCAAGGGCTGACTCCTACCTTGGTGCTAATCTAAAGTAAAAGCTTCTCCAAGTCTCTTTTCCTCAGCTATGCAGAAAAAGTGATTGCCAAAGTGGAGAATGGGTTTTGTGTTTCCCAGCTTGGGTGGAATGTCAAAGCTCAGCCCTGCCTGCAAAATACAAACCAAACCAGCAAAACCCACCCCAAAGTAAACATCTGCTGGGGAAGCACAGGGGGAAACACTGCAAACTTTTCACTCCTCTCTTTCCAACTTGCTCAGCTGCTGGCTTTGAAGAGCCAAAGTCTTTGGTGCTGTGTTGTTTGTGACCCTGGGCTTCCCGGCAGCTTCAGAGCCAACTCTGGATGCTCAGAGGCTGGAGCTGGGACCTGTTACTGGGTCTCAGGGCTCTCTTGCTTCAGCAAAGCCCTGAGAACTTCAGCTTAGCTGTGCAAGTCTGAAACCACTGAACCACCATCCAGGAGCAGGGCAAAGCCACTCCTGCCACATCCTGCCCCATGGGGGAGGTCGGATTCTGCCCTGGGTGACACCAGGCAGTGGCAGTTTGCAGCTCTTTTGGCATCCTTTTCTTTGAGCCCCATCTGCTGGAGTCCTGTGATTTCCTGGCACATTTTAGCTTTTGCTCATTTATTCAGGTTTTTCAAAACACTTCTGCAGCTTCTGCAGCCAAGGAGAGAAGCTGCAAGCCCCAGGAAACAAATGGGAGGAAAAGGATCAAACCTGAGGAGTTTCAGGTTAAGTCCCACAGTGGCTGGCTGCTGGTGGCTGGGGCTATCTGGTGCTGCCACCAGTGAAACAGCCTGGTTCTCATTTACATGAAGGTCCCTCCACACCAGTCTGGCAGTGCTGGAAGCTGGTGCAACATAAAGGGAGGTGTTGGTGTAAATGACAGCTAAGCCCACTTGACCCCAGTCAGCCTACTCCTAATTTACTCCAGCTCTGGGGAGGTCTGAGTCAGACATCAGCTCAGTAAAACTCACCAGAGAGACAGACAAATGTACTCCACAACCTGCTGCTGCTCCAGAGGCCTCCCAGCCAATTATTTTGGTGATCTCACTCCTCCTTTGCCTTCTCCTTGCTCTCTCCCCATTTTTCCCATCACGTGCTGGCTTCCAGCACACGCAGGTCCTGCTGCAAGCAAGAGCTGGTGCTGCAGCAGCGGAATGTGGAGGGCTGGGAAGCCCCCTGGGAGCAGGTAGAGCCATCTGAGCAGTGCCTGCCTCCTCCCAGGCAGCAGCAGATCAGTTTACATAAGTGCTTTGCCAGATGAAGAAATAATTTAGTGGTATTAATAGAGGTTAAAGTTTCCCAGGAATCCAAAGCAGGCCTCACAGACACAGGTGGGTTCCTTCACTCACAGGGATGGGGAGAGAAACCTGACTCCTTCCACTGGAGGGGAGAGCAGAGAGGGTGATGGGGGGCAGAGGCTCTGCCATGGGCTGTGTGTGGACAGTGTGGTAGGTCCTGCTGCCTGCTGGATGATTTACTGCTGGGGGTGGTGGGCTGAGGGACAGAGATTTGCTGGGGGATGTGGTCACCATGCTGCTAACCCTTCCATGCTGCTAACCCTTCCATGCTGCCAAATGCTCTGTGCTGCCAACCCCTCTGTGCTGCCAACCCCTCTGTGCTGCCAACCCCTCTGTGCTGCCTGCCTGAGGACAGGAGTTGTGAGGACAGGAGGTGCTGGTCCTTTAGGAGGCTATTGGAGCATCCCTGTGAGGAGCAAAGGTTGAGAGCCCTGGGGTTGAGAGCTTGGAGAAGATCAGCCCCAGAGGGGATCTGATCAATGCTCAGCACTGATCAGCACCTCTGCTGTGGGGCAGAGAGAGCACAAGGCCCTGCAGACCTCAGGTGCTGCCCCTCAGCTGCAGTGTTGCTGTGCTGTGAGTCTGTGCAGTGTCTGTGCTGGGAGTTCCTACCTCAGCTACAGCAGAGCCACCTGCAACCACCTCCCACTTCAGTGCAGAGCCCCAACTGATGCTCAGCTCTGATTCATCTCCAGGATCTCCTGGAGAGGAGGACTTCATCCCCACTAGATGGATAAACTGGCATGGAGCAGAGGGAAGGGGCTGAGGGGGGTGCTCCAAGCAAGGAAACAGGAAGCCTAAATCCTCCTTTGCTTAGATTAGGATCTGAGATAGTGATGCTGATTGTCAAACATGAAGCTTCTTGCAGCCCAGGGAGTTTTACACCACCCCAGAAATAATGCCCTCCCAAAGCTCTGCTGATTATGGGGCTCTCACCCCACAAACCACACAGGACCCCAAGCTGCAGCCCACCCTACGTGGGGCTGTGCTGCCTTGCACTGATCTGGGATTTGGAGCACAGCCTCCAGATCAAACCTTCCCAGACCACGTGGCTGCTGCTGCTCTGCTCTGGAAGGGACTAAGAAAGAAATAAGAAAAATTGTTAATATTTTTTTTCCACTGCAAAGCAGTTAAACCTTCTAAGACACTTTTTCCAGACATCTAAATCCTTTAAAAATATTCTCTAGACTCCATAAAACTTACATTTTCCCTGGGTTCTCCTGTGAGTTATTAAAAAACTCAAGTCCCTACCTTAAGAGCTTTAGAGTTTGGTCATGATCAGAAAACCAACTCTGCAGAGTGGCAACTCTTTGTGCATGCAGAGACACAGCTGCTGGCTTGGGAAACAGCAGAGGCAGCTGCAGGAGCAGCACAGCCAAAGGACAGCAGCCAAGGTGCTGCACAGAGATAAGGGATTTGGGGGTACCCAGGCTCAGAGGGATGGCTTTGAGGTGACAGAGGCTTGGCACACTCTGAAGAAACAGGGGAGGGTCCTTTGATGGATGTCCCAGCGCAAAGATGTTGTGGTTAGGTCAGAAGAGAACCACAGGATCCCAGTATGGTGTGGCTGGAAAGGACCTCTGGAGCTCATCCAGTCCAACCCCCTGCTCCAGAACGACACTCACAGCAGCTTGCCCAGGAGCACAACGGCCAGGGGGGGGTTGGAAGCTGTCCAGAGAAGAGACTCCACAACCTCTCTGGGCAGCCTGCTCCAGGCCTCCAGCACCCTCACACCACAGAAGGTTCTCCTCCTGGGCTCCAGTTTGTGCCCATTGCCCCTTGTCCTGTCCCTGGGCACCACTGAGCAGAGTCTGGCCCCAGCCTCTTGCCCCCCACAGCTCCTTTATCTCTTGTTGAGCATTGCTCAGATCCCCTCTGGGGCTGCTCTTCTCCAGGCTCTCAGTCCCAGGGCCTTTGCTCCTCACAGAGCTGCTCCAGGACCCCTCAGCATCTTCAATGCCTCCACTGCTCTCTCTCTAGTAGCTCTCTGCCTCTCTTGACCTGGGAAAGCCCAGAACTGGAGCCAGTCCTCCAGCTGTGGCCTCACCATGGCCAAATCCATGTCTCCAGTCATCCGTCTCTCCCTCAGAGCACTGCTGTCACCAGCACAGTGCCAGGCTGAGTCTCAGCAGGGACACCTGAACAGTCCTGTGTGGGCAGCAGGATCCTGGCAGTGAGCTGTGATGGGCACAAAGCTTCCCCTCTGCATCAGGACAAGCAAAGCATTGGTCCAAGAGACACTCATCCCAGAGGGGCTTCAGACAGTCAGAGGGGGGTGGGGGTTTTCTGTAGCTGCTTTTCTAGCCCAGAACTGTGCTCCAACACTGCTGGAATCAAAGGGATCCTAACACCCTCCCTGCTCACTTGAACACCAGGCTGTCTGGGGCATGAACTCTGCCAGCAGCAGCTCCTGCAAAGTGCTTGGCTCCTTCTTTCCCCCCTTGTCAAGCTGCTTTCTGGGGGGGTGGGGTTTTTTGTTTGGTTTTTGGGGTTTTTTGTTTTTTGTGGGTGGGTTTTTTGTGTTTTGTTTTTTCCCCCTCAGCTCTTCCCTGGCTCCCTCTCTACCTCCCCACAGCCTCCCAGAAGAACTGGCATGATTTTAACCCAGGCATGAAACAACCCCACGGCCACAGATTTGTGATGTTTCAGATAACAGACGGAGAATGTAAATTCTGTCAGCAAGTGCAACAGCCATAAAAGGCCAGAATGGATTCCTGTGGATTAGAAATAAAACACAGAAAGGGTCCTGTTCTCTCACTTCCCTCATCTCCCAACCTCTCTTCCACCTCCCCTTCAAAATTAAAAAAAAAAAAAGAAAAAAAAAGTCAAACTGCCTGGAAATGCAAGGGGTGGGTTCTGGTGGGGTTTGTATTTTGTTTTATTTTCTTTCTTTTTTATTTTTTTTTTCTTCTTCTTCATCCACTTGAAAGAAAACTCAAATACATTCCAGGAAAAGGACTGCTGCTAAGCAAACTAAACCCAAGAAAATGCTTAAAGATCTTTTTAATGACTTAAACACAGGGCTGGGATTGTGTCTAAAAGTTTCCACATTAAGGGGGGAAAAAAAACGAAAAAAAAAAAAGGAAAGAAAGAGAAAGAAAGAAAAAAAAATCCCCAACAAATTCACTGTGAAATGTGTGCCCCCCACACACACTCTACCATTGCTGCTGCATTTCTTTCTCCATCTGATTTAAGCAGCCTGTTATTAACAGAGCCAGCATGAACAGGCAGCAGCCCAGCAAAAGTTTCTGCTGCAGAGTAGAAGTGCAAAGGCACAACTCAAAATGCTCCTGAAAAAAAAAAAAAACTACTGAAGGCCACCTGAGCCTGGGTCCGAGGGGTTGTTAACAAGCAGCTGACAAATTCCTGCTCGAGGAATTAGAGCCTCATTTAGAGGTAGATTAGCAGAAATCTTCCTTCTAATTACAGATCAAGCCTGGGCCATCGCCAGGCTGGAGGCAGGCAGTGGCTCTGCAGACAAAGAGCCTTCTCCAGCCAGAGGTGGGCTGCCAGGGCTGCTTCAAAGCCCCGGGGTGAGCCCAGGGGGGTCAGCACTCAGCTCCGCTCCTGAAGCCAGTCCATGTAATTTGTCACGACCGGTAGCTTGTGTTGTGGAGAGGCCTGGCTGCTGATCTGGCATGAAGAGCTGAATCCAAGCCTTTCACGGGGCAGCCACTGTGGTTCTTCTAGGTCATGGCAGAGGTTAGGGCAGGGCAGGGCAGGGTGCTGCAGCTGCCTGCGGTGCGCTCGGCCTTCGGACACCTTCAGAGGGAGGTGTGGGGAAAGCTCTGTGCTGAAGGGCTGGCTGTGTGCAGCAGCATGAGAGAAAACCTCCTGCTAAAGCCAGCAGCTGAGGAGCTGACAGCAGATCTGGCCTGAAACGCAGGGTCAGGAGCTTTGTCCTGAGTGAGCATGGGCAGAGGGAGAGGTCCAAGTCTGAGCTGCTGCTTCGAGGCTGTGTAGGGGGCAGACAAAGCAGGCAGGCTGGGCTCTGCCTGCTGGATGTCCCCTGCCTGCTGCCAGAGGTGCAGACACACAGCTGGAGTAAGGATGGACAGATCCAGCTGCTCTTCTCACAGCCCTGAACGGGTCTTGCAGGGATCCTCTGGGGAAATAAACCTGTGTGGGACCAGGGCCAAACCCTGTGAGACCAAACTTCAGCTGAAAGCCATCCCCCGGCTCTCTACACCACCTCCCCACTGCAGGAAGGACCTGCTGGGACTCAGGACCAAACCAACCCTTCAGCAGCCAGCACCTCTCCATCTCCATCCAGAAGCTCATTCCTCTTCTCCAGGCAGCAACTGGGGAGAGGGGGCTGTGTGCTTTCTGGCTTATTGAGAACGTGCAAGGGTGGTTCAGAGCCAGATTTCCACCCAGAAGAGTAGGAGAACAGAGTCAGACTTCCCAGCCCGCAAAGATGCAGAGCTCAAGCTCTTTCCAGCCAGAGTTTCCATTGTGTTCTTCCCAGATGGACCTTCCAGAGCCATGTGTGTGTGTGTTTGGCTGTGTTAATGTGTGTCAGTGGCTGCACAACTGGGGTTTGGTTGGGTTGGGGTTTTTTTGCTTCTTTAACACCAAAAAAAGGAGAGAATGGTAAAAAGGTGAGGGAGGCTTTTAGGAGGTTAATAAAGCGACCCGTGGCCAAGTTGGATATGTGGATGGAAGGGGGGAGCTGAGGGTTTTAATCCCAGTTTTTGATAAATAGAAGACATTCTAGTCATAATAAAACGTGTTTTACACTTGAGGGGAGGAACAAGGGGGAGAAAAAAAGGAAAGTTCTGGCCAGGCACTGCCAGCTCCCAAGCCCAAACAATGAGGTTAAGAAACATAACTGTAACGCATTAGTAAATTGACAATGAAATTGCAGTTACTTCACTGGCTCTTTATTAAATAAACACAGCCTGAAATGGACCTGTCTGCCCCGGAGGTATTTGTGGAGGGTTCATGTTACTAACTCAACACTGCTGCTAACACACTCCCCAGCACTGCACACCCTGCAGAGCAAACACATTCCAGAGCAGACCCTGCAAGGTGGGGCCGACCTTGCCTTTCCCCTTGGCACTTCTCCCCTGCTGGGCAGACCCCAGGTTTTACCCCAGCCACTGCCTGCTCCCAGGACATCTCCTCCCCAGCCACAGCTCCTCACAGAGCTGTGTGTGAACACTGCAAGCATAGACACACCTCTGCCCCGCTCTCACTGCTGCAAGAGGTCCTCCTCTCCCCCATGCTCTGCTCCACTCTCACTGCTGCAAGAGGTCCTCCTCTCCCAGGACTCCTTCACAGGGTAGCTGCTCACCCCCAGTTCACTCAGTTCTGTTCCTCACCAGCAGTCAGTCCTGCCCATCCAGTCACAACCCCAACAAACTACCCCTGTGACAGCACAGACAGTTCAGCCAACAACCATTTACCCCTGCCAGCTACCAGCCCCAGCATCAGACATCTGCAGTTGCCCCTCACTGGCTGTTAGACCTCTCCCCACAAGGGGTTTCCAACAACCTGCCTCCATCCCTGTCCTCACAGACACCAATCTCATCAGCTGTCCTGACTCTTGGGCTGTAGCCTCCTCTGCAGCTACCCAGTGCTGCAGCTGCAAGTGGCAACTGCCACAGAGTCATTCCTTGGGTTGGAAGAGACCTCAAAGCTCATCCAGTTCCAACCACCTGCCATGGGCAGGGACACGTCCCACCAGCCCAGGTGGCTCAAGACCTCATCCAACCTGGCCTTGAACACCTCCAGGCTTGGAGCCTCCACAACTTCCCTGGACAACCTCTTCCAGTGCCTCAACACCTTCATGGGGAAGAATTTCTTCCTAATGTCTCATCTCAATCCAGCTCCCTCCAGTTTGAAGCCTCCCGCCCTGGTCCTGTCACTCCATGCCTTTGGAACAAGTCCCTCTCCAGCTCTCCTGCAGGCCCAGTTGTCATCAACAAGAAGAAGCCATTTGATCTGGAAATACAGCTGGGACTCAGATGCAAGGTGAAAAGCCTTCACCTGTAGCTTTCCCTCACCACTGCTACCTCCCAGCCCAGCCAGGTCCCCAGGCAAGCAGGGATAATCCATCCCTGCACACACAACACATGTTGGAGACACTGGGAACTTCAGCTTGTTCAGCACCTTGCAAGGCCTTGAACAGCTGCCAGTGTCCCTTGGAGGTGGGCCAAGGCAGCTCCTAAGATGTGAATGATAGAGATCCTCAGCAGCCCATGGGGTCTGCTGCAGGCTGTGCTACTGTTAGCTCACATGGCCAGGACAGGCTTCCCCCTTGTTCTGAGGCATCCCTCCCGTGGAGGCAGCTTTCCTCAGCAAGGAATTCTGCTGCTGTCTGCAGGCAGAGTGCAAGCTCTCTGCTCTTCCACATGTGACCAAAGCACACACAGGAGCAGTGGGATGAGTGCTTGCTTGCTCCCACTGTCAGCAAGAGCTTCGTGGGGAAACACCAAGGCTCTTAGTGAGGTAAAACACAGAGCCTGGCCCTGATGAGAATTTCCTGTCCTTAATTCCAGCCAGCCAGGCTGCTCCTAGACTTGACCCAAGGCTCACCTTGCCAGCCTCCCTGCAGAAGAAAAGTCTGAGGTGAGCAATATTTGGAACATCTTCTACACAGAGCTGAGGGCTGGAGCAAGAGCAAGGCCACCCAGCCCTCAGCCAGGCTCCTGCAGAGCACAGGCAAAGGCAGGTGGGCTCCCAAGTGGAGCCTCAACCCAAACACCCCAGCAAACCCCCCTTGGACTGTACTGGGCTGAGCCTTCACCCCCTGCCTTGCACAGAATCCACACCTGCCTGGAATGGAAGAAGGTTTCCAGATCAAGCCCAGTCATGAGCCCAACGCTGGCAAGTCCCTGACTCAGCTGTAGCCCTTAGCAAGTCACAAGATTATTGCAAGACGCTTTCCAGTGAGTTCCACCTTTCCAGCAGTTCCACTGCTTGGAGTTTCCCTCCTTCCCCATCCACCCAGGTGGCTGCACATCTCCTGTCTCTCAGAGAGCCTCACCTTCCCCTTTCCCATTTTCCATGCCTTCCCTTGCCATCTGGTGAGGAAGGATATGACCCACCCTGCAATGAAACCTTACCCTGCCTCTTTTTCCAGCCTGTCTGAGGAACACAAGTCAGCTGTGGGCCTCCCCAGCCCTTCCCAAGAACCCCCCCCAGCTCCAGCAGGTCAGGCTCTTTTAGCATATGTACCTTTTATTTGTAGCAGACTGTTAATAATTAAGTGATGCCTTTCATACAGACATTTACAATAATTTAACCTTGCCCTGGCTGTGTAATTTATTCCTTGCAGAAGCCAATAAAAACAAAGGCCCCAGATTTTGTCTGCCTCTCCTTCTCTCCACGTGTATATAAATATATAGAAATATCTATAGGCACCCAGGGCCAGAACACTCTAATAGGTTTCACATATTGTTCCATAGGTATCATTAGGGCAGCAGAGCCAAGTGTCTCAGTTCATATGACTCTCTTTATAGGTGCCTCATAATCCACATCAAATTGATTTTATGTTTCCTTCTCCATCCACTGACTCTAAAACAAGATGAGGAAGGGTTCTCTCTTTTGCTCTTTTTCCCTTCTCACTTCCAGCCCTCACTGCCCCAAAGTCCAAATTTGCCACTGGTGACAAAGACCAGTCTTAAAAGAACCAAACTGGACATCATAGAATCCCAGAATGGCTCAGGTTGGAAGGGACCTCAGAGCTCATCTGCTCCAACCTCCCCACCATGGCCAGAGACACTTCTCAGCTGGACTCAGCTGCTCAAGACCTCATCCAGCCTGGCCCTGAACATCCCCAGGCAGAAGGCAGCCACAACCCATTCCAGATTCTCACCATCCTCCTACTGAAGAGCTTCTTCCTCAGCTCCACTCTAACCCTGCTCTGCCTCAGCTTCAAACCATTCCCCCTTGGCCTGTCTCAGACACCCTCAGCAAAAGTCTCTCTGCAGCCTTCCTGCAGAGTCCCTTCAGGTCCTGGCAGGCAGCTCTGAGGTCCCCCTGGAGCCTTCTCCTCTTCATGCTGAACCCCCTCAGCTCCCTCAGGGTGTCCTCACAGCAGAGCTGCTCCAGCCCTTACAAACCATCTCTTGTAATATCTTCCTCTGACCATGACAAGTATGAAAGGCTCCAGGAAAAAGGTTTGAGTAATGCCCACAGCAGACAAGGATCAAATCACCTACCCAGAGAGGAAAACCCTGCCCAGGTCTGTGAGTCATTACTCCTGCTTCTAAAGCGACAGAACACAAAACCCAGCAGGTAAGGGGAATAGGAGCAAGGGAGGGAACTAAAACCAGAGATTTATTTCCTTAAAAAAAAAAAAAAAAAGAAAAAGAAAAAAGAGAGGGGAAAAAAGCACAGGACAGGGGGAAAAAAAAGTCCAAGCTTGTTGGCATGGCTTCCACAGAGGTTCTAAAGAGGCTACACAGGGAAACAAAGGACAAATATTTTCCTCTAAAGAAACATCAGTACCAACATATTTATTAAAACACAAAACCTTCCATACCACAGCAGACCTGGTGCTCTGGAAAGTGTGGAGCTGCCCTCTGGGTGTGAGCCAGGCTGAGGGGAGGTCCCCGTGCAGGCTGCTTCCTCCAGCAAGGAACTCTGCCCGCTGCACACACAGTCACAGACTGCACTAGGGTGGAAGGGAGCCTCAAAGGGCATCTTGTACAATGGCCCTGCAGGCAGCAGGGACATCTCCAGCCACAGCAGGCTGCCCAGGACCACATCCAGTCTGATCTTGAACATATCCAGGGATGGAGCCTCAGCCACCTCCCTGGGCAGCCTGTTCCAGTGCCTCCCCACCCTCACTGTGCAGAACTTACTCCTGATGTCCAACCTAACTCTGCCCTGCTCCAGTTCCAAACTGTGTGGATGTGCTCAGAGCCACATCCAGTCTGGCCTTAAAATCCTCCAGGGATGGAGCAGGTCAGGCAGGGAACACTCTCCCTCTGTGTCCCATATCCATGGCAAAGCTGCAAAGCACTTCCAGCCAGCCTCAGCCACAGCTTTTTCCCAGGGCCCTGCAGAGCAACAGCTCCTCAGAGCCATCAGGAGGTGTCTGTCTCTCTCCTGTTATCATTCACTGGTGTGGCAGGGGGGAGAAGGGGCTGGGGGTGGTGGCTACTGGGACGTGGTGGCTACTGGTCCCTGGTGGGCTCCTGGTGCACGGCTGCTGGCTCCATATGAGGTGATGGAAAACTTCTCCTAGCATCAGGTGTTGGTGCTGAGTGTGAGCTGCTCCAGCCCCACTCCAGGCAAGTGTTATAAACACACAGGCACAAGCTAAATATTTATGGCACATGAAACCTGCCGTCTGCTGTTCCTCAGCAGAGAGGGAGGGGAGAGGGGAGGGAGGGTGAATTAAGAGGTGATTATTGTGCAGGGCCTGTAAAACCAAACTGTGGAATCAAGATGGATTCAGCCTGCAGGAATGGTCAGCACAGAGAGGAGCCACAGGTGGCAGCTCCCTCCCCTCCATCTCGGGGGTGTGCCACAGCCTGGGGCCAGCCCAAGCCACGGCTTGGAAAGCAGCCAGGGTCCACCAGCTGGCTTTCAGCAGCTGGAGGACATGGTGCTGGTTACATGGTCTCCCTTTTCCTCTCAAGCACCTCCTGAGAGACCGATTGCTTCAGCTCATAAAGCCTTCCTGGAGTTAGGAAGGAGTAGAGCAGGCTGGGAAAGGATTTCCATGCCCTGGACAAAAATGAGGATAGATTTTTTTTTTCCTTCTTTTTTTTTTTTTTTTTTTTTGCTCAGATCTCCAAGGGCTTTGGTAAAGGGTGAGAAAAACTTAAAAAATAAAAGAGAGCTAGGCTGGGGATGGTCAATGTGATTCTGGAACAGCTGAAGGTGGCAGAACCACCTCACCAGAAAGCAGAGGTGGAGATGCTGGAGGAGAGACATGCAGCAGAGCTTGGGGACTCAGGACTGACCAGAAAGGCTCCACCAAGAGATCTCCTGTGTGCACTGGGCTCTGCTGCTAGCACACGTCCTTCCAGCCCATTCCACTGCCCTGGGGCAGCCAAGGGTGAGGGGCACACAGATGTGGTTGGGTCGATGGGCAGCTCTCCAATGACCTCCTCCAGCTCATCACAGAGGCCTGATGAGAAGAGGCTGCAGAGAAGTTTTCAGGACCACAGCATCCTGCAGTTCCCAAGGATGTGTCTGCCTATGGATGAGGGAGCTGGAGGGTGAGAACATCATCCCCTCTGATCACCTGCATTCAGCCAGGAGCCCTGAGCCATGCTTGGCTGGAGCAGACAACCTCAGCAGAAGAGGAGGCAGAGGAGCTCTCAAGGTGCTGCCCAGGCTCCTAGTTCAGAGTTCAGACTCACAGAATCACTTTGGGTTGGCAAAGCCCTTTAAGCTCCCCCAGCCCAACCTTTCCCTAACCCTACCAAGGCTGGGGCTAAGCCATGGCCCTCACCACCACAGCTCTGTGGCTTTGCAAGTGTCCAGCTGGAGCTAAAGCAAGTCCTGCCTCCAGGTGTTGGAGCTGCCACTTCCTGTGCTCCAGCAGCCTCAGCAACACCTCCCAGAAGGGTGACACCATGAGGAGTTTTCTGCCTCCTGAGGGCTTTGGTTCATGGCAGGCAGAAGCCCAAGAGCAGCAGTGCCTGGGCCCTTGTCTGCTGCTCTCTTTGCAAGGGAGTGTGTTCAGTCAAGGTGGGGCCCCCAAAGTTATTTTTAGCTCAGCACAAATAACAGAGCAGGAGGCTTTGACGTTTTTCCTGAACGAGTCCCAGGACCAAATGAAAAAAAAAAAGTTAACAAAAAATAAAATGGAGGCAATTTAAGCTCTGATCACAAATTTCTACAACTTCCCCCCCCTGCTTTCTGCTGGCTTGGGGCAGTTTGAGCACAGGCTGGGGACAGCCAGGGGAGGGTCAGCAGGATGAAATTCCTGGGGCAGGGCAGGGGTGAGCCCTGCCCATGGAGATCTCTGAACGTGGTCTCAGTTTCCTCTCAGCCCTGCTCTGCAGAGCTGCTCAACAGCCACTCTTGACTTCAAGGAAGCTCTCCAGAGCCTCAAAGGGCTGGGGGCTGGCTGCTGCCAGAGCAGAGCAAACAAGGCAAGTCCATGGCCCCCGGAACCGCAGGCAGGTCAATAACCACTCGGGAGAGAGCTGAAGTGGAGCTGGGCCTCAGAGCCAACAAAGCCAGGGCAGGTTCTGCCTGGCACACCCAGGGGCATGTTTGCTCTCACACCCACTGAGGCGCCAGCCCCAGCCTCCTGCCATGGCAGGGACAGGCCTGGCTCTGCAGGGTTGCCACAGCCACAGCACCTCCTGCCCTGCAGAGGAATTCCACTCCCAGAAGGTTCAGAGAACCTTTTCCACAGGGATCTGCAGCTGAGAAGGGCACCACGTGCTGGGTTGGGGTCACAGAGCCACAGAATCAGAGTCACAGAGTCACAGTCACAGAGTCACAGTCACAGAATCGCAGTCACAGAATCACAGTCACAGAGTCACAGTCACAGAATTAGAGTCACAGAGTCACAGTCACAGAGTCACAGTCACAGAATCACAGTCACAGAATCACAATCACAGTCACAGTCACAGAGTCACAGTCACAGAGTCACAGTCACAGAATCACAATCACAGTCACAGTCACAGAGTCACAGTCACAGAATCACAGTCACAGAATCACAGTCACAGAGTCACAGTCACAGAGTCACAATCACAGTCACAGTCACAGAGTCACAGTCACAGAGTCACAGTCACAGAATCACAGTCACAGAGTCACAGTCACAGAGTCACAGTCACAGAATCACAGTCACAGAGTCACAATCACAGTCACAGTCACAGAGTCACAGTCACAGAGTCACAGTCACAGAATCACAGTCACAGAGTCACAGTCACAGAGTCACAGTCACAGAATCACAGTCACAGAATCACAGTCACAGAGTCACAGTCACAGAATCACAGTCACAGAGTCACAGTCACAGAATCACAGTCACAGAGTCACAGTCACAGAATCACAGTCACAGAATCACAGTCACAGAGTCACAGTCACAGAATCACAATCACAGTCACAGTCACAGAGTCACAGTCACAGAGTCACAGTCACAGAATCACAGTCACAGAGTCACAGTCACAGAGTCACAGTCACAGAATCACAATCACAGTCACAGTCACAGAATCACAGTCACAGAGTCACACAAACACAGTCACAGAGTCACAGTCACAGAATCACAGTCACAGAATCACAGTCACAGAGTCACACAAACACAGTCACAGAGTCACAGTCACAGAATCACAGTCACAGAATCACAGTCACAGAGTCACACAAACACAGTCACAGAGTCACAGTCACAGAATCGCAGTCACAGAGTCACAGTCACAGAGTCACACAAACACAGTCACAGAGTCACAGCCACAGAGTCACAGAATCAGACTCACAGAGCCACAGAGCCACAGTCAGAGAGTCACAAAATGCATGGGGCTGGGAGGGATCCCTGAGGCTCACCTTGCTCAGCCCCCCCAAAGAGCAGGTGACACACAGCACCTTGTCCAGCCATGGCACACACCCAGCCCCCTTCATGCCCCAGCCCTCAGAGCCATCCTTATCCCTTCAGACAGCTAAGGTAAGACCTCATCTGCTGCTCCTCTCCTGCTCACACTCCACACACCTCTGCCAGAAGCTGCAGCAAAGGGACTGACTCCAGGGGACTTCTTCTGGACTCAGTGGGGGTCACTTGTCAGCAAGCCAAGGGGCAGCTTTTGAACTCCTCTTACCCATTTCCAGGGCCTCTCCTTTAAACTTCTCCTGTGCCTCTCTGCAACTGACCCAAGGAAACAAAGAACCTTCCTCCAGGGAGCTCAGCTGGCTGCAGCCAGAGGTGAAGCTACTGTGGACATTAAGAAGCCTCCACACTAGCCTGTGACTGCACTTAGACCTCAGCAAAGCCCCAGATCTCCAGCTCAAGCTAATAGACACATCTGCCAACAACTCCTGCTTGTGTTTTGGAACTGCTCTATAGATTATCTCATTGCCAAGAAAAAGAAGAGATATTTATGATGGTGACTGAAAAGCCTTGAAATTCCAGCTCAGATCCTCAGTGGTGTGAGCTGGAGCTGCTTCAGTGAGACCAGGGGACACTGCCAGCTGACACAGGTTGGACTGTCTGGTTTCACCTGCCAGGCCTCCTAGCACACATGGACCATGCAAGGGGCAAATATCTGCCACTCTTTCCTCCTCTCATCTGGGTGGAAAAGAAATGAAGGCACAAATGCAGAAGTAAAACCATTTGCTCCTGCCTTGAACACAGAGGTCACTGGAGCTGCAGCTTCAACATGAAAATGGGAACTGAGACAGGGCCAGGGAGATTCCTCCAAGGCACCAGGGTCTGTCCTGCAAACCAGGGGAGAAAACCATCTTGAGTTTGTGAAAGGGCTGTATTAAAGCCATAAGACAGGGAGGTGTTCCAATAGCAAAGCAGCAGGAGCAGGGGGGAGGCTGGGAGCTGCAGAAGATATGTGCTGAGGGGTCAGCAGGTGCTCAGCTTTATAGAAAGTGCAGCTCAAGTTCCTGAACTCTTCTGTGCTGAGGTTCTTCAGGAACAGGTCCCCAGGTGAGCCTCACTCAGAGCTGGAGCCTTATTTGACACCAGGGAGGTTCTTTTGATCTGTCAGAGTTTTGTAAGAACTGAGAATCACAGAAGCACACAGAATGGTAGGGGCTGGAAGGGACCTCCAGAGATCACCCAGTCCAACCCCTGCCAGGGTAGGATCCTCCAGGGAAGGTCACACAGAACACATCCAGGTGGGTTTGGAAAGTCTCCACAACCTCTCTGGGCAGCCTGCTCCAGGCTCTGTCACCCTCACAGGGACAAAGTTTTGCCTTCTGTTCCCCTGGCACCTCCTCTGCTCCAGCTTGCCCCCAGTGCCCCTTGTGCTGTCCTTGGCCATCCCTGAGCAGAGCCTGGCTCCAGCCCTGCACATCTTTATCCCCAGCACTGAGGGCAGCCCTCAGGCTCCTCTGCTCCAAGCTCCAGCTCTCAGCCTGTGCTCACAGGGAGATGTTCCACTGCCTGCAGCAGCTCTGGGGCTCTGTGCTGAGCTCTTTTAAGCAGTTCCCTGAGATCCTTCTTGAACTAGGATCTTCTTGAGAAGGTTCAGGAAATGTGCACTAAGCAGTGGCCTTTCTTGCCTGTCTGTGGAGCTCAGGCAGTGCAAAGCCAACACAGACACAGGTGCTTCATGGCAGCCTGCCCTGGAAGCCCTTCCTGAGGGTCTGCAGCAGACACAATCCCAGACTGTGCTGCTATCAAACACCCTCCCAGGAGCAGCTTTCCTTGTGGCAACAGAGGCATCACCACTCACCCTGGGGAGGGGACTGAGTGAGAGCACTGCAGGATCAGGCCCCCTGCTCTCTGCAGAGCATTTCAAACATTTCAATGTGTCTAATCCCTTCCAAAAAATGTAAACCAGTTGTGACCTCCTGGCATCCTGCAGCTCCAATGGGGAGTCCTGGCTGCGAGGGGTAGTGGTGCCTTGGTTGGATGGGAAAATGCTGAATTTAATCTCAGAATGGATTTTTATGGCCAAGACACAACCCACCCTTGGAAAAAAAAAAAAGAGAGAGAGAGTTTCTAATGGCAAGGCTGCCACAGGGTGAATTATAGAGCTGTAAATGACAGCACTTTCATCAGCTGATGAGGGTGACCAACCCCTTCCAACAAAGGGGAGCTTGAGCCAGAGCTCTGGCAGCAGGTGGAAGGATCCTCTGGTGACTCCAGAGGTCTTGGGATCAGGCCCAGGTTGTTCCTGGATTTCCACTATTTTTCTCTTCATCTCAATCGTTATTCAGCTGAAGATTTAAACCCAGGCCAAACATTTATTGTTTGTGTAAGTTGGAACTCATCTCAGCTTTCAAACCAGGGTTGGGTGGAACTATTTTGCCAACTTTTCTCCAGAGGCTCTCTTCGAGAGGCTCCTTCTTGACTCTGAGCTCAGATTTTCCTCAGCTTGTTGGTGTTACCCTCCTGGCTTTAATGCCTTTTGTTAAGGGCACACATTGACACTGCCCTGCAGTCACTTTAATTCTGTGTGGGCTCAAAAGCTAACAGGAAGAAAAGAATTAACCCAAACCTCTCTGGTTATTTGGGGTTGCATTAATTAATTTGGTTTTTCTTTTCATGTTTGGTGAAGAAGGAAAGAAAAAGGAAAAAACAATAGGAAAAGAAAAGGAAGGATGAAAAAAAGGAAGGATGAAAAAAAGGAAGGATGAAAAAAGGAAGGATAAAAAAGGAAGAATAAAAAAAGGATGAGAAAAAGGAAAAATTAATAAAAGATAGGATAAAAAAAGGAATGATGAAAAAAGGAAGGATGAAAAAAAGGAAGGATAAAAAAAGAAAGGATAAAAAAGGAAGAATAAAGAAAAGGATGAGAAAAAGGAAAAATTAATTAAAGGAAGGATGAAAAAAGGAAGGATAAAAAAGGAAGAATAAAGAAAAGGATGAGAAAAAGGAAAAATTAATTAAAGGAAGGATGAAAAAAGGAAGGATAAAAAAAGGAAGGATAAAAAAGGAAGAATGAAAAAAAGGAAGGATAAAAAAAGGATGAGAAAAAGGAAAAATTAATAAAAGGAAGGATGAAAAAAGGAAGGATGAAAAAAGGAAGGATAACAAAAGGAAGGATAAAAAAAGGAAGGATAAAGAAAGGATGAGAAAAAGGAAAAATTAATAAAAGGAAAGTTAAAAAAAAGAAGGATGAAAAATGGAAGGATGAAAACAGGAAGAATGAGAAAATGGAAGGGTGAAAAAATGGAAGGACAAAAAAAGGAAGGATGAAAATATGGAAGGATGAAAAAAAGGAAGAATGTAAAAAAAAGGAAGAATGTAAAAAAAAGGAAGAATGTAAAAATGGAAGTATGAAAATGATTGGGGAGGGGGAAAGTTTGGCAATGAAATCAGGAAAAGCAGAAGGGATGTGAATAGTGAAGCTCACCAAGTAACCCAGGGGGGAAAGGGGAAATAGAAAGGAACTGAGCTCTGAAACTTTACCTTCCTTTAATTATCCAGGTGACATTTCAGACATTCAGTCTGATTTTTCCCTCCTCCCCCCACATCTGCATGTTGCAAACAGCCTTTTAAAAACACTTAAAATAAAATAAAATAAAACAGCTGCTCCAGGAGATTATTTAGTGAAAAGTAAACCTTACACAAATTCAATTGCAAAGTAGTTAAAGGTATTTGAATTTTTCCTTCTTATTTTCTTTTTCTTTTTTTTCCCCCCTTCCCATGTTAAAGAAGAAGAATCCCAAGAAAGAAAGTATTTGATGGCTAATAATCTCATTTCAATATAATAGGACCTTTCTTTTGCAAAGAGCAAGACAGGTTAAAAGATATAATTATGACTTTGCAAACTCTCCCAAGTGCTAGGAGATCATCTGACAGTTCTGATCCCGGGCTCAGCTCTCAAAGGGGAAAAGTCTTTGTCTAGTTAGAGAGTTAAAGAGACAGGATCCCTATTCCACCCTCTGCCTACATTGCAATTTAACTGTCAAAAAAAATCCAAGCTGTGAAATTGTCTTATTCCAACACAGCACAAGAAGAGAGAGAGAGGTTTGAAACTGACCTGTCAAAAGCACCCTGTTTAAAAATGGATAATATACTTTAAATATATATTTTTTTCCCCTTTCCTGCAGCTACTTAAAGGTTAAAGATGTGCCAAAGAAGTAGGATGAATTTTTTTTTTTATCCCTCCCCCACCCCCTCTCATTAAAGCTTTTAAAAACAATTAAACAAAATTTTCATTTCAAAATTAAGGATCATCAGTGTGAAAAAACAAAAACACAAAAAACAAACCCCACAACTCCTCTGAAGATCAAAAGGAGCACATCAGAATCACATTAATTCTGATTAAAAAAAAAAAAAAAAAAAGGAGGGGGGGAAGAGAGAGAGCATAAATTCCCCCCCTCCCTCCTTTTTTTTTTTCTCAATGGGAAGAGAAACTTGGAGGACATTTCAACAGGGTTTGCATTGTCAGAATGTACAAGAAGGTGGAGCAGAGTGTCTGGAGGAGCTGAAGCCCAAGGCAAGCACTGAGCCATGAGGGCAGATGCAGAGGCTGCTGCTGACAGCCCATGCTGATGCTCTTGGGCTCTTTAAAGCTTTTACTTCTTTTAATGTTTCCAAACACTCAAAGAAGGAGGGGGAAATATTTTTTTTCCCAAGTAACCAAACAAAAGAAGCTGTTTCTTAAAAGGGGTTTCCAAGGAGCCACAAACAAACAGCTCCAAATCATTTCTTTACCAAATATAGATGGCAAACAGACAGCTGGACAGCATCAGAGGGGCATCCTGCAATATCCTGGCACATGGCATGGCACCAGAGCAGCACCTTCCTCACCCAGCACTGCCTCAGCAGAATCAGGACCCCAGAGCATTGTTGGCAAAGCCTGGGGGCTGCAGCAAGCCCAGGGCTGGGAGCTGTAAGCATGGGAGCTGAGTGTTCACCCCTCAGAGCAGGCAATGCTCTCCCCTAAGCAGGGAGCTGGGGCCAGATTTGCCTCTTCTTCATCTTACTGCAGGTTAAGAGTGAGCTCCCCATAAATCTAGAGCCCATTGCTGTGTAACAGCATCCCCCCCCTCACAGAGACCAGAGCAGAGTGTTCAGGTCCATTGATACCCCTCCAGGAAGACTCAAACACCTCACACTGGAGCAGCCAAGAGGGTTGCTGGCTCAGCAGCCTCTTTATAGCCTTTATTTGCTGCAGGGGTCTCGGGGACAAGGAGCTTGCTGGGCCTCCCTCCCTCCTAATCAGCAAATTGTGCCCTGCTCCTTCCCATCTGTGGCTTGACTAAAGGTCCTGCCAAAGGTCTGGTGGGGCACAGGCTGTGTCACACAGAACTGCACACAGCCAGCACCAAGGGACACCCAAGGGCCACACAGAGCCATGGCTGATAGATTTGTAGCTTTGGGACAAAAGGGTTGCAAAATAATGTCCCTCCCTAGCCCTCTCTGGCATTTTAGGTCTCTCTCACAAATGAGTCCTCCTGCCCTCTCTGACTCACCAGGTTCCTGCTCTCAAGCCTTTGGGATGCTGCTTTTCTAACTGGGCCAAAGCAGGGCAAGGTTGGGCTAAGAGCTCCTCATTAATGGCTCCAGTCCTGCTTCCTGTAAATGTGGAGGGAAGTTTTCTTCTCAGAGCAAGGACAGAACCCAGCAGTAAGACAAAGGCTTCCTCCTGGCAGCCCAAATGCAAGAGCAAAGAGCTTTGCTCTTCAAAAGGCAACAAGAAAGCCTTCCCTGTCCTTTCCACTGAGCTGTCTGGTCCCCAGTTCTCACCAGTTTGCCTCAGCCTTTCAAGGGATCAGATGCTGAAGAGGTTCCCTGGAGCATCCCAAAGCAGGCTCTGGGTCTCCTTGGTAGACAGCAGGTGCTAAAGTTGCCTTCCTCGTGCCCCTGGGAAGCTGCCATGGTTCTGCCCACAGAAGAGCCCAAACTCATCTGCTTTGCATTTCCCCCTCTGAATTCAACCTGCTCTGCAGCTCTGCTTCTCTCCTTTGTCATTGCCTCAGAAGGATTCCTGCCCTGGTGTCAGGCAAAGTCTGCTCCTTGCTTGTGACAGCACCAAGAGGGCTGCAGGTGTCAGGAGGGAATTCCTGCAGTGAAAATCATGGATGCAGCTCTGAGGAGCCATGGGCAGTCAGCAGGCAGCCTGAGTGTCACCTGGTGAGGAAAGAGCAGTGTGGCACAGAGCCATGGCACTGCCTGGATGTGTTAAGTGCCACAGGAGCAGAAACAAAAGGGGAGAGGAAGTCAGGAGCTGTAACCCCCTGGAATTACACCACAAGACCTGTGCTTGGCTGCACCATTTTCACCTCATCACTTCCCTTCCCTCCTAGTGCTGCAGAAACCTCCCTCACCTGAATCTCCCCAGTGCCCTGCTCCAGCTGGCAGCCCCTTACGACCAGCTCAGCCCAGGGGCCATGGTTAATGCCCACAGCTCTGCCAAGGCTTGCTCAGAGGGGGCAGTTCTCAGGCGGTGTGAAGCTGCCACTGCTGCCCTTACACAGCAATGTGACCCTGGAGGAGCTGTCCCCAGAGCAGCATCTCCCCACCAAGCCCCAGCCAATGTGAGCAGAGCTGTGAGCTGAGCTGCCTCCAGGCTGGGACAGGCTCAGGCAATGTCCCTGCTTGGCTGTGGGTCCCCCCCCCCAGTGCACAGCACACGTTTGGCTTTGATTGATTTTGTAATTGCTGCTTTAATTGAACAGTTACAGCAACACCAGCAGGAAAAGGTTTCAGGGCTGGGGAAGGGGGAGGTGGGAGGGTGTGGAGGTGGAAAGGGAATTGGAGCTGGGGAAAGAGCAAAATGGGTTTTCCCTTTTTCTTTAGATGAAAACAGAGAAGAGAGGGCAAGGAGATGAGTTCCCTTCTGCAGGCACTGAGGAGGAGGAGGAGAGCTGAAAACAATGAATTACAAAAAGAGGAGAAAAATGAGAAGTGAGTTGAAAAAAAGTGGCAGGGCCAAGGGGGTCTTGGGGACTCCTTAGCCTCTAACTGACATCCTCTTGCTGCCGGCTGGGAATGTTGGCATGAGGAAAATAGGCCACAGAGAAGGAAAACTGGGAAGCTGTGCGAGCTGGAAGGGGAGGAAGCAGCAGGACATGGTAGGAGAAGATGCCTCTGTGCCTAAATGAAAGGTGCATGAGCAACATGGAGAGGTGGAGAAGGACACAGCTGAGTCAGAGAAGCTGCAGAGTGTCTGAAAGCAAACCTGATGTGTACAGCAAGGTCTGAGCTGCAAGCACAAGTGGCTTGTATAGCATGAGGGAAACCTCAAGAAAGGGGAGGATGGAGCAGGGGAAAGCTGGGATGTGTGGGAGTGACGGGAGAGCACAACATGTGTGAGTGGGAAAGCAGTGAGAGATGGAGGGATGGAGGATGGATGGAGGGAGGGAGGAGGAAGGTAGGGAGGGATGGACAGGCAGACACCTTTGCAACAGCTGAGTGAGAAATGAGGCCATGGTTGCTGGGGTGGCACTGTGGGGCATCCTCTGTTGCCATGCTGTGATGTGAGGTTGCCCTTTCAGAGCAGATCTGGTGCCATGCTGCTGTTCATGCCTGGGGCTGTGTCTATGAACTTTCTAGACCATTCCTGCCCCTGCTCTGTGTCCACCTCTGCCTCCAGATGTTGGGAGTTTGCACCACTTCCCAGCCTGTTTGTGTACACCCCTGTGAGGGGGTGGGCATGGAGATGTCTTTCCCTGTTCTGTGCCCATCTGTGCAGTGGGCACAAGCACCTCTGCCTCCAGGATTGCAGATGTGTGCCCCTGTATGGGGGCATGTGTCTGAGCCAGGAGCCTGTGCTCGGGGTGTGTGTGTCAGGAAGAGGACAGGCGAATCCAGACAGGGTCAGGGGGGAAGGTGCACACAGAGGCCATGGAGCAGCTCCACAGCAAAGCAGATCAGGTTTCAGGAGAGCCTGGAGCTGGGGCTGGAGGGGGACAGGAGGAAGGCTCTGCTGATTGCATTCCCTGGCAGGCAGCACAAGGCAGGTTTAAAGAGTATCCTTACATTTAGGAGTTTGTTTATTATTCTTAACTAAGCAGCTCAGACAGGCAAGCCAGCAGCACCACATCCACGCTGGCTTCCCAGGAAGGCAGGGAAGGGAGGGACAGGAAGGCAGATTTCCAGACTAGGGGACAAAGGGATTTATGTACAGCTGGGCTAGGAAAAGGGGCAAAGCAGCTTTGCCAGCTACTTAAGCTGAGTGTCTTCCACACTCTCTGGGCTGTCAGAGAGGAGTCTGGCTGGGGGGGAGACTGGAGGGTGGCAAACAGGATCACAGCAAACTGGCTGCTCCCAAACCCAGCAGCACCTTCTGGCTGGCTGCTTCTCTCACACTGAAGGACTTCAGACTCTCCTCTGAAATTCCTCAGAAGCAGGAGCAGAGACTCAGCTCTGTGTTTCCTAGGGAGGAGGGAAGAGATCTCTTCTCTCTCCTGTTAAAATCCACTTACTCCATCAGGGGTCCCAGGGCACCTGGATATTTGTGGCAATAGAAACTCTCACCCCTTGACCCCCTGCTCTGGGCACCCTGGCATGGCACACTCCCAGCTCTGGCTCTTGCCTTGCCTGGCTCAGCAAATTTTCAGCTACTTCAGTGACCAAGAATCTGGCAACCTAGATAGGAAGGAGGGGAAGCATCAGTGTGCATCCCTCCCAGGGACAGAGCAGAGGCCTCTGTGGGCTCCCTCAGACCACATCTGTCCTTGGGCTCTCCTGGAGCACAGCTGATGGAGAAGGGAAGGGTTCTGCACATCCACACAGAGTGAAACCCACAGAGGAGCATTTTCCTGCACACTGCTTGTGTGCTGCACACCAAGTGAGCACTGCCCAGATCGGCAAAGATAGCCAGAGCAGCATTTTCCCACCAGCAACCTTCCACACCTCTGGGGTCTGGTGTGCAAAGGGAGTGCCAGGTCCTGGCAGCTCAGAGGGCAGCGCTGCAGGGGAGGGACTGCCTTGGCCATTCGCTGAGTGCTGATGGCTGTGCTCACACTGTTGTGAAAAGGAGGTCAAGGAAGGTCACTCAGTTCAAGAGCATAAATCAAGCAGGAAAGCAGAGTGGAAGGCTGGGAATGCTCAGGAGAGCCACCGGTGGGGGGTGGCTGGGGGGGAGCAGAGGAAGGGCTAAGGAGACCAAGAATGCCACATGTGGGTGAAGCAGAACACACCAGGGAAGGGAAGCAGCCAAACAGTGGCAGCCAGAACAGGAGGCAGGAAAGCCCAGGCTGGGGTCCTTTATCCTGTGCTGTAAGCAAGGCTCTGTGTTAACTGGCAGGATTATGCTGCCAGAGCAGGCAGGGAGGCTCCACACCCTCCGCTCCCAACCCGCTGACAGGAAGCCTTGCGCTGGAAACTCACTTGTGTGCGGTGCAAAATGTCTCACTTCTGGTAGCAATTTGTTCCCCATCACAAACATTCCTGGCAGAAGCTTGAGGGGGTAGGAAACAGGCCAGGAGGGCTGGGGGGCAGCGGGGTCCCACCTGGTGACCTGGCTAATAACACAATGGAGCAGACAGGAGACCTTTCACCACCTCTCCCCTTCCTCTGTGTCCCTCATTCCACCTTTCACCACCTCTCCCTCTATTTCTCTCCTTTCTCCTGCTTTTTGCCAGCCTCCTCTTTCCCCTTCTCCACTTCCCCTCTTCTTTCATCCCTTTAGTGCTCTCCTGCTATGTGCTCTTAGCACACTTGGGTCTCCCAAATGCATTACACCTGTGCCCCTCCACACTCAGCAGAGCTCAACTTGATCTGAGCCTCCAAAAGGCCTTTTGTGATCAGCCTTCCCCCCAGCACTCTCTGGACAGAAGTCTCCCTCTCTCCCTCTTCCCTTCCCCCTTCTTTCTCTCCCCCACATAATATTTTCCATATGAAGAAGCCTTCCTGCAGCCGAGCTGCCCTCTCGGCGAGGCTGAGAGGAGACCCTGGGAGCCTTTAATCCTCTCTCTCTCTCTTGCTTTCATCCCCAGCCACAGCTGGACGCCCCATTGATGTGGAACAGACCAAACACCAGGCCCCTCGCTAAGCTGCTGCTCTGGGGCCTCTCCTCCTTTAGAGCTGAGCTGAGCCCATGGCCCCTGTCCTGCGTGGCAGGCAGCCCCTGCACCACACAGCCAGAGCCCCCCAGCCACACTGCTCTGCTGCTCACTGAAGTGCTGCTTCCCTCAGCCATCTTCTGCCACTTCACTCTAAGGCAAGCCCCCACCCTCTCCCCTGCACCAGCACCCCCCTTTCTCAGCATTATTTAGCATCAGTTCCTCATTGCCTCTCACCCCTGCAGAGCATCAGGCCTGGAGGAGGGTGAAGGACAGGTTTGTGCTGCTCTGCTGAGGAAGCAACTGATGGTGATGCCTGCAGGAAGGGCCTGGCAGGCTCCATCAGCTGATGGCTAAGGTTCTATGACTGGAGGCTGCTTAGGGAAGAAGGGTCTCTGGCTAAGATCTCTCTCAGTCATAGAATTATGAAGGCTGGAAAAGACCTCTAAGATCTTTGGGGTTGGATTGGGTTAGACTCCAAGATCTCCAGAGGTCCCTCCCAACCCCTAGCATCCTGTGATCATCAAGCCCAACCTTTTTGAGGCACACTGCACGGTAAAGCAAGGATCTACAGCTTCTCAAAACCCTTTGCAGCCTGCACAAGATGGGCTCAGAGGGGCACCTGCCTCCCAGAGCCAGGGGACACAGAAGTGCCACTCCTGTGCAGCCAGCAGCTGGCACCCTGACTTTGGAGCCAGATGAGCAGAGTGTTTCACTTCCAGGCAAAACACAGGGAATATGGTGAGCCACAGAACTGTTTGGTTGGAAAAGACCTCTAAGATCATCCAGTCCAACATCAACCCAGCACCACCATGGCCACCAAACTATGACCCCAGATGCCATGGCCACAGCTTTCTTGAACACCTCCAGGGATGGGGACTTCACCACCTCCATGGGTAGCCTCTTCCAGTCCCTGACCACTCTTGCAGCAAAGAAATTGTTCCTCATCTCCAACCTAAGCCTCCCCTGGCACAATTTCAGGCCATTGCCTTTACTTCTATCACCTGAGACTACGGAGAAGAGATCAAGCCCCAGCTGGCTCCAGCCTCCTTTCAGGGAGCTGTAGAGAGCAAAGAGGTCTCCCTCAGCAAAGCCCAGCGAAGCCCAGCACCGCCCCTGGGGGTCCCAGGCTGCTTTCAAGCACAGCCGGGACCCCGCTGCCGGCCAACCCCCTGCAGAGCCTGTCCCAGCCTCGCACCCCCATTCCTGATCTTCCTCTGCCCCCTAGCGGCCTCGCACCGCAACACCAGCCGCGGCCGAGGCTCCGCGCAGCATTAGTCTCTCATTGAAAGCATTATTGATCCTCTGCCAGAGGCGCAGCCAAGGGACCAACTTCATTACTACTGCTCCTCCTCAGTCACCACCATGCTGGGTCCTGGGCAGAGGTCTCTTCAAGGCTTGGCCTACCCCAAAAGGCTTCTCCAAGACAGGACCTCCAATGGACATGGCACATGTGGATCCTGGAACCATAGCATGCCAGTGTGGAAGGGACCCCAAGGATCATCTGGTCCAATCTCTCTAGGTGATGTTGGAATGGAAATGAGCTGGCACAGCAGCCTGTCAAGCTGCCCAATGTATGGGATTCCACCTCTTCCCTTGGGAGATGATTCCAGTGTCCAGCTGTGCTCATGGTCAAACATTTTCTTCTGGAGCCCAGTGGGAATCTCCCCAGCAGTAGCTTTTCCCCATCACCCCTTGTCTTCTCCGTGGGACTCCTTGTACAAAAGGAGTCACCATCCTCTTCGTGGCCACCCTTGATGTCCTGGTCCACGGTGATAAGGTCTCTTCTCCAGGCTGAACAGCCTCAGCTCTCTCAGACTTCCCTCCCATGTCAGGGCTTCCAGTGCCCTGCTGACTGCTGTGGCCATGGGCAGGGATGAGGACTGCAGTGCAGCATGGCCCTGGGCTCACTCTGCAGGCAGCCAGTGGCAGGAGCTGAGCTAATTGCAGGCTCCTGGGGTTTGTCCGTAGGAGGACGAGCGAGATCCCCCTGCTTGTTACCCAGCATCAAGTGCCTGATGAGAGAGGGATTTGGGGACAAGACAAAGCGAAGCTATCTGCCACAAGATGATTAGGCAGAGGGTGTTGTTAATAAGCTGCTTATGCCTATAATTGGAAATGATTTGCAGCCAGGGTGTCAGTGCAGCCTTCCTGCACTGCTCTGCTGGAGCGAGACAGGTAGGTGCCAGCCCAGGGGAGACCACCAGGAGCAGAGCTGCTGGCAGGGGGGCAGCAGAGGAGTCTGCTGCTGTTAGGCTTCTGTGCTGTCACTGCCTGGAAAGGTAGAGAGAGGCACAAGGGTCTCAAGGGGAGGCAGAGGGGAATCTACCAAACCTTAGTGACTAAGGGTATGCTTGGCAGTACAGCAGGGACAGACCTTCTGCTGTGTCCTTCCAGCAGCCAGAACATGAGTGAGGCCAAGAGAGCAAGGAGGAGATAAGGCCTGCCACAGCCTGTCCTCTGCCAGCAGGGCAGGCTGAGCTCTGCTCTCAGCCACTTCCCCATACACTGCAATCCGTATCAGGCTTGTTGCAAAGCCTGGTGAAGGGTTTCCGCTGGAGCAGACCTCAGGCACTTCCTCCAGCAGCTGCACTGCTGTGGGAGGGCTCTCAAGGCAGACACTCCTGAGCAGGGCACACTGGGCACCCCCCAGCAATGCCCCTTCCTTGGCACCAAGGACAGCCATGGGGCTGAGCATCCTCCTCCTGCTGCCACTCTGCTTCCCAGGTAAGAGAAAGGCTGGGGATGGGAGTGGGAGACCCTTCCCTCCCTCCTGCTGCCTGGGGAGCTCCACAGTGCAGGGGGACCCAGCACTGGCAGGGCTCTGAGCTGGGCAGATTGCTGCAGGAGTAGGGAGGGAAGGGGCAGCCCAGTCCTCACCATTGCTCCATTTAGCACCCCTAGCACCCACAGGTCTGTGGTTTCAGAGACACTGGATGCTAAATCACAGCTGCAGTCCCAGCTCAGATCTCAGCACTGTCCACCAGAGACCAACCTTCCCCTCCCCAGGCAGCTGAACTGAGCAGCAGGAATGGATCTTGGCTTTCTGAGTTCCTTCAGCCACAGGCACCCCCGGGGGCTGTGGGCAGCCCTGCACCAGCTCCCCTTTCCCTCCCCAGGTCTGATATTTCCAGGACTGCAAGGCCAAGCTCCTGCTGCTGAGGAGAGCCGGAGGGAGGGAAGCACTTTGCTCCTCAGGTGTCCCTACACAGTGCAGCAGAGGCAGCAGCTGAAGGGCTGGGGACACCTCAGGGAGGGGCAATGGAAAATCCTGGTGGAGATCAACTCTTCTCAGAGCTCAACCACGAACCAGATCACAAAGGGGAGAGTTTCTGTAAGGGACAACAGCACCTCCAGGCTGCTGACCATCGTCATGACCAACCTCCAGGGAGAGGACTCAGGCATCTACTGCTGCAGCCTCCGCTCCCCCCAGCATGGCAGCAGACCCCTGCCACTGAAGATAATCTCCCTCAATGTGTTCAAGGGTGAGTCCCTCCCCCCAGCCCCAAACCCAAGTCCTGTCAGCAAGCAGCAGCATTCCTGTCCCACCTCACCCACACAGCTGAGCATCTTCCCACAGCTCCTCCTCCTGCCCAGCCCTGCTCGCTGCTGTCCCCTCTCCCAGGCACTGTGTGGTGGAGCCCCAGACCCAGCTGGCCCTGCAGGCTCTTGGCTCCCTCCTGTCCTGCCCTACCTGCCCTGACTGCTGGGTCCCTGAGGGACAGAGTTTGGGCCAGATGCCCAGCTCAGGCCAGGAGGATGCATTTGTGCCCACCACTTGTGGGTCAGTAACCTCCTCTGCTATTTGGGACAGAGGGCAATGGTTTGAAGCTAGAGCAGGGCAGATTTAGAGCAGACATGAGGAAGAAATTCTTCACTATGAGGCTGAGGAGACACTGGAACAGGTTGCCCAGAGAAGTTACGGATGCCTCATTCCTGGAGGTGTTCAAGGCCAGGCTGGATGAGACTCTGAGCGACCTGGGCTGGTGGGAGGTGTCCCTGCCCAAGGCAGGGGGATGGAGCTGGATGAGCTTTAAGGTCCCTTCCAACCCATCCTGTGATTTGCAGAGCTGCACAGGTGGGAGCTGGACACCATCTCTGTGCAGTGCAAATACAGAGCCTTGGAGCATAGAACCACTCCCAAAGTCTGGTGTCAAAGAGATTCAAGTGGGTGCCACATCTGGCTGAGGACAAACTCCACTTGGGAAGACAGCAGAGCCTTGATTCAAGATGACACTGAGGGAGGGATTCTCACTGTCACCATGAGGAAGCTGCAGGCCCAGGATGCTGGCACCTACTGGTGTGCACTCCACAGAGACTGGCAGCCTGCCAGGATCATGGAGCTCAGGCTCTTTGTGTCCAAGAGTAAGTACCCTGCAGCCAGCTGTGTAACCCCTGCAGCCAGCTGTGTACCCCCCGCAGCCAGCTGTGGTACCTCCTGCAGCCAGCTGTGTACCCCCTGCAGCCAGCTGTGTACCCCCCGCAGCCAGCTGTGGTACCTCCTGCAGCCAGCTGTGTACCCCCTGCAGCCAGCTGTGTACCCCCCGCAGCCAGCTGTGGTACCTCCTGCAGCCAGCTGTGTACCCCCCCGCAGCCAGCTGTGGCAGCTGCTGGCGCTGTGCTGGCTCCGGGACGCGCCCCAGGCTCTGGCTGTTTTCCAGGGAGCAGCCGGTGCACAGCCCAGCAGTCCGGCAGCCTCTCCGTGCAGTGTCTGTACAAACCCTCCGACTACAGACCCGTGAGCAAAGCCTGGTGCAGAGAGGCCGCTGGGGAGCCTTGCACCCTGCTGCTCAGCACGGAGGTGGCGCCCCCAGGCTTCCTCAGGACGTCTCAGCGCGGTAGAGTGGCGATCCAGGACGACAGCCTGCAGGGCGTTGTCACTGTCACCATGAGCAGCCTGCAGGCACAGGACGCTGGGGTGTACTGGTGTGCCCTCCAGGAACGGGATCGGCTCCTGCGGATGGCAGAGGTGGTGCTGAGCGTGGCTGGGGGTGAGTGCTGCTCACCTGTGGGGGAAGGGCTTGGCTCCAGGCTCACTTTCCTCCTCCCTCCCTCTTGTCTCTGCACTGCCCAGCTGGATGCATTTCCCTGCCCCAGCCCTGCCTGACTGAACCTCCCAGGGTGACCATGCTGTGGAAGGCACAACCACATTGTTTAGGTTGGAAGAGACCTCCAAGATCATCCAGGCCAACTTTCAGCCCATCCCCACCATGGCCCCAGGTGCCATGGGCACACATTGCTCAAACACCTCCAGCACTTCCCTGGGCAGAGCCTTGCAGCACCTGAAGGAAAGCTGCAGAGGGACTTTTCTCAGGGACAAGAGGCCATGGTTTAAGCTAGAGCAGGCAGATTTAGACTGGACATTAGAAGAAGTTCTTCACTGTGAGGGTGGTGAGACACTGGAACAGGCTGCCAAGGGAGGCTGTGGATACCTCATCCAGGTGGAAAGGGACCTGGGGGTACTGGTTGACAGCCGCCTGAACATGAGCCAGCAGTGTGCCCAGGTGGCCAAGAGAGCCAATGGCATCCTGGCCTGCATCAGGCATAGTTTGGCCAGCAGGAGCAGGGAGGTCATTGTACCCCTGTACACAGCACTGGTTAGGCCACACCTTGAGTACTGTGTCCAGTTCTGGGCCCCTCAGTTTAGGAAAGATGTTGAATTGCTGGAGCATGTCCAGAGAAGGGCAACAAGGCTGGGGAGAGGCCTTGAGCACAAGCCCTATGAGGAGAGGCTGAGGGAGCTGGGACTGTTTAGCCTGGAGAAGAGGAGGCTCAGGGGAGACCTCATTGCTGTCTACAACTACCTGAAGGGAGGTTGTAGCCAGGAGGGGGTTGGTCTCTTCTCCCAGGCAACCAGCACCAGAACAAGAGGACACAGTCTCAAGCTGCGCCAGGGGAGGTTTAGGCTGGAGGTGAGGAGAAAGTTCTTCACAGAGAGAGTGGTTGGCCACTGGAATGTGCTGCCCAGGGAGGTGGTGGAGTCACCATCCCTGGAGGTGTTCAAGAGGGGATTGGACGTGGCACTTGGTGCCATGGTTTAGATAGGCATGAGGTGTAGGGTGACAGGTTGGACTCGATGATCCTTGAGGTCTCTTCCAACCTTCTTGATTCTTGATTCTTGAAAGCAACCATCCCTGGAAGTGTTTAAGCCCAGGCTGGATGAGGCTCTGAGCAACCTGGGCTGGTGGGAGGTGTCCCTGGCCATGGCAGGGGATTGGAGCTGGATGAGCTTTAAGATCCCTCCAACCCAACCCATGCTGTGGCTCTGTGCAAGGCAGCCCAGCAGTGATTCTTCTTCTCTTCATGTCTGTGATTGCAGCATGGAATGGAACCACTTTGTCACCTGCAGACTCCAGCCAGGCAGCTCCTGCTGCCACCCCCCCAGCACCGAGGTAAGGCCTGAAGAGAGTTCCCTGAGCCTGAGCCCAGGCAGGAGCTGTGACATCTCCCCCCAGTGTGCTCCATCTCCTGGGCCAGGCTGGCTCTGGGTGTCCTGAAGACTCCTGCTAACAGGAACTGGGTCTGGCAGGGATCCTTCCCAAGGTGGCCTCTGCTCCCAGCTCCTGCCCAGGATGTAACTACAAAGGAAGCAGCAGATTGCTAGAGTCTAGGCACAGGTTCCTGGACTGCAGATGCTTTATACACTTTCAAATCCTTTTCTCTCTGGACTGTGCTCTCTGCAGAAACTCCCTGATCCTGCCCCTAAGCCTTTCTCACTCCTGCCCATAAATGTTTAACAGTGAAATGGTCCCTGGCTGCTGCTTGGTCCTTCCTTTACCAGGCTGTGTAAGGCAGAGGATTTTCCTCCCCTCTGGACCTCTGCTGCCATCAGCACTGCAGCAGAACAAAGGAGTACAACCAGACACCAGCTCCAGTGCAGCAGGGCAGCAAAAGACAGGAGGAGAAGGCAGCTCCTGCTTGAGGGAGCCTGGAACTGTGCTTCTGGAGAAGGGGCTTGGGTTTAAAGCCCAGAGAGTAGTTTAGGAGAAGCTCAAAAGGCACAGGAGGTAGCACAGTGATGCTGCAGGAGGAGTCAGCCCTCCCTTCCCTGTGCCTGTTGGGTAATGGCTGTGCCAGCATCCTGCTGTGCTCCCACCTAATGCTGGAAACTCCTCTGCTCTCCTGGCTTCAGCTCGAGTGTGAACATCTTCCTGCGGCTCTCTGTGGTCCTGAGCATCCTGCTCACACTGGCACTCATCTGCTCAGCGGTGCTGTGTGTCTGGTGGTGCAAGCAGCTGAGGAGGAGAGGTATGTGGGGGCTGCTGCTGCCTCATGTCCTGCTCTGTGCTGAGCAGGACCTTCCCTGGCCACCACTCTGCCACTTCCCCATCCCCCCAGAGCAGGTGCAGGCTCCTTGCTGTGCTCTCCTCTCACACCAAGTCAGGCTCCAGCTCCTCCAGGCTCTGCACAGGACCCCTCCTGGCATGGCAGAGAAGAAGCAGAGCCTGAGCAATGTGTTCAGCAGGACCAAGGTGGCTGAGTGCCCCTGGCTCACCCCCAGCTCCTCTCACTGGCCAGCTCCATAGCCTTCCCCTAAACTGCTGCAGCACAGGCACTGCCCCAAGCCTTCCCTGGGCTCCTCTGCCTCTAAACCTTCTGCTTTTGGCTCCTTCCAAAGGTAACAGACAAGGGGAGAGCAGCTGTGGCAAACCAGAGGACGTGGCACAGGTGAGGCAAGCCAGAGATTCCCCTCAGCAATGGTCTGTGAGGAGCTGCCTGATGAGGACCTTGGTGCTCAGCTTTGGTTGTGAGCAGGATTTAATGACACCAGGAGAGGAGTGGTCCCTGCTGGAGAGAGAGGGGAGGCAGTAGTGCAAGGGAAGCCCCACAGGAAGACAAAGCAGAGGGCAACAAGGCTGGGCAGGGAGGATGTGAGCTGTACCAGGGAGAGGTGGTGAAGGGAAGAGTTTTCTGTTCCTTCACCTCTGCCATGACTGAAGGTTAGGTTTTCACAGGGCTTCTCCTCTCCTCCTGGGAAAATGCTGTTCTTTGGGCAGCAGCTGTGGCCTGGCACTGAATCATGCTAAGAGTTCAAGAAACCTGTGCCAGGACACCTGGGGCCATGGTGGTGCTGGGTTGATGGTTGGTCTGGGTGACCTTAGAGGTCTTCCAAGCCAAACAGTTCTGTGACTCTATCAGTTTTTGCTTTCTGTCCCTAGGTTGGCAGCAGTGAAAGAATGAAAAGTCTCAAGGAGGACAGCAAAGACCTAAAATATGCTACCCTGAAATTTGAAGCCCAGCCCAGCCCTGAGGATGCTCTCTACTGCAACCTGGAACCAAGGCAGGCTCACAGGAGGCCCAAGGATGCAGATGTGCAATATGCCATCATTGGACTCCAGCAACTGCCAGCCAGTGACAAAGGATGAAACACAGAATCCCCAAACAACCCAGAAACAGGAGAAAAGAACTGGAATACAGAATGGGAATGGGGAGCAGAGCTGGGAACTACGGAAAGAGCCAAGTTTGTGCTGCTGTCTGTGTCTTGCCTGTGCATTTTGTGACCAGCAGGGAACTGAGCCATCAGTGTCCAGAGCCTCCTGGGGCAGAGGGAGGTGCTGGGTGGTTCTCAGGACCCCTTGCACATCTGCTTTCTTCAGTTGCATTAAAATGCAGACTCTTGTGGACTGATCCTGTGATCCACCTGCACATGGAAGGGTTTGGCTGCAGCCAGCTCTGCAGACAGGGGACAAATGGAAGGGGCCTGAACCATTCCCTGTTCACAAGGCAGTCCCTTCCAGGCAGCTGCTTTGGCTGCAGCCTGAAGCCTTCAGCCCCTGTCCTGGAACCCCATCATTCCCTGTCCTGGCACCCCACCAGCCCCTGTCCTGGCACCCCACCAGCCCCTGTCCTGGTGCCCCATCATTCCCTGTCCTGGCACCCCATCATTCCCTGTCCTGGCACCCCATCAGCCCCTGTCCTGGTACCCCACCAGCCCCTGTCCTGGCACCCCATCAGTCCCTGCCCTCCAGGCCTCTGCAAAAAGTCCCTCTCCAGCTCTCCTGTAGGAGAACTACTGGAAGGCTGCTCTAAGACCTCCCTGGAGCCTTCTCTTCTTCAGGCTGAATCCTTCTTTCACCCTCATGGTGCTGCCTGGGCTTCCTGCAGAGCTCTCGTGGGAGCCACTGTTCCATCCTGGCTCTCCAGCTGTGTCCCATGCCAAGGCTGCTCCTGGGGCCAGGCAGTGCTGAGCTGAGAGCAGCTCCCAGTGCCATGGTTTCAGGCCATCACATGATGCCCTCTTTCAGGCTGTCTGGACTAAATCTGGGCTGTGAGCTGTGAGTGGGCACTGCTGATGCCTGAGGTTTCAGCCCATGAGATAAATGCCAGTCCCTGGTGGATTGCTCAACGTGCAGGACAAAACTGATGCCAAGTTCCTGTCCTCATTCCTTCTGGCCAGCAAGCAGGAAGGAAAGCAAAGCTGCTCTTGGGCAAGAGCCCTTTGCACCTTTCTCCAGACTCCTCTCATCCCCTTTGCTGCCCCACAGACATGGAGAGGTTTGTGCACCTCCTCTTCTTGGTCTTCTCCTCAGGTAAGGAAGTCTCCACGGCCTTGGGTTTTGGTTAGCAGGGTAAAAGATTGGTGCAAAACCTCCTCCTGATAAAGCTCTGGGGAAGGAGAGCAGAGGTCTGGAAGTCCAGTGGCCCTCCCAGGTGCTGAGGGCCATGGCTCAGCCCCAGCCTTGGTCAAGTCAGAGAGGGGTTGGACTGGATGAGCTCAAAGGGCTTTGCCAACCCAAAGGATTCTGTGATTCTACAACCCCCAGACCCTTGGGGCTGTGCCAGGAACCAAAAGGGCAGAGCTGAGGGGGAGGAGAGAAAGAGGAGGGGGAGTTGACTGCACAGGACTGGGCTGGGCATGCAGTGAGGGAAGGCTTGACTGGAAGAAGTGAGCAAAGTGCCAGGGCAGGGTCTCGAAGGTGCTGGGGGCTTGGATCTATTTTCGTGCCACCTTCTAGTCAGGCCTGGAGAGATCTTCAGAGTTTGTGGCTGCCAATTTGCTTGGAAAGGTTGAAGTCATTGTAGGAAAAGTTACTGCAAGGCTCAGGCAGCACCAAGCCCTCCCAAGAGCCTGGTGTTTGATTTGCTCTGAGCTCTCTCACTAGGAGCACAGAGCTCCCCACAAGCACCGCACTGCACTTCTCTCTGCACTTCTGCAGAGCTCAGCTGAGCTCCTCTGCCTCTGCCTCCCATAAAGAGGAATGGAAATCAGAAATGAGGAACCAAGGCAAAGCCAAAGGCCAGCAGCCAAGACAAGCTGTCAGCTTGGTTAAAATTAGCAGGACACGAAAAGATAGGGTGAAAAAAAAATTATAAACGCTTGGGGTGCCAGCTCAGTCCCCCTGAGTGCCCAGCTTCATGCTCCCTGGGAGCAGAGGAAGCTGCAAGGCACCGACAAACTGCAGGAGCTGTGAGGTGGTTGAGCTTCAGGCTGCAGCCCAGAGCAGGCAGCACAGGGCCAGAAGGGAAGGCAAGCACCAAAATTTCCTGAGCTTCAGAAGCAGGCAGCTCCTCCTCCTCCTCCTCCTCCTCCCCTCAGTCCCCAGGCTCCAGCCCCAGGGCCAAGTGGCAGCAGTCAGAGGGCTCACCACAGATATATCCCAGAGGGGTCTGAGGAAAGACTGAATCTGAGCCCTCTGTATCCTCCCTGGGGGCAGCAGGCAGGTGGCAGCCCTGCAGCTGGCAGCAGCCCCCTCCAGAGGGCTGAAAGGTTCCAGGGACACTTGGCAGAAGCACAGTGGCAAGGGATAGATGGAGGGAGCCTTGGCTCACCACTTCCTCCTCCTCTCCTAGCAGGCTGTGCTGCAGAGAACATCACTGTGGTGTATGGGATGGAGGGGGGCAGCATCTCTGTCCACTGCAGCTACAAGCCCTGGCAGCAGCGCTGGAGGGAGAAGAGTTGGTGCAGGCAGCTGGGGGAGAGCCACTGCCAGCAGGTGGTGAGTGCCAGGCGCCTCTGGCTGCCCTTCCTGAGCAGCTGGAACGGCACCACCTCCATCAGGGACAACATCCACGATGGGGTCCTGACAGTCACCATGAGGAGGCTCAGGAAGCAGGACTCTGGCTTGTACCAGTGCAGAACTCACTACCTGGGGGAAGCAGAGAGCTTGGGCAAGGTGCGAGTGGAAGTGCTGCCAGGTAGGTCCTGTGCTGGGGAGGGCTGGGGAGGCTCCTGAGCTCCTGCTGAAACTTCCTCTGTCTGCAGAGGCCAAGGCTTCACTTCAGCCATCTCCTGCTGCAGCCCTGCTCTCAGGTGACTTTCACTGCCTCTTAGCTGCTGATTCACTGCAGGACCTCCCTGTTGCAGGACATCCACAGCACCCCCAGACCCATCCTCCAGCACAGCCCAAGCTCACCTTGGTTGTCTCTGCCTGGCTGGGGCACTGCTGACACTCAGAGACAGCTGCAGGCTGAGCTGTTCTGTTTCTGCCACCAGATGTCCTGGAGACCCAAATGCCAGAGGAGCCTCGGGCAGTGCAGAGCATCTCCAGGTGAGCCATGAAGGTCCTCGTGCTGGGATCTCTGCTGTTCCCAGGACTGAGGTGGGTTTGAAGCTGCATGGATACCACCAGGGGCATATCCTCAACCTCTTCCCACTTTATGACAACTCCCAGAGCTGCTGTAGGGTTTCTCAGCAGCACCTTTCTCCTAACTCAGGCAGCAGAGCACTCCAGTGCCAAGCACAACCCCTCCTGCAGACCCCAACCCCTCCTGCAGACCCCTGTGCTCTGCTGTGCACAGCCAGGTCCTGCCCCCTGCACAGAAGGCCCCAGCCTCACGTTGCTGCATTTCTGCTTCCCCACAGCCTCCCTCCAGGAGCTGATCTCACTGCCTGCTACATCACTGCTGGGTTCCTGGTGGCTAAGCTCGTGGTGGCTGTGCTGATCTTTGTCACTGTCAACAGCAGGAAGCAGAGGGAGCAGAGGGAGCCAAGCCTGCAGGAGCAGCAGGTCCTGCCTTTTGCTGCTGAGCCTGCAGCTGATGGGTTCAGCCCCTGCTGGGAGAGCACTGCCTAGAGCCAGGCCAAGGGCAATTCACAGAGCAATGAAGAGCAGGCACAGCTTTGCCACCTGCATGAGAAAAGGATCTCCTAAACACAGCTGTTCATGAAGCACCACTCCAGAGAGGGCATCTCACCTTCTGCCACTTCTCAGCCCTCTCTCCTCTGGACCAAACAGCCCCAGGTCCCTCAGTCTCTCTTCACAGCAGAGATGTTCAGATCCCTGCATCACCCTGGTAGCCTCCATTGGACTCTCTCCAGCAGATCTCTGTCTCTCCTGAACTGGGGAGTCCAACACTGGGCACAGTGTTGCAGGTTGGTCTCACCAGGCCAGAGCAGAGGCTGTCTTTAGAACTTCTAAAGCTACTGGCAGGGAATTCCCTGTCCCCCATCCCTCCTGCCCTGTGGCAGCCACCACGAGGACCCTCTGGCACCTGGTCTGGTGCAGAATGGTGTCCCAGGTGAGATGTCAGCCTCTGAGCAGAAGTAACTCTGATCAAAATGCTGTGAAAGCAGGAGAGGCTGAGATGATGAATGAGTCCTGGTGGGAAATGATTGGAGTGTGGCTGGAAAAGCTCTGCCTGAGTGACTCAGGAGAATACCATCCCCAGAGCCATTTGCAGGGGAGCCACAAACCCCTGCAAGTTTGGGGTGAGTTAATCAAAGAATGAATGATCTAAAAGTCAGCAATTTCTCACCACTTGACAGGAAGGATTGCAGGTTGATGTTCAAGAGCTCTGCTTCCAGCCTCAGGCACAGCTAAGCCCTGAATCTCCTTTTTTTAAAATTATTTTTGGGGGTCTAAACAAATTGCAGCCACCTGGGGAGGGGAGGAGGCCTGGCTGGGCTTCAGTGACTGAGGAGAGCTTCCACTGCCAGCAGCAGCTGGAGCAGGCTCCAAGCCACCTGCCTGAGGTTCCACCTGAGTTCATCTCTTTGCCACTGCTCATTAGTGAACTTCTGCATTTTCTTTAACACTTCCTGCACAGGAGCAGAAAAATTACAGCTGCTCAGAGGAAACTCTTCTGATGGGACTGAAAAGTGTGCCTGGGAACCAGAGGGTGCGTCTGAGCCGAGATGTTTCCTTTCTGACAGTTTTCCAGTGCCCAAATAAAGCACTCAGCCTGCACATTGCTCACTGCAGCGCCACAAAGCTTCTTGGCTGCCCTCCATCTGCTGCAGTGGCACTGGGGGCCATGGTTTGGTGGCCATGGGGGTGTTGGGTTGATGGTTGGACTGGAGGACCTTAGAGAGCTTTTCCAGCCAAGGGACATCCTCCAGCTAGAGAAGATTGCTCAGGGCCTTGTCATACCTGACCTTGAATACCTTCAGGCTTGTGTCCCCCACTCCCTCCCTGGGCAGCCTGTTGCAGTGTTCCAGCAGCCTCCTAGTGCAGATCTTGCTCCTCACATCCAACCTACATCTGCTCTGCTCTAACTCCAAACCACTGCCCCTGGTCCTATGCCCACAGCTCTTCTGAACAGTCCCTCCCCAGCCATCCTGTAGCCCCCTTCAGATATTGAAACACAGCTCTAAGGGCTCCCTGGAGCCTTCTCTTCTGCAGGCTGAACACCCCCAGCTCCCTCAGCCTGGCCCCACAGCAGAGGAGCTCCAGCCCCCTGATCACTTTCATGGCCTCCTCTGGAGCTGGTCCACAGGGTCCACATCCTTCCTGTGCTGAGGGCTCCAGAGTGGTACCTTTGCCTGTTCCAAAAAGCCCTATTCTTAAACAACAGGCAAAAAATAACCCCCACAGAAAGCCAAAGGCAGGAAGCTGATGTGCTCTGGTAGGAAGTGATAGTGCCACAAGCACCAAGGGGCTGGGAGATGTGGGACCTGCTGCTTCCTGTTAGACTTTCTCCAGAAGCTCACTTCAGGAACTTCCAGAAGCTCCACTCTGGGCTTGCACAACTCTGAAAGGTGGAGGAGAGAAACTCTGCTGCCTGGTCTGATGGAGCTGACAGCAGCTTCTTGCCCTCACACCTGAGCTGTTTGTCCCTCTATGGCCAATCCTCTGAGAACAAAGTTGGGGAAACCTCCTCAAAACAGTGAGGAAATCCACTTCTGGCTCCCCACAGAGGGATGCACAACTGCATCCTTCACTTCCTGCCCCAGCTTCCTCTTTTCTGTTCTTGCCTGCTGTTAATTCTTTCCTTCATCCTTCTCTTTTTGACCATCACAGCTCTGGGAAGCATTCAGGAGGGACAGCCCTGTGCTTTGGGAGATGCCTACTGCTGGTGTAGGGACCATGGCACTGAGGGGTCCCTCTCCAGAGGCCTGGAGCAGCTCTGCTATGGGGACAGGCTGAAAGGGTTGGGGCTGCTCAGCCTGGAGAAGGCTGCAGGGAGACCTTAGAGCTGCATGTCAGTATCTGCAGGGGACCTGCAGGAAGGCTGAGGAGGGACTGTTCAGAAGGGCTTGGGCTGATAGGATGAGGAGCAATGGCTTGAGCCTGGAGCAGGGCAGGGTTAGGCTGGACATCAGGAGGAAGTTCTGCACAGTGAGGGTGGGGAGAGACTAGCACAGGCTGCCCAGGGGTTGAGGCCTCATCCTTAGAGACATTCAAGGTCAGCCTGGATGTGGCCCTGGGCAGCCTAATCCTGCTGCCTACAGGGGCTTGGCCAAGAGGACCTTTGGGGCTCCCTCCCAAACCAGAGCAGAGAGGCTGCCCTGGGTCTAAACCTGGTGCTCCCCAGCAGTGCTGCAGCCACTGCAGGCCCTCAGTGCTCTGAGGAGCAGGAGGCTGAAGAGCAGAGCCCAAGCCTGGTGCTGGTTTAGAAATGTTTATTAGCTGTACACAGTACTTACAATTGCATCTGTTAAAGACCAAAATACACCTGAAAAAATGCATCAGTTAAAAAAAAAAAAAAGAAACTTTAACCTCTGTACAACCTCTGCCTGCCAGCACCTCAGTGCCCCCACCCCCCTTCACAAAGACTTTCTTGGTTCCCCCTCCCCTTTTTGTGAGCAGCTGCTGGGTTCCTGATACCATTTGAGAAGGAAATTGCAGCAAGATTAATTTGCACATCAAGAACCAGGCCACCTCCTCCCACAGCTGCAAGGGGTTGAAGAGTTTCTTGCTCAGCTTCAGCTCACTTCAGCTGTGGAAGGGGAACTCAAACTGCAGAAGGATGAAGTGAACTCTGCTTGGGCCTCACCACAAACCCCCAGTGGGCATCTTCCCTCTGCTCTGCCAGCTGCTGACCCAAGCACTGCACTACTGCCTTTCAGGGGGCTGCACTGAGGACCTCTGCAGCTCCCTTCCAACCCTCAGCACTCTGTGACCTCTAGCACCCAGCCAGGCACATTCCTCCTGATGCCCATGTAGAGTGGAACCTTCCTCCACACTTCTCTGCCTCCTCCTGCCTTCCTCCCCCTCTTCTCACCTTCTCAGCACTGCTGTTTTTCATCCAAAGCAAACAGAATTTCCAAGGCTCTGTCTTTCTGCATCCTCCCAGTCTTTACCTTGCTGCCCTCTCCTCTGTTTTGCACCAAGTCAGAAGCTCTCAGGGGATGCAAACCCAGCAGGCAGACAACAGGAGGGTGGTTTTCAACTTGCCTTTCCTTTTTTTTGTCACTTGCAAACGTGGTTCACTGAATTTAAACCTCTCCTGTCCCTCCTTGGCTGCCTTCCTCACAGACAGCTCACCCTCTGCACCCTGCCCTGCTCAGGTTCTCCATCACCTCCCTCCTGCCAAACCCTGGCAGTTTCCCACCCCATGGCTCAGCTGCCAAGATGCAGTTTGACGTTTCAGTGCAGAACACAAAAGCTGCCAGAGGTGGGGACTGGAGCAGGCAGGGGATGCACAAAGTGTCTGCAAAGCTCCTTCCAGATGAAGCAGGCAGGGCAAGCTGCAGGGACAGCTGCTCAGATGCTTCTGAACTGCAGCTTCCTTGGCCACATTTCCAACTGGTAAGAATGGAGCAAGGCAGAAGTCAGTAGTGAGCTCCAGAGTGAACTGCAAACAAGCTCCAGGGTGAAAGCTAAGGGAAGAGCTGTGGAGATGCTGGAGCAGAGGTCAGCTGCAGGTCACAAAAAAAACCCTTTCTGAAAAAGAACTGAAGTCCCCCTCCTGAAGTGCCACTTTGTCCTTCATTATTGCAAGAGGATGGTCTACAAAATGCTGCCACTCAGCAACCTGCCCCCAGCCCTTGAAGAGTCCTTGAGCTGCAGCAGGATGAGCTGAGCTGAGCTGCCCTGGAGCAATCCCACCTTGGTGTCTTCTACACCACTTCCACAGTTCTCTCTTCACTGCACAGGCACAGAGATGATCACAGGTGCTGTCTGCTTTCTGTCTTCTGGAGGAGCCAGGCACTGCCCTGGCAGCTTAGAAGGAAGATTTGAACCAATGATATCCAAGAATATCCTTTGGAAGGGACTCACTGAACAGTTTCAATCCTTTCTCTACTGGCATTCACTTCTCTCCCAAAGCAACAACTACTGGCAACAAACAAGTCAAAAACCCACCCAGGGATTGCTTTTACTTATCAAATCCTAATTAATTTTACTAATTAAATCCTTATCCCCACCTCACCCTCTCCCATTTCACTTCTTGCTACAGACACACAAGGTACCAAGCCCTGGAATAATCTTGAAATGTTCCCAGCACTGGGTCTGGATGGCTCAGCTCTGCCCAGAGAGAAATTTGCTGCTCATGGATTTCACAAGGTGGGACTTAAAAAAGGACCCTTCCAGTTCCTGCCAGTGTCAGAGGTGCGAATGAACAACAGGGCACAGCTCAGCTGGCAGAGGAGTCCAGAGATGCCAAGAAGCAGATGTAAAGATCAAGTCTGTGCTGGGCAAACAAAGGGCTGTGGTGCAGCCACCTCAGTCCTGGCTGCTGTCCACTGGAGGAGGTCTCTGTACCACAGGGCTGTGACTGCAGGAGGTGTCTGCTGGCCCTGCAGCAGCATGGCTCTCACTGCTGGTCTGGGAGGCACTGGCAGACTCTCACTCACGACCAATCTTAGTGCAGGAGATGGTTAAAAGAGGGAAGGGGGAGGCAGAGGCTGGAATCCTTGTGCTGGGCCAGAGGAGCAAACCAAGGAAGTAGTGAAGATTGTTTGAGTCAGCTGCAGTTCAGCTCTCCAGCACCCACTGCAAGGTGAGGACAGTCTGGGTGTGCTGATTGTCCCACTGAGACTCACTGGATGCACTGGAAGGCAGGGCAGAAGGGATGGGAATTCCATCAGCTGCTGTTTCCTTCAGGTTAGGAGACTCTGATCATCTGTGTCATGGCTTCCTCATTGGCCTGAGTGGGATCCTGTGGATACAAAACACATCCCCCACATTGCCACTGCAGTGAGACAGCCACCCACACCACAGCCACCCCTCAGGCACAGCCACCCCTCAGGCACAGCCACCCCTCAGGCACAGCCACACACCTCCAGGGAGGGGGCAGAGAGGGACAAAGCTCAGGGGCTGAGCCACAACCCCCCAAACTAGTCCAAAGGAACCCCTGAGGCTTGTTCTGAGGGGGTGAGAGTGAGAGCTGGGCAGGCCCCACTCTGCTCACCTGCATGTGGGGACTGTCCTTCTCCTTGGGGGAGAAGAAGCGTCCCCCCTCGCCCCTCTTGCGGGCCATGGCGTGGCGGTGCCTGGACTCGTGCAGGTACTTCTGCAGGGACAGGAGGAGGCAGTCAGAGCCCAGCCCAGCCCTGCTCTGCTGCAGCACCTCCAGCAGGGCAAACTCCTGTCTGCTGCCAAACCCCACCCAGTCCCCACCCTCACCCAAAGAACCCTTCCAGGAAAGTTTCATGAAGTTTCACCTCATGTCCAACCTAAGCCTCCCCTGGCGCAGCCTCAGGCCATCTCCTCTGGTCCATCACTTGTTGTAGGGAGCAGAGCCCAACCCCCCCTGGCTCCAGCCTCCTCTCAGGGAGCTGCAGAGAGCAATGAGCTCTCCCCTCAGCCTCCTCTTCTCCAGACTGAACACCCACAGGACCCTCAGCTACTTCTCAGCATCTTTCTTCTCCAGACCCTTCCCCAGCTTTGTTGCCCTCCTCTGGCCCTGCTCCAGCTCCTCAATGTCCTTCTTGGAGTGAGTGGCCCAGGCCTGCCCCCAGCACTCAAGCTGCCCCTCCTGTCACTTGGTCTTGGAGAAGAGCCTGACCCCAGCCTGGCTCCAACCTCCTTCAGGAGGCTGTAGAGGAGAGGAGGTCTCCTCTCCCTTTCTAATCAAGCATCCTTCCATCAGACCCAAGCTGGATTCTCACCCTTCTTTCTTTGGGGATCTTCCCCTCAGCCTCCAGCTTGGCCCTGGCCTGCCTCCTCTTGAGGATCCTGTGGTACTGCTTGGCATTGACATAGAGAGGCTCCTCCTCCAGCATCTCTGCCCCAGGCAAAGGGATCCTCTGGATAGCTGGCACTGACCCAGCTCCAGGCACCATCTGCAGGGAGAAGCTGTCAGTGCCTGCAGCTCAGGACACAGAAGTCAAACACATTCACATGGGAGGTGTCTGGGGCTTGTCCTGCCCCCACTCCAGTTAGGAGCAGCAATGAATTTGTTCTCTAGCAGCAGAATAGATTCAAACAAATCCCTTTCCCTGAGAATGGTAAAGGCTCCAACACAATCCCATGGCCATGCTCCTGCTTCTGGGCAACTGAAGCACACAGCCCATGGCCACTGCTGCCCTTCCTTTCTACCTCTTTGATGAGAGCTGCAGAGCAGTCCTTAGGCAAAAGTCCCTTGGAGAGCTGCTGACATCTAGTTGGGGCTAAGAAGGGAACTCTAGAGCAGAGCCTCCCCCTGCACAGCAATGGGAACTGGCAGCAGCAGTAAGACCAGGCCCCCTCCAGGGCAGCAGGAGCTTTATTAACCTCTGCTGAGCACTCAGCAGCTTCTCTGGATTTCATTTCCTAGATTCCTGAGCTCAATAACCTGCTCTGGGAGAAAGAAAAGTACAGAATCTGGAGCCTGCCACAGGCCACTGGAATGAAACATTTTGATTGTTTAAACTTTAAGCTAATGGTGGCCACTGAGAACACATCACTGAGAGTAAGGGAATGGGTTGGGTTGGAAGGGATCTTAAAAGCTCATCCAGTTCCAATCCCCTGCCATGGGCAGGGACACCTCCCACCAGCCCGGGGTGCTCAAGGCCTCACCCAGCCTGAGCTTGAATATCTTTGAACATCTCCAGGGAGGAGGCATCCACAGCCTCCCTGGGCAACCCCTCCTAGTGCCTCCCCACCCTCACTGTCAAGAATTTCTTCCTCACCTCCAGTCTCAATCTCCCCTCTCCCAGCTCAAAGCATCACCCTGGCCCTTGTCAAAAAGTCCCTCCCCAGCTCTCCTGCATCCCCTTCAGGTGCTGGAAGGCTGCTCTGAGGCCTCCCTGGAGCCTTTTCCTCTCCAAGCTGAACAGCAAAACCCCTGAGCAGAATTGATTCTGTTCTAACTCAAAGCAGGACCCCAGACCAAGGTGCCAAGACTCTGACAACCCTTTGTGCACAGACACACAGAGGCCCAAGCCTGCCAGGAGAGCTGTGGAGTTCAGTACCCACCATGACCATGCCACCTGAGTTCACCACATTCCCAGCCACTGGCAGTGTCACTGTCACTGTCCCTTGCCCACTGCTGGTGGTGTTGGTGCTGGCTCCTGTCTGGACAATCTGTGCTCCAGCCAGGCTGGCTGCTGGGATGGTGATCATGCCTGTAACAGGGACTGTGACTTTAAGGAAATAAAAAACAAAACCAAAGCAAAGCAAAAACATGCACACAGAGAGGAGGGAACACCATTAGTCCCACTGCTGCTTTGGACTCCTTCAGCCTTCCACAGCATGCAACAGGATTCACAACAGAGAACCAGCCAGGCTGGGAAAGGCCTTTGAGACCATTGAGACCAAGCATTAACCCAACCCCACCAGACCCTGCTAACCCATGGCCCTCAGCACCACATCTCCATGGCCTCAGTTCCCTCAGCTGCTCCTCCCCAGCCTTCTTCTCCAGGCCCTTCCCAGGCTTTGTTGCCCTTTTCTCTGGACCTGCTCCAGCCCCCCCATGTCCCTCTTGGGAGTGAAGGGCCCAAAACTGAGCCAGTACTGGAGGAGAGGCCTTGCCAGTGCCATCCTTCACCTGTTCCTCAGACTTGCTGTGCTTTGCAGCTCCACCTGCCCAGTGATCCCAGTGTCAGGTAGCAGCTCAGGTACTGAGGTGTAAAAGTCAAACCTCAGCACTTCTACCCTGACAGCCCTTCAGAATGGGGCCACTTCTCACCTTTCTGGGGAGCCCCCCCAGCCTGAACCCCTGTCCTACACCATCAGCCCCTCTGCTTCCATCCCCCCAGCTTGCACCACAGCACTCACAGCACCCCCAGCACACCTCAGCTCCCTCTCTTCCTCACCACCCATCCCAAGGCAACCAAACCCTCCCCAGGAGCCCTGCCTCTCCCCAGCACAGCTCATACCTTGTTGGAGAATGGTTCCATCAGCATTAACTGGCTGATAGACTATGGTCTGGCCTTCAGCTGCTTGTGCTACCTGCTGTCCTTGAACTGCTATTTGCTGCTGGGTCTAAACACAAAGAAAGAACACAGGAACTTTACAAACTGGTTGTGACTCCAGTGTGACAATTCCTGAACTAACAGCAGGTGCTGAAGGTGTTTCAGGCTTTGATTTCTTTTGCTTTGTTACCAGCAGCAAGCAAGAGGCTGGAGCACAAAGCAACTGGAGATAACACACCCAAAGCACCTCCAACACTTTTTACTTTTCCTAGCAGTGTAATAATTAATATTGAAAGGAACAAGTTCTGGGTTCTTTCTGTCTCATCTCACTATGAATATGGCCAAAGAATTATTCTGCTCAGGAATTGAATTTGGCTCCTAAAGCACCAAATTCAGCAGATAAAGCCAGAAAAGTGGAATTAGCAACACTTCATCTCTCCAAAATGTCCACAGAACCAACCATGAGCCAATCAAATACAGAAAGACAATGGATAAAAAACATGCAAGCAGTTATTCTGCCCCAGTGATGGATGAAAGACTACAAACCCATCACATTTAGTCTCAGGTTCTCAGCATTAATAACAATTCCTCTTTTTTTTTTTGTTGTACTTTTTTTTTCTGCCTTGTTATTGTTTTAACTTAACCACAGCTTAAGTCATTTGTCAAGTTTCTCTTCCTGTTTCTCTCAAGAAAAGCCTTTCATGCTGGTGCAGTTACCTGTGTCTGGCCAGCAGTAACTGCAGTCTGTGGCTGCTGTATAATGATCTGCTGGGTCTGGCCCTGCTGCCCCTGTACCTGCACAGCCTGCCCACCTTGAATCTGAATCTGACCTGGCTGGACCAACTGAATCTGTGGAAGAAAGAGTCAGAAAGGAACATTAACTATGCCTCTTGTTTCTCCCTCCTTAGCCTCAGCATTACCAAAATCATCTCTGAGGATGATTTACTGTTGAGAAAAAAAAAAAAAAGACAACAAAGCAGTGATTCTTCTCATTTATTGCTCCCTGGGACACAGGAGTCACAACCATACAGGACAGAGGAAACACAGCATGTTGGTGACATTGTACCCTGGCAGTTCTCCACTGCTCACACAAGAGAATGGTCAAAAGAAATCAATTGTGCCCATGAAATTGTTGTTCAGGTGAAAGGAAACAAGAGGACTAAGATTTAGGGTACCTGGAGAGTGCTAATTACCCAGCACACTCCTGTTGGGTAGAGAGAAAAGTTGGCTTTAGAGCTGCAGAGAATTCTTTGCTCCAAGATGGAACAGTTCTTAGATTAAAAATAAAAGAGGAACTGGAAGAGGGTTCACAGCTTGTGCTTAGATACCCAGGGCTGGATTTCTCTCCACCAACCAGGCTGGAAAGAACCTACCACAAAACAACAGATTGTAGCCCAAAATAGAGAGGGCACCCTACACCAGATTGGCTTCCAACAAAAGATGCTTTAAAGAAGCCCTGAATAAACCTCTCATATCCCCAAGCACTCCTGGGTCTCCCTGGGCTGATTCCTGAATCAGTGCTGCACTTGATTCCTGAATCCCATTCTCCAATCACTATCCCTCTGTTCCAGCTCTTCCCCTTGCTTTCCAGGAGCACTCTTGGAGCATTTCAGAGCTTTGTCTTTTAGACAAACCTCCCAAAAGAATGGCTTCTAATAAAATCCAGCTTCTAACCTCCTACAGTGCTGCCTCCTCCGCAGTGCAAGAGTTTCAATTCACCTTCAGCCATTGTGCATTAGATGAACTCAAGCACAAGAATTATTCTCAAGAAGCTTTCTTAAATAAGTAAAAAAAAAAAAAAAAAAAAGGCAAAATCCTCTGAGCCCTGAATTGAGCAGCAGCAGATCCCCAACTCGACTGCAAGGGCCACTGAAAAGAAGCATTTTGAAAAGAACACAACCAGGAAGCCCAAACCCAGCTCCAGCTGTCTTCCAGAATAACAGAAGCACAGAATGTGAGGGGCTGGAAAGATTGAACTTCACTGAAAAGCTTTGCACACCCCCAGGAAAACCAATTCAAACACAGAGCTCCCTGCCAGCTCTGGAGCTGGAGGACATCAATCTCTGCCCAGGGCATGGGAGGAGAGCTGAGGCAAAGGTGCTCTCTGAGCAGGTGAGGGCAGCCCAGCTCCTTCTCTCTCCAATAAAGTCAAGATCATCTCACCTGCTGCAGGCCCTGTGTTCCAGAAACTGGGACTTGCATGATGGTCTGGCCCTGCCCCCCAGGCACAGCCTGCACCATGATGGGCTGCCCAGTGGATGTGATCAGTTGGCCTCCGCTGACCTGGACCATCAGCGGCTGCCCCTGCACCTGGGGAAGGAGAGAAGCCCAAAGAGAACAATGAAAAGCTCTGCAAGTTCCCCTCCACAGAGGCTGAAGTGGCTGCCCTGTGGCTAGATGCTTACCTCAGGGAACCTGAGCAGCAGCCACTAAGCTGAGCTCAGCAGCAGTCAAACTCTTTAGTTCCTAAAGCTTCTGCCCTGATGTGCTGCTGCAGATTCCCCCTCTCCTGCTGCAACCTAAGCAGAGCTCCCAAGCCTCACTGCACTGCAGCAGGAGCTGCACAGCTCCTTTGCCCAGACACAGGAACTGGCTTTATGCACAGCCCAAGAGCAAAGTGTTAGCAATGAAACTTCATTACCCACATGGCTACTGCTGCTAGCCTTTAACTGGGGTTCCAAAGCTGCTGCTCTGGCAGAGAGGTTCTGCAGGAGCTTCAGCTCTCTCCCATTAGATGCTCACAACATTGCCACCTCCCCCTGAGCAGGCCATGCTCCTGCAGAGTCCTTGCATGGCTAAGTGAAATTAGAAATGGAACACCACCAAATGTGGCTCAGTAAGGAGCCAGTAAGGAGTGGGGGAGCAAAAATGAGCGGCAGCTACTTCTTGGCCCAAAAAGGCTTAGAGTGGATTTGTAAACTTGGTATAAGAGTCTCAGGATAAAGAATCCCAAAATGGGTTGGGTTGGAAGGGAGCTGCAAGATCATCTAGTTCCAACCCCCTGCCTTGCTCCTGTCAGGTCCCCAGCACAAATCAGCAGCAGCTGTTTTCAGTTACAACACAGGGAAGCATGCTGGGGTCAGCCACAGAGAGCACAATCAGCAGGACAACATCCAGGAAGCAGAAAGAAAAAGGACACATTCCAGGGCTCTTGTTAATGGATTAGAGCAAGAAAAAAATAAAGAAAGAAGAGGGGACACAGAGTGACAACCAGGAGGCCACAGTGACCCAAGCAGTTCAAGTCAGGCAGCTTTGCATCTTTTGACTGTGGACATAAAAAATGCTGTGTTCAGCTTTACACCTGGCCAGACCATTCTGGCCTCTTGGAGCTGCCCTCCTATGAAGGACTGAAAAGCAAACAACCCCAGAAGGGAGTGAAATATCCACTGCTCAGCTGCAAGGGCCAGCCAGGACTCAGCAGCCCCTTCAACAGCCTCCTGCCTGAGCTGATGAAATGGAATTTGCAAGACAAAGCACTTCACACAGGAAGGAGCCAGGGAGTGCAATAACCCAGCCTCACTTCCCCAGCTGTCAGCTATTTACTCTCAGGGTCAGACTTCTCCCCTGTGCTGTTCACAGGTAAATAAGAAATTGGCTCTCCCAGTCCCAGGGGAGGTAGCATTGTCCCCAGGTGCCCTCTTGAATCACAGAAGTTTAACTCTTCAAGCTCAGGGGCCATGCACCACCTCTTGCTGTCACCTGCTGAAGACAGAACTGCTCACAGCTGAGAGAAGAAATCTTTGGGCTCTATCTCCTCACTGCTGTTTCCTCATGCTGGTGGTTTAGGTTTTTTTCCTTCTAAGTCCCATTCCAACCACTTTTCACCTTCAGAAGTACAGCAACAGCAGTTCATAGAATCCCAGACTGTCTCAGGTTGGAAGGGATCTCAGAGCTCATCTCCTCCAACCTCCTCACCATGCCCAGGGACACCTCTCAGCCAGACTCAGCTGCTCAAGACCTCATCCAGCCTTGAACACCCCCAGGGAGCAGCCATCCACAGTCTCCCTGGGCAGCCTGTGCCAGGCTCTCACCACCCTCACACTCAAGAACTTCTTCCTCAGCTCCACTCTAACCCTGCTCTGCCTCAGTTTCAAACCATTCCCCCTTGGCCTGTCTCAGACACCCTCAGCAAAAGTCTCTCTGCAGCCTTCCTGGAGGCTTCCTTCAAGTACTGGCAGGCAGCTCTAAGGTGCCCCTGAAGCCTTCTCTTCTCCAGGCTGCACACCCCCAGCTCCCTCTGCCTGTGCTCACAGCTGAGCTGCTCCAGCCCCTGGATCATCTTTGTGGCCTCCTCTGGACTTTCTCACAAATGCTGCAGGGCTGCTGGCCTGCACCTGAGCCCCATGGAAAGCCCTGAAGCCACACTCTTGGTGGAAACCCCTACAGCTAGCAGAGAGGGCAGACCCCACAGCTAAGAAGTCTTCCTGCTCCCATTCCAAACCCTGTGGAACACAGCATTAGATATGTGGCCATGGTGAGAGTCATGCAGTGCTCACAGACACGATCAGAGAGGTCACCACTACCTGGAGGGTCTGGACTTGCTGGCCTGAGGCAGATGCCACCTGGGCCTCAGTCTGCAGCTGGACAGCAGTGACACCACCCTGCTGCTGGGAACAGGAACAGGAAGAGCTTGAAACATGGCAATGCACAGCTCTGACAAGAGACAATGACACTTGGCTGGAAGAGGCTGGGTGTCAAACCCACCCAGGCTGCTCCTGCAGCAGGAGGGGTGTGAGGATGCTCAGCCAGCCTCAGGGTGGAATGAGCAACACAACTGCACAGTGCTGCCAGGCTGCCATCTCCCAGGCAAAGATCCCTTGGCAAAGAACATCAGAGGCTGTTCTGCAGAACTGAAAACCTCAGCCCCATTGCTCTGCACTGCTGTCTTTCTGCTTGATGGCTGCTCTCAGTGCCCAGGCCTCCTCCTCCTAAGGGCTTGCAGAGTTTTGTCAGGCTTGTTAATTACAATCCAGGCTATCAATTCCTTTCTGCACACTGCAGAACAGATGACTACAGCCTAAGCTTCATCAATGTCACCCCTGCATCATTGTCTTTCCACCACTGACCTTGAAGGACAATCTTGAGAGGCTGCAAGAAAAGGCATTTGCTATCTTTAGCCTCTTTAGTGACTCCCAAAATAATGAGAGTTAAGTGTGTGAGCAGCCTGGGAGATGAAGGACATCTCTCTACCAGAAGCTGTGCCACAATAGGCTATGAAAAATACTGCTGGGGAGAAAAGATCTTGTGTCAAACATCCCAGACAGGCTTGGAGAGAAGGCACTAGAACCACCACAAAACAAGCTGGGTTTTAACCTTCTCTTTGCTTACAAAATAGCCAGAAACCAAATCAGGGTTTGGATCTGTCAGAGGCTGGGACTTTGTGCATTCTTAGTATCTGATTTTTAACATCCAGCACAATCTTGTTTGTACTGAAAAAGTCAACTAAATGCAGTGGGAGAAGCTGAGTTCTGCTGTCAGATGAGCTGATGACAAAGCAAAGCCTCTCTCACTGAATTCTTAATCCTCAATCATTTGTATGCCTCTTGTCTTCAACTGGAACAGAAGATGCAACAAAAATTCAGCAGCAGCTAGAGCTCATCTGAAAATGTGTTACTGTAGCTGAATGGGGGAGGCTTAACCACACTCCCAATCTGTCAAGTCCTTAAAAACCCCCAGCTCTCCTCAGCTAAACCTTCAGAACATGAAGCAGAAACTTCTGGAATGGACAAACTCATCCAAAGCTGCACATTTGGTTGCAATTCCTCTACTTTGTCTGTTTTGACCCAGCTGTAGATGTAAAACAAAAACTTCTCTTGAGACAGCCTCTGTGGACTTGAACAAAACCTGCTGCAATTTGGGGAGGGGGGAAATCTGCATTGCTCACTCTGGGAAGCTGCCTGCTTCTGATGATGTTCTGCTTCCTCCTTTTTCAGAGAGGATTTCTCACTTCCTTCACACAACTACCAGAGCATTTATTACTTTCCTTACATTACTAGCAGAGCATTTATTACTTTCTTCACATTACTCCCATTTTGCAAACTCCTGGCTACACAGAAATTTCCTGTCTATCTGCAATGTTATTAATCTAATTACACAACAATAATTAAGCAAACATTTACTCTGCCTTCAGGCCAAGCCTGCTGTGACAAAAGCCAGGCAAATAACATCCAGACAGTGCCATGGAGCACCTTGCTGGTTCTGCAGAACTCTGAGCTGCACACAGAGGGATCTGTAACCCAGCAGTGGCAACAGCAGTTCACCCAGGACCCCTCTGCATACCTGCTGCTGGATCTGCCCAGCCTGCACCACGATCTGCTCTGTGGAGCTGTTGCTGTTGGCTGTGTACTGCTCCATCGCTGTGCTCCGGCACAGGGCTCAGCCTCCAGCTCTGGCAAGAGAGGTTACAAAAGCAGCTGATTGTTGTGCCAGGGTTTGAAGATCAGGATTAGCTTACAGTAGCTGCAAAACAAACCATCTGCTGAGGTCAGGATCACACAGGGAGAGCTGCTGTTTAATCACCAACCTCCCTCTTTCATGATGTCACCTTGCTTGAGCTGAGTAGCAAAGCTCAGCTGAGAGCACAAAACCTGCCTGAGAAGCAAGAAGTGTCTCAGCTCTGGCATCCACCTGTTCACTGTGAGGGTGACAGAGCCCTGGAGCAGGCTGCCCACAGAGGCTGTGGAGTCTCCTTCTCTGGAGTAATTCCAAACCCACCTGGATGTGTTCTGTGGGACCTGCCCTGGGTGCTCCTGCTCTGGCAGGGGGTTGGACTGGATGATCTCTGGAGGTCCCTTCCAACCCCTAACATTCTGTGACTACATTCAGCCAGTCAAACAGCAGCCATGAACTTGTTTGTCTTCCCGTTTTACCCCTCAAACCTGCCTGTTCTGTGGTGCAGACAGCTGCCTGCACTGCCTGTTGGTGGAGGAGAGGATGGGGTCATTGCTAAAACCCCTCAAAGTTTAGGTATAAGAGCACAGGTTCAGAGCTGGGGGCTGTGCTCCTCCCACAGCTGACCTCACCAGCAGCCCCTCCTCACTGGGCTGCACTCAGAATCACTCCAGTGTCCCAGTTCTATCAGCACAGCTTTGTGCACACAAGGACAGAGGAGCCTGTAGGAGCTGTACCACCAGCAGCAGCTCTCTCAATACAAAAAACTACACCAAGTACAGAGCAGGCTGAGAAACCTGAGCTAGGAACTAAACCAGCTCCAGAGCATCATCTTCATTACCAAATTGGGCTTTCTAGGGCAGCCCCTGGATGATCCCTGTGCTCTAGGGACCCCAGCAGACATCCCTGTGAAGCCAGACAGGATTTAACTGACACCACAGAGAGGCCTCAGTCTCCTCTTCTGCCGTTCAGCAGAATAAATCACGCAGCTCCCGACCTCCTCCTCAAGCTTCCAAGACAGGGATTCCACCTAAGGACGTCTTCATTGCAGAGCCTCAGAGCTGGGCATCTTCTCTGTGCTCAGGCAGATGAAGCAATGCCCTGCAGCTCACGAAGCAGAGAGCAAGGTGGCCCCGGGCCTCTCGCTGGGGCAGCAGGGGCAGCTTCGCCTCCCGACGGCGCACGTGGCTGGCGACATTTGGCATCCAGGTGCGGCTAGGGGAGGCGGAAGGGCACGGGTCCGCTTCACCGGCAGCCCCGGGGAGGAGGAAGGAAGCGGAGGCCGCGACCTGCTCTAGGCGCACACTCGCCGGCTTCTCCCCCACCTCCCCCGGGCAAGGCGGAGATAAGGAGGGGGAGGAGGAGGAGGGGCAGCCCGGGCTGCCCGCGGCCCATCTGTCAGCAGTGCCGGCGGGAAGGCTCTCCCGCTCCGCTCCCCCCGCCCGGCGGAGGGCGGGGCCCTGCCGGCTCCCGTCCCAGCGGCCCGCACGGGCAAGGCCTGTCCGCGCCGAGGGAGGCCGGGCCCGCCGCGTACCTCCCTTCAAAGGCCCAAGCCGCAGCCTCGCCTCCTCCTCCACCGCTCCCGCCATCTGCCCTACACCCGCACCTCCCGGTACGCTGCGCCCGCCCCCGTCTTGGGCCCTCTCCTCCCAGAGGCCCCAGCCCCTCTCCTCCCGGTGCACCCCCCAGCCCCGGCGGAGTCAGGCCCGGGCCGCGTCCCCTCGCCTTCCCCAGCGCCTGGCCGGCCGGCCCCGGCCCTGTGAGCGGCCTCCTGACTGGTCACTCGGCCCCGCCAATCCCGGCGCTGGGGCCGGCGCTCGGGGGCTCCATATTGGCTGCTCGCACTCACCGTGCCTCGCTCCCCCGGTTCGGGTCCCGCGCTGATTGGCTCCGCTACTGGCCCCCAAAACCCAATCAGCGCCTCCACTCAGCCGCCGCGCAAAATGGCGCCCAACCCCGAACAAAGGCGAGGGGAGGGGGCGGGCAGGGGCGGCGCAGGCGCACGGCGGAGCCGGCTCCGGCCTGCTCCGCCTCCCTCCGCGCGGCCCTTAGCGCCAGGCACCGCCCACCCGCGTCCTGCCCACCCGCGGCTACTGCGCCTGCGCCGCGGGCGGTGCGAGGGTGTCGCAGCCAGCAGTGCGCAAGCGCCGCCCAAGCCACACCCCCCACTTCCTGGTCCTGCCCCAGCTCCGCTTTGCGCGCCGCGGACGAGGGGTGGTCTCTGGAATGTTCTGGGAGGCTACCATAGAGAGGCAGCCTCCAGTTGCCTAGAGGGGCGGCAGCCAGGCCGCGGCCGCCATCTTGGCGTGAGGGCAGCGCCGCTGGGGCAGCAGGGGCAGGGCTGTGTTGGTGCTGATGTGGGGAGCGCTCGGGAGGTTCTTCGTGGCTCCTGCCCCGGCCCGCTGGATCCTTCTTCGCAGCGTGCCCGCGGGTCTGGCCTGCTGAAGGGTTTCCTGACGGGACAGGGGTGACTTGAAGACCAGTGGGTGCCAATGGTGCGGTGGTCCTGGAGTGGGGCCTCCTTGTGCCTCGTGGGCTGGAGCCGTGGGGCTGCCGTGGGAACACTTGCACCACACTCGGGGGGGGCATCCCCTTTGCTGTTTTAGGGGGTGTCTACATTGTCCCATCAGTCCTCCAGATAGAGTAGGCTCAGGCTTGCATTTTCTGTCTCACCACCTTACTGCCTCATTCGGGGTTCCTAATAACTCTATTTTTTCTCTCTGTCATCCTTGCAGCCACAGGAGCCTTCACCACAGCCCACGTTACCATGGCCACCCACTTCTCCAAGGATCAGGAGGAGAGAGTGCGTAGAAAAATGTTTTTTTCTGGCCTGCTGCTGTGCTGTGTGTCTGTGGAAAGAGACTTTGCTGTCCCCCTGATAAGGTGGCAGCTGGCTGCACTGTGTGGCTCTGAAGGGAAGTGGCTGATGCTGCTGAATTCCATGTACCTGTGTGTGTCAGTGAGGCAGAGGCTGTACAGCAGCACAGAGGTGCCTCAGATAAGCCTCTGGGGACATCCTGGCATGCTGCTGGCATGCTGGAGATGTGCACTAACCACTTGTGCTCTCCATTAAATCATTTTAAGCACTGATTTTGTCAAGCTCCCTGCTGGGCTGGTGTCTCAGCTTGTAGCCAGTGCAGGTAGCTGTGGGTTGCGCTGGTGATGGCTGCCAGCTCTGAACTGCACCTCACTGCCTGGCGCTCGCTGCTGCCCCGGCTCACAGGCTCCCTGTTTGCTCAACAGCGATCCCAGCTGCACTCTGAGCTTGGCTGTGCTTCCCCTGTGTTGGGGGTGTTTTGCAGATCAAGTCAGTGAAGGGAGACCTCTTCTCATGCCCAGCCACGGACGCCCTGGCTCACTGCATCAGCGAGGACTGCCGCATGGGCGCCGGCATCGCTGTGCTCTTCAAGAAGAAGTTTGGAGGCGTGCAGGAGCTCTTGGATCAACGTGAGTGCTGCACTCACAGCTGGGCTGGGCGTGCAGGAGCTGAAGGGAGAGCCCTGACTGCCAGCAGGAAGGGTGTTCCAAGCTACTTGGGATGCAGGAGGAGTCAGGGAGTGGAATGAAGTTGATGTGAAAATCCCTTCTGGATTTTTTCTCTTCAGAAAAGAAAACTGGGGAGGTAGCAGTGCTGCAGAGGGAGGATCGCTACATCTACTACCTGGTAAGAGGGGAGTGTGGTAGAGTCACAGAATGGCTCAGGTTGGAAGGGACCTCAGAGCTCATTTCCTCCAACCTCCTGCCGTGGGCAGGGACACCTCTCAGCTAGACTCAGCTGCTCAAGGCTCACCCAGCCTGGCCTTGAACACCTCCCTGGGCAGCCTGTTCCAGAGTCTCACCACCTTCCTACTGAAGAACTTCTTCCTCAGCTCCACTCTAACCCTGCTCTGCCTCAACTTCAAACCATTCCCCCTTGGCCTGTCTCAGACACCCTCAGGAAAAGTCTTTCTGCAGCCTTCCTGCAGGATTCCTTCAGGTACTGGAAGGCTGCTCTAAGGTCCCCCTGGAATCTTCTCCTCTCCAGGCTCAACACCCCCAGCTCCCTCAGCTTGGCCTCACAGCAAAAGTCCCTTCCAACCCAAACCATTTTGTGATGCCATGGTGAGGGCTGGAACACCCATGGAGATGTTTTGTTGGGTTTCTTTTGGTTTTGTTTTGTGGGTGTTTTTTTTTTTTTTTGTTTGGTTTTTTTTTTTTTTTTTTGAGTGTGGCTCTTCTAAATAAAGAGATGTGAGATGTGTTTCTCCAGTGCTGCTGTCTGAGGAGCAGCCAAGCTCCTCAAGCCAAGCTGTGTTGCTATCTAAACTTTGAATGGACAGCCTCAGCTGCAGGACCCTCCTGTGGCACACAGTTCCTTTTCTAAGTCTTTGTTTATTCTGTCCACAGTAGCAGAAAGCAGTTTGTGGGGATCAGACCAAAGCACAACTGAACTCTTAACGTTTGTGTTTAGATCACAAAGAAGAAAGTTTCTCACAAGCCAACATATGACAGCATGAGGCAGAGCTTAGAGGCCATGAAGGCTCACTGCTTGAACAATGGAGTCACTGACATCTCCATGCCCAGGTGAGAGCATGAGGTGCTGCAGGGGAAGAGCTTCAGGTTCACAGAAGGGGTTGGGTTGGAAGGGACCTTAAAGATGATCCAGGTCCAACTCCCTGCCATGGGCAGGGACACCTCCCACCAGCCCACCTCTCATCCAGCCTGGCCTTGAACACCTCCAGGGAGGTTGTTGCCTTTCTTTGGATCTTCTCCAGCACCTCAGTGTCCTTGTAGTGAGGGGCCCAAAACTGACCCCAGTATTGAAGGTGCTGATGGTGAGCTGGCTTAGTGCCACACAGAGCTGCAGCTCCCTGAGGCCTTGGCTGCTGGTGGCAGGCTTCAGAAGAGGCCCTGACAGCTGCTTTGGTGTCTCATTTTCCAGGATTGGATGTGGACTTGATGGCCTGGAGTGGAGCAAAGTCTCAGCAATCCTCGAGGAGGTGTTTGAGGACACAGATATCAACATCACAGTGTACACTCTGTGAGCCAGAGAGCTAGGAGGGCCTCCTCTGCCTTGCCTCCAGGAGTGGAGACCTGTCAAGGATGAGGAATAAACTGCATGCTGAGCACACTGCACCTGGGTGCAGCTCTCTCTTGTGCTGCCAGTGCCAGTGGCTTGCAACAGCAAAACCAACCCTCCAGAGCAGCTTAGTTGGGCTGTAGTGTTCAAGAAGCCTGTGAGGAAGGCAGGAGAGCTGTGGCAACCCTCAGGGACTCCCCAGCCTGCCCCAGCAAGCCACCAGATGTCACTGCTCCTCCACGAAGCAGCTGTGTGGCTCCAGAGCTGTCAGTTCTGTGCTGGCTGGAACTGGAGCTGCCTGCTGCTTGGCTTTGCTGCTCTGTGCTTAGGGTTGGTGATGCTCTGGAGCCCTCTCACTGACCTGCCTCAAGCTCTGCACTGCTCAGCTCTGACCTGCAGTTTGCTGCCTCTGCTCTTTACAGGATTCAAGTTGAATTTCTCTCTTCTGGCCACAAATGCAGTGTTCTGCTGGGACATTGTCCTCCCTGCCACCACTGGGAGATGCTGTGCTGGTAGGGGAGAGCTTGGCACACCTGTGGCTGTGGCCCAGAGCAGAGCTGGGCTTGAAGGGGAATGCTGCAGGTGTCTCCGTACACCTTGGGGTACGCTTTGTCCCAGAGAATTGGTCTGAGAATGCACAGGTGGGGATGGCCAAGGTGCTGGATAAAGTCATGGGAAAGGGTCTGAGGCCTGGGTTTCACATTGCTCTGTTGTGCTGTGTTTGTAATTTAGCTGTAGGCTGATGTCTGTCACCAACAGCAATCAGTGGCAGCTCCTCAGAGGTGGACACTGAGTTGTGAAGGGTTTGCTCCACAGCTGACAAATTCTCCCCTCCTCCTCATTCGCTTCCTGTTTTTTTCCACCCTCCCTTAACACCAAATATTTTTGCCCTCTCTCACCCAATGCCAGAGGAGAGTTGCTGTGTTGGGTGAACTAAAGGATGGGACAGAGGAGTTGAGGAGCTTGTGCCCATTCCTGAGTGCTGTTCCCTGACTGGCAGGGGTGGAGTGGTTTCTGCTCTTAGCATTGGGGGTTCCTCTCTATTGTTGTAGTTTCTTTGATCTGCAAATCCTCTGTGTCTTCAAGAGCTTCAGCGTTGCTGCTCTCCTGTCCTATGACTGTCTCTTGTCACCTTGGTTTTGGGGGGAGTTGTAGCTAAATACACCACCGGAAGAGAAATAAACTCAGTGAGACAAAAAGGAGCTTGGAGTGTTGAGCTCTCAGGGGGAGAGAGGCTGGCTGCAGAGTGGGTTGGGAGTAGCTCTGAAGAAAGAGTTTTGGGGGGGTTGGGTGCTGAGCAGCTCCCCAGGAGCCAGCAGTGCCCTCATGCAGCCCAGCAGGCAGCTGTGTGCTGGGCTGCAGCCAGAGGAGTGTGGGCAGAGGGCAGGAGAGGGGGTTCTGCCCCTTGGCTCTGCCCTGCTGAGACCTCACCTCCAATCCTGCCTCCTGGTGTCCCCAGCAGGAGAAGGACACAGAGCTGCTGGAGAGAGTCTGGAGGAGGCCACAGAGATGATCCAAGGGCTGGAGCAGCTCTGCTGGGGGGGAGCTGGGGGTGTGCAGCCTGGAGAGAAGGCTCCAGGGGGGGCATTAGAGCTGCCTGCCAACAGCTGAAGGGATCCTCCAGGAAGGCTGCAGAGGGACTTCTCATGAGGGTGTCTGGAGACAGGAAAAGGGGGAAGGGTTTGAGGCTGAGGGAGAGTTTAAGCTGAAAGGAAGCTGTAGCCAGGGGGGGTTGGGCTCTTCTCCCAAGGAACAAGTGACAGGATGAGAGGAAATGGCCTTAGGTAGCACCAGGGGAGCTTTAGGTTGGACATGAGAAGAAACTGCTTCCCTGAAAGGGTTCTCCAAGCCTGGCACAGGCTGCCCAGGGAGGTGACTGAATCCCCATCCCTGGAGGGGTTTCAAAGCCTCACAGCTGTGGTGCTGAGGGCCAGGGCTTAGCCCCAGCCATGGCAGGGTTAGATAATGGTTGGACTGGGTGAGCTTCAAGGGCTCCAAACAATTCAAGGGTTCTCTGATCTGCCCCTATCCCCACTCTTGGAATTCTTTAGGCATACCCTGATTCTCCTTTCTGACCCACCAAATATTTCATCCCTGGCTGTGCCAGGGTGTGTCACTTGTCAGCTGAAATTTAGGAGCTCTGGCAAATAGAGAAGCAGCAATAAACACTGCTGGAGCTTTTTGCAGTGACTTCCAATTTTATTCCACTTTGCTTTTCTCAGTTTTCCATCACAAACATCACTGATCAGGGGAAGAGGGTGTTTGATGTCTTTGAAATCAAGTACTTAAGGCTCCCATCATGATTTAGAACAGAGAAGTTAGCCCCAATTTGAATCACAGCTCTGAGCATTGAGGAGGATGGAGGAAGAAAAACTTTGGGTTTTTTGTTTTCATCATCCAAAATCTCTTTCTTTTCCCCATTTCTGCAGCCTGTACTTTCTAACTGCACTCAGCTAGTTGGCAGCTCTCTTCTAAAGCCCTTCCCCATCCAATAGTGCCAGCAGGTGAGGCCTTCAGCCCTCCCTGCAGACCACTGCAATCCAGCTCCTTCAGGACTTTAGCCACACAGCATGGTGCCAACAGGCCGGGGGGATGGTGTGAAGGTGAGGGAGAACAGGGTCAGACTGGAGCTGGGGGAGAATTCTTCAGTCCAGGGTGGGGAGGCTCTGGCACAGGCTTCCCAGGGAGGCTGTGGCTGCCTTCTCCCTGGGGGTGTTCAAGGCCAGGCTGGATGAGGCCTTGAGCTGCAACCTGGGCTGGTGGGAGGTGTCCCTGCCCATGGCAGGGGGTTGGAGGACATGAGTTCTGAGGTCCCTTCCAACCTCTGTGGTGCTATGATCAGAGCTGGGCAATGCAGGGACCACTTCCATCATCTGTGATCTTTCTTCCCATCAGCAGAGGCAGCAGGGGTTGGTTTGGGGCAGGGGAGGAACAAAAGAAACCAAAACAATCCCAAAGGACACAGGTCTGTGCTGTCCATGTATTTGCAGGCCAGCAGGGCTTAGTCTTCCAGAAGTTGGTTATTGCCTCCTGCTGAAATGAGGGCTTTGGGAAGCAGGAGTGCCCCAGGGGAGTGAGGCTGTTAATCTCTTCAGAGATCAGCTCTGAAGTGGTCCTGAGGATGGAAAAAGAGAGACAAGTTAGGAGCTTTAAATGCTTTCATGTTTTCTGTCATGTTTTAGTACCTCTAGCAGAAGGAGTTCTGGGGTTTTCCTTTCTTGTTCCTAGAGGGTAGACTTTGGGGGGTGGGAGGAATCCCCTTTTCCCTACATCCCTCTTGCTGCTTCCATGTGTCCTCAACATCTGTGATGGGTCACAGAGTGGCTCAGGTTGGAAGGGACCTCAGAGCTCATCTCCAACCCTCCCCACCATGGGCAGGGACACCTCTCAGCTAGACTCAGCTGCTCAAGGTCTCATCCAGCCTTGAACACCCCCAGGCAGAAGGCAGCCACAGCCTCCCTGGGCAGCCTGTGCCAGGCTCTCACCACCCTCCTACTGAAGAACTTCTTCCTCAGCTCCACTCTAACCCTGCTCTGCCTCAGCTTCAAACCATTCCCCCTTGGCCTTTCTCAGACACCCTCAGGAAAAGTCCCTCTGCAGCCTTCCTGCAGGATCCCTTCAGGTCCTGGCAGGCAGCTCTAAGGTCCCCTGGAGCCTTCCCTAGGTGTGTGGGGAACAAAGAGCTGCTTTTGTTGCACCTGGTGCCCTTTCATTCTTTATTCCTGGAAAGTTTAATCTAAGGAGAAAATAAAACAGCTCAAAATCCCTCTTGTGTGTGCTGTGGAGGACCCAGGGAGTGTTAGTGCCTCTCCCACTGTGGAGTTCCCACCCCTGAAGGGCTGAGGTCCTGCTCGGGGTTGTTTTCAGTGTTCAGGTCCAGGCAAGCCCAGCTCGGAAGGTGTGAAGGTAACAGCAGCTGAGCTGGGCTCTGGATTATGCCTTGAAGGACCTGAAGGAAAGCCAGGAGCCTGCAGTGCTAACAGCAGGAGCTGGGAGGCCAGGTGGAAGCCCTCACTCACGTGAGCCTCACTGCAGGATCTCCGCCAGCTTCTCCTCGTAGTAGTTGAAGTTCTCCTGGATGTCCTCCCAGGGCACAAAGGCTTTGGCTTCCTCCCCTTCCTCCTGCTCCACAAAGTTCTGCCAGACATACTCAAAGTCTTGAGGCTTCATAATCCTCAGCTTGCAGCCAGCTGCCTTCATCCTCTTGAGGGCTGCCTGCATCTCCGGCTCCTCCCACATGAAGAGCCTGCCCACCATGATGGTGAGGCGCAGGTTGCTGTGGCGCCGCAGGGTCTCGCTGATGCGGTCGGCGCAGGCCACACAGGGGCTGGAGGACACATACCAGGTGAGGCTGTAGCGCAGGCTGGCATCAGGGCTGGGCAGGATGGTGTTGAAGAAAGCCATCTCTGCGTGGGCAGCAGCGTGCTCGTCCTCCAGGTAGCCTCGGGAGGTGGCTGCCTCCTTGCCCTGCGTCTCTAGCACGTAGCACAGGAAGGTTTTGTTCCTGCCCGAGCTGTACTCCACGTTCCTGAACTGGAACTTGAAGAAGATGGCTGGGAGGCGCTCCCTGAGGACGGTGGGGAGGGGAGAAGTGTCTCAGAGGCAGGCAGCAAAGGGTTAAAGCATTGGGTAGGCTCTGGCTGGGACCTTGGGCAGGGGGCTGCATCTCTGGGGGTTCTGTTTCTCCATGGATTCAAAGCAGTTGCTGGTAACAGGAGGATCCAAATCCCTCAGGCCTCATCCAGCCTGGCCTTGAACAGCCCCAGGCGGGAGGCAGCCACAGCCTCCCTGGGCAGCTTGTGCCAGACTCTCACCACCTCCTGCTGAGGAACTTCTTCCTTAGCTCCACTCTAACCCTGCTCTGCCTCAGCTTCAAACCATTCCCCCTTGGCCTGCCTCAGACACCCTCAGGCAAAATCCTTCTATAGTCTTCCTGCAGGATCCCTTCAGGTCCTGGAAGGCAGCTCAGGACCCTGGCCTGAGCTTTGCATTCAAATAGCTGGAAGAAATGCTGGGTTGGGTTTGCAGGCTGGGAGCAACTGCTGTGGTGACTCCTAAGGGAGAGCAGAGGGAGGAAGGACAGAGAGCATCTTGCTGCCACTACAAGGAATGTTTTGGGATGCTCAGACAGCAGATTAGAGATTTCTTTCTAGTTGCAGCTGTCAGTTGTGTCTGGCAGGGTTCAGCTTGTAGGAAACCCTTTCCAGCTTTCCTTCCTCATGGGCCAGGCTCACTGGAGCACCAGGAGCTCCTCTCTGCCTTGCTGCCTCATGGTTTGCTGTCTTTCTGCAAGCTTGGCTGCTTTGAAAGCCAGGTTCTAGCTGGGGGTGTGGAGCCCTTGAAACTGTGGACTTTGAGCTCTCTTGAAGAATCTGCCCCTCAGGTGCGTAAAGCAAATCAGCCATAGCAGAGGGATCTTTCCTAATCCACAGACAGAGAAACCGTCAGACAAGAGCCATTGATCAGGGCAAGGAATCAATACTCAGTGCTCATCAAGAGCCAGCACCTTCCAGCCCCACATCAGCAGGCACTGGGACTGCTTGCACTGGGAGGGAATCAATCAGCACTACAGAAAGAGCTCTGCTTGGACAGAACCAAGAGACTGCCTGCCTGCCCCCTGCCTGCTGGGATTCCTTCCTCTGGAAAACTCCGGGAAGCTTTTCACAGCAAGCAAAGCCACAGCACAGAATCCCAGCATGGCAGGGGCTGGAAGGGACCTCCAGAGATCACCCAGTCCAAACCCCCTGCCAGAGCAGGAGCACCCAGGGCAGGGCACCCAGAGCACATCCAGGTGGGCCTTGAAGGTCTGCAGAGAAGGAGACTCCACAATCTCCCTGGGCAGCCTGCTCCAGAGTCCTCCCCCACAGGGAAAAAGTTCTCCTTCTGTTCCTGTACTTGCAGCCTTTAAGAGTACTCAGCAGTGCATCTTCAGTCACCCAGCTCTGGACTTCTGGACATGCCCAGCTCACCCTCAGCCCCTCACCTCAGCACCTGGAGCTCTTACCCTGTTACAATCTCAAATGGAGGCAGATCTTCCCTCTTCACCTTCTTCTTCTTCTTCTCCTCACCCTCCTCAGTGTTGTCTGGTTCCCCGTTCTGGGTGTTGCTGGGCTCCTCCTGCTTCTCTGCCATCTTCTTGGCTCTAGGGGTATTAAGTTCTGGCCTCTGGGAAAAAGAAAGAGCAATTTCTGAGAGCCCTGAGGGAGAGAAGCAAAGGGAGGAGGGAAAAAACAGCACTGGGAGTTCCTGCAGTAGGCACAGTTGTCAGGAGCTAAATATGGAACAAAGCGACAGGGGCTGGGGGCAGGGTGAGCCAAGGCTCTCAGATGTCTCTTCTGCCCCTTGCTTTCTCGAGGGCTTTTTTAACAATCCCTCTTGCTCCCCTTTTAATTTCAAACGAGTGACGACTGTGCTGTGGGCGGGCTGGGGAAGGGCTGAGCCGGGAAGCCCTGCAGCAGCCGGAGCTGCTCGTCCAGCAGTCTGACACATAGCTGGCAAGCTGTGGAGCTGGCAGCCCTGCTGGCTACCTTCTTGAGCCTCCTGATGACATTGCTGACCTTGAGGAACCACTGCTCTGGCTCAGGCAGGAAGGGAAGGAGCAACCTTCCTTTGGGTTGCTGAAAAACCCTCCCTGCTGCTGGACTTCGCCTCCTGGGCCAGCTGAGCATCACAGCAGGAGCCCCCAGGGCAGCAGGGGTCCTGCTTTTCTTTGCCCCCTGCTCAGCCATGCAGGGACTTTGCAAACAGGAGGTGCTGCCAGCAGGATTTGGGTACAGAGGAAAGATTCAGCTCTGTTTGGTTGAGTCCTTGCTCTGCTCTTAGTGGAAAACCTGCTCCTGCTCTGAGGAGGATAAACTGCTCAGGAGAAACCCAGGAGGTGTGGAGCTCTGCTTCCAGCCACACTCAGTCTGCAGGATTCACAGAGTCACAGCGTGGGTTGGGTTGGAAGGGACCTCAAAGCTCATCCAGTTCCAGCCCCCTGCCATGGGCAGGGACACCTCTCACCAGCCCAGGCTGCTCAGGGCCTCATCCAGCCTGGTCCTGAACACCTCCAGGGAGAGGGCATCCACAGCCTCCCTGGGCAACCTGTGCCAGAGTCTCCCAACCCTCATTCTAAAGAGTTTCCTCCTAATCTCCACTCTCAACCTGCCCTCTCCCAGCTTCATTCCTTCCCTCTCAGTTCTGCTGCACTCAGCTCTGCAGAGACCTCAGAAGGATCTGCCCTGTCCCCAGTCAGCTCAGTGGAGCCCCTTGGGCAGATCATTCACTCTGGCTGCTCTCTGGCTGGCACCAGCCTGTGCCTTGCTGTGCTCCAAGGTCCTTTGTAGCTTTTCCTTACCAACATCACTGAACCACAGTCGTTGGGGACACAGAACCTCACACCACCACCACCCCCCTTTTCCACCAGCATCACTCTGTTTGCTAGTGATGGGAAGTTGTTTATTTGCCATCTGACACAGCTGGCATGGGGACTGTTGTGCCAACAGCTCATCAAGGCTTTGACAAGTTGCAAGCCATCCTATCCATGGAAACTACATCTGCAGGACATCCTATCCATGGGACACTTCTTCCATTCTCCTGGTGCAGAGTTTGATTCATTTTTAAGCTTGAGTTCCTTCCCGGGGGGGTAGAGGTGTGGGGTTTCCCCTCAAATTCCAGCTCCCTTCTCCAGCTCCTCTCACCTTTGGCATTTCAGGCAGGGGGCTTTGGGGGGTGGGAATCCTCTCTGAGTGACTGACAGCTTGCTTCTGCCTTACCCTTCCACTCTGAAGCAGCATTTCAGTCCCTCTGACCCACTCCCCTTTATTTTTGGAAGCTCTGGGTGGCTGCACTCCATCCTTGCAGCCTTTAGCTCTCACTGGCCTGGCCCCCCTGCAGGCTTCAGTGCTGAGCACTAATCTAATCTCAGGAATGTGGCACTAAGACTCTTTCCCTCTCTGCAGCCCTTCCCCAGCTGCTTTCACAGCTCCATCTAGGGCAATGCACTAAATAGTCCTCAGCCCCCCCTGCAGCGTCCACCTGTGCCAAAAGTATAAAAGGAGAGCACAGAACTGCTGTCAGTCTGAGAGCTGGAGCCCAGGGAAGCTTTGAGCACTCTGCTGGGGCTGCCTTTGAGTCACCCTGACTCCCCCAGGGGCTCATTCTGCAGGGGCTTAAGGACTGCAGCCAGGGATGGAAATTGTTTTTCCATCAGCCAGCTCAGAGCTGGAGCTGGAGTGTGGGTGCTGAGAGGTGCCAGGGGTGTGGGTGCTGAGAGGTGCCAGGGACGTGGCTACCCCCACGTAGGAGCCTCCCAGTGGCACCTGGGTTAACTGAACCCAGCCAACCAGCATTTCTCTTGAGGCTCCCCTCCACCCTGGCCTCTCCCCACAGCTTTGAGGAGTCTTTAGTTGATTGGATCCTGCTCTGCAGCCAGGAGGAGGCACAAGTGATCTCCACACACACACCAAGCCTCACACAGGACGGAGCATCAGCCCAGTGCCACCCCAAGGCAAGGGCTGCCCCATGCTCATGCCCAGCAGAGCCCTGTGGCCTCTGCCCATTCCCAGCCCCCTGGGTGCAGGCTCTTCCCTCCCAGATGGGAAACCTCTGCCAGGGTGACCACAATCCTGCCCTGCACAGCTTGGCTCCTGAGCCAGCTCCACCTCAGTGGCACAAACCCAAGCCCATGCCTGCTCTCCACCCCCTGACAGATGTGTCCTGCAACATCTGGCAGTGCATCTCCCTCTGTTCTGGGTTCACTGTGCTGGGTCCCCAGAGCCAGAATGCCTGAGCAGGGCCAGGTGAAGTGAAGGGGAGGAGCAGACCTTGGGGACACCAAATGTGCAGCAAGGTCTGAAGAGCAAAGGTGGCTTCTGGCAGGGCAAGGCTGAGATGCCACCCCCTGGGAGAAGCTCTCTGCCTTTGCTGGGCTGTTGGATATTGAGGCCTGATCCTGCATCCATCCAAGGCCAGAACAGTTTCCCCACTGGCTTCAGAGGCATCTTTTTTCCCCACCTGGAGTGGACATCTCACAGGGAGCAGTGCACTCCCTTGACCTGGCTCCCAGGGGGGTCACCTGCTGGTCCTCTAATTGCAGCAGGAGTTCCTGACCTGAGGACAGAGTGGTTCTTTCCTTTCCTGACCACAAAGCTGCAGCAGAAGAGACCTGGCTGTGAAAGCCCTCTCCAGGAGCAGCCTTTTTGTTGCACTCTCAGGCTGGAGGAACATTTTTGGCTAGATGCAAGGAGTGAAATAAGACCCTGGCTGTGTGAGTCATGGCTCAGCCCTGCTCTCTATGCCAAGGGGACAGCTGGTGGCACTGACAAAGCAGCTCCCTGGATACATTGTCTGGCAGCAGTCCCCAGCCTGGTTTTTCCAGCTGTAGCTACCGTGAGAGACAAATAAATAAACACTGGCAGAGATGTGCAGGGGCAGCTGCCCTGCCCCCACCCCTATAGCTCCTCACCTGCCCCTCAGCTCCTGCTGCAGACCACACTGCCAGGCTCTAACAGAAGGGGCAGGAAGCACTGGTGCTGGATGCTGCAGGGTTTGACCCACCTCCTGGGTTTCACCTGGACGATGCCCACACAGAATGGTTTGGGTTGGAAAAGCCTCCTGAGATTACTGAGACATCCTCCCAACAGCTCCATGGCCACCAAGCCATGTCCTGATCAGGCACTGAAATGCACTGCCCAGGGAGGTGCTGGAGTCACCAAACCTGGAGGGGTTTGAAAGCCACCTGGGTGTGGTGCTGAGGGATGTGGAAGTGGTGCTGAGGAACGTGGTTTAGTGCTGTGCTGGTGGCTGGGCAGTGCTGGTGGGGCTGTGAGCTCTGGAGGAGTGGCTGGACTTGATCTCAAAGGTCTCTCCCAGCCTCCACAGTTCCATGGCTCCTGACCACCACTCCACGGTGCTGGGCTGCAGCTGCCCAGGGAGGGCACCAGGGCAGAGCTGCAGGGAGCAGGCAGAGAGCAGCCAAGCTCTGGCCTCTGTGCCTGCCTTATCTTCACAGCTGGAGCCTGGCCCTCCCTGGCCACTGCTCCCCAGCCCTCTGACACCCCTCAGTGCCCTGCTGCAGAGCTGGGATGGAGCCTGGCTGGTCCCAGGCTCTGTCCCATGGACTCAAAGCCTGACTGGAAGTTAGTGACAGCTCCCAGCAGCACAACCTCCCTCCTGCTGAGATTCTGCTGGGGGCAGCTGAGGGGAAAAGTCAGCCCCAGCCTGCTGCAGGTGCTCAGAGCCAGAGGATTTGGTATTCTGCAGCAGCCTGAGCTGTGGGGGGGGGGGGGCATGAGGATCGCTGCTGGGCTGCAGTCAGCTCTCTGAAGCCTGGCTGCAGGCAGCAGCAAATCCTGGCTGGTGTTTGTCTCTGTGTTTTAACACAGCTCCAGACATCAGCAAATCAATTAAAGCTGCCCACTGCTGAAGCCAGAGTGCTTCTGGAACAGCTGGGAAACAACTGAAGGAGACAAAGCTGAGGGCAGGAGGCTGCACTGAAAGGCAGAAAGGTTTTGTCTCTGCACAGAGGCTGAGCCTGCAGCGGGCAGGGCTGTGCTCTTTGGGCTAAGCTGAAGTGCAGCCATCAGTGGGATAGCAAAGAGGCCTTTCTGGAAAGCCTGGCTGCAGTTTGGAGAGAGGGATCAGCCCCAGCCATGGTGATCTGAGAGGTGGCTCCTCTCGAAATGCCACGACCCCGTGGAAGCTGTCCCCAGTGCATGGCCCCTGCCTGAGTCACTGCTTCAGCCATGCAGAGCCCTGAGGCTGTCCCTGACACAGAGTGGGACATGGAGAACCATTCCAGCAGCTCCTGGACCTTGCATGCCTGCTGAGGTCACCTGCTTCATGCTGCCAGGGGCAGGACACCCCAGGGCTCCTTCTGCAGCCCCTGGGAGAAGGGACCCCTCAGAAGGATGCTGTGTGGCAGGGAGGAGAGTCCTAACTCAGGCACCTGAAATCCTCCTGCTCACCTGCAGGCAGCACCTCCCTGACTTCACCAAGCTCCCAGCTCTGCTTTGGGTCCCTAGCAGCTGTTTTGCCTCTCTCCCTTGGTCTGTGGCACAGGGATGGATCCAGGCAAGGGCTGCACAGCCAGCAGCTTCTTCAGGCCAGCCCAGAGAAGGGCAACAGAGCTGGGGAAGGGTCTGGAGAACAGGGCTGGTGAGGAGCAGCTGAGGGAGCTGGGGCTGATTAGTGAGGAAAAGAGGAGGCTGAGGGAGACCTCATTGCTCTCCTCAGCTCCCTGAGAGGAGGCTGGAGCCAGGTGGGGATTAGCCTCTGCTCCCAGGGAACAAGCTCTCAGCCTTTGCTCCTCACAGAGCTGCTCCAGGTCCCTCAGCATCTTTGGAGCCTCCTCTGCACTCTCTCCAGCAGTTCTCTGTCCCTCTTGAACTGGGGAGCCCAGAACTGGACCCAGTTCTCCAGCTGTGGCCTCACTAGGGCAGAGTAGAGGTGGAGAAGAACCTCCCTGGACCTGCTGGCCACACTCTTTATGTCCCCCAGGATACCACTGGGGCCTTCTGTGTGCATCCAGATGTTGGGTTTGGAGATGCTGCTAAGAGGTTGCAGGTTTGCAGCAGCTCTCTTGTCCCTCCCCAGGGGGATGTGCTGTCAGGGACGAGCTTGCCCTGCCCCAGAGCAGAGGTCTCCGGCAGGGGTGGCTCTATCCCTGCTGCCTTCAGCAGGTGGCTCTGCTGGTCTCTGTTCCATGCTGCCTGGGGAAGGACAGGGCACAATGAGCTCCAGGCTCTCTAAACCATCCTTAACTTCACGAAGTGAACCTTCATCTCCAGCCCAGATATTAGCTGCTGCTTTTATTTTTTTGAGGCAGAGGTGATTTACAGCTCCCTGTCCTGTGGCATGAGGCTTCCTGGCAGACATAGCCAAGGCATCACTGTAAAGAAGCTCAGTGGTAACTTAGTGGTTTGGAGAGCCCTGAGATATTGGAGCTTTTGTTGGCTCAGCCCCATGCTGCCTGCTCCTCCATGCTTTACAGCTCTGCTCCTGCTCACAGCCAGCAGTGGCCTCTGCTCAGGCAGCTTTTGCTGGGGAGGTTGCAGCAACCTCCTGCCAGAGGCAGCAGCTCTGTGTCCTGTGGCCAGAGGGGATAATAATGGCTGGGATCAAGCTCCAGCACATGATCTGTGGCCATGGGTTTAGAAAGGAATCACAAATCTCAGCTGCTGGGGATTGCTGCTCTTGGCCCCAGCTCCCAGCACCCAGCTCTGCTCTTGACACAAGCTGCACCTGGGAGCATTCAGCATCTCCCCAGCCCAGGCTTGGGGTGACCCAGGAAGGATTCCAGAGCCAAGCTTCCTTACCTTGCTGCTGGGGGGGAGGAGGAGCCTCTCATGGGGATGCATCCCCAGGTGAGTGTCTGTGCTGTGCAGGGGCTGAGGGAACCCTTGGGATTGAATCCCACCTAGCCCGCCCCTGGGAATGAGCCTCCCTGCTGCTCCACTTCCTTCTGGAGCCAGAGCACAAACCATGGACCCCAGAGAGAGTCACAACAGAACCACAGAACACCAGGTTGGAGGAGACCCCAAGGACCCCCTGGTCCAACCTTTCAAGGTCATGGATGGATCCTCTGAGCTTTTGCAAACCCAGGGATCACTTGGATTGGTTTCTTCTCCAGACAAAAGTGGCTTGGGTTTATTAAAAGCAAATACAATTTATTTTACAGCCCCAGCTAAGCCCTCCCACCCCCACCCTCCCCCCCCCTAAATCTACAGCCAGCTCCAGGAAGGCAAATTCCCATCACATGAATTGCTTCTGTCAATGAAAACTTGCAGCAAACGTTCTCTGTAGGCAGCAAGAGCTAAGGTCCAGGTCTGCCAGAGGCAAAGACCAGAGCAAAGGAAGGCCAAGGGCTTACTAATGAACCTCTGAAGCCTGATTCTGTCATGGCTTGGGGTCCCATCCTGGGGTCCCATCCCTCTGCAGCTGCTTGAAACTTTCCTGAGTAATACTATTCAGGACTGGGAAGCCTCCGGGATGAGAGCCCTCTGCTGGGCACAGACTTAGCACAGGGTTGTTTGCCAATCATAACTGCAGCTTTGGAAGCAGGGTGAGCAACTCCTTCCATTTGGCAAAGGCTTTTGTGTTGCTTTTGGTTTTTTGTTACTTTAAACCCCCTCCCCCTGTAAGGATGATTTGCAAGGCACTGGTGTTAGCTTTCCTTCCCTGATGAGGACGAGCACACAGAGAGAGGAGGAGGAGAGAAATTTCCTCTTGGGAGCAGCATTTGCATTCTGATCATTGCTGCTTTATCTTGGAGCATGAAGCCCAAGCAGAGAGATGTGCCTCAAATAGAAGGCAGAGGGCCCAGGCTCTTCTCCCCAGCAGAAGACAGATTGCTGCCTGCTCAGGAGCTGACAGATCAAAAGCTAATGGTGGAAAGCACAAAGCAGGTGACAGAGGCAGCAGCACAGAGAGCAAAACAAACCTCAGGCTCTCACAAATGGCTGTGCATGAGCAGGGGGGGTGGGGGTCAGCCCCGTGGGAATGAATTCTGCTCCCTGGGGGAAGGGCAGCAGTCTGAGGGCTGCTCTGGGTGGTGCTGGGATCTGACCTAACAGCACCAAGGTCACCATGCAGCTGTAGCCCCCAGCCCTCAGCAGTGCTGCAGAACACAGTTCCCAGGTGAAGGCTGAGGGCAGTGTGGAGGAGCAGGCAAGGTGCATGGTGCTGACCTTGCTGTGGCACAGCCACCATAAGGGTGGGAGGAGCAGGAGCAGGAGGCAGGCTCTGATGCCTGTCCCAGAGTGAATCCCCCAGGTTGTTAGGTCTTGGCTCACACCAGCATGGCTTAGTTTCTCCAAATGCCTTCTTCTCATTCACTCTTGGGTGGTGCCTGCTCAGGGTTGTCCTTCCAGATGCGGATGGTCAGGCAGGAGGCCATCCCCAGCCAGCACAGGTAGGGCAGCAGCAGCAGTGCTGCCACCTTGTTGATGTGGTACCAGGAGCAGGCTGTGCCTATGGCCAGGCAGTCCAAGCACAGGATGTCAATCAGGGCCTGGGGCAGAGAGGAGACAGTGACCCTGCTGCCCCCTTCTGCCAGGCTGTGCCATGCCCAGAGCCTGGGGTCTGCTGGAGAAGCTGCTGGCAGCCCACAGCCCCCCGGGGATGCTCCCTGTGCCTCCTGCCTGCTCAGGGTGTGACTGCCACAGGGACTTATCTCTCACCACCAAACCTTAACTGTGAGGTGCAGCAGCAGTACCGCTGGGTGCCTGCTTTCCCACCCTGCTCTGCCCAGGGCAGCTATCTGCAGGGCAAGAGGCATGGAGGGGGCTGATACCATTGTCTGCAGCAGGTGCAGGCTCTGAGCAAGACCTCTTCTTGCAGCTCTTTCCCATCACATGATGCCAGTCAGCAAAGCTCCCCACACCCCAGCACCCCCTGGCAGGGCCAGCAGCAAGCAGCCTGCAGCAGTGAATGGGTGCCCAGGTGCCTTACCAGCTTCAGGCTGCGTGCTCTGAAGAACAAGGGAGGCCAGGCCCAGTTCAAGGCCAGCTGAGCCCCATAGAGGCCAAGAGGGACAATGGCTTTGCTGCCACAGCCTCCCAGGTCGTTCCAGATCAGGTAGGAGGCATAGCTGTGGAGAGGGAAGCACACTGGTGGTGTCCAATGAAGACAGACAGAGCCTTGCCCTGCAAGGCTGCCTCACAACAGGGGCTTGCAGCACAGCTGCAGCTGTGTCCCCTCTGCTCTCAGCCCCAGCTCCTGCCTCATTCCTGTGCACTGCAAAGGAATGGTCCAGAGAGTCATGGGATCATGGAATGGAAGGGACCTCTGCAGATCATCCAGACCAAGCCCCCTGCCAGAGCAGGGTCACCCAGGGCAGGGCACACAGGAGACTCCACAACCTCTCTGGGCAGCCTGCTCCAGGGCTCACAGGTGAGGAGGGCACAGGAGGGGCAGAGCAGGAGCTGGAGCAGGGGAGGCTGAGGTTGGACATTAGGAAGAAGTTCTTCAGGACAAGGCTGGGGAGACACTGGCACAGGTTGCCCAGGGAGGCTGTGGATGCCCTCTCCCTGGGGCTGCTCAAGGCCAGGCTGGATGAGACCTTGAGCAACCTGGGCTGGTGGGAGGTGTCCCTGCCCATGGCAGGGGGTTGGAACTGGATGAGCTTTGAGGTCTTTCCCAGCCCAACCCACTCTGTGATTCTGTTTCCATATTTATTTTCTCACTTCCCCTGTTCCCAAGGGCTTGGGTTTAGGCTCCTCTGGTGCTGTTTGCCAGCTTCTGGCCATTCATCCTCCAGCTCCTGCAGAGCAGCCTGGAGAAGTGAATCAGGCAGGGCTGGCTTTGAGGCTCATACCCATGGTACCTGGGGACATGGTTTGGTGGCCATGGTGGTGCTGGGCTGACGTCTGGACTGGGTGATCTTGGAGAGCTTTTCCATCCCAGACAATTCCATGATAATCCATAGCTGTTTACAAGGGCAGGCATGGGCTGTGTGCATCTGAGCAGCTCAGCTCAGGGCTGGCTCCAGCTGCACTGCAGCTGCTGGGAACAAGGGTCCCTGGCCTGCCCTGCCTGCAGGTGCAGGACACATCCCAAAAGCAAAGGAGAGCTGTTGAAGGACCTCCTCCTCTGTGCATCAGGTACAGGAGGATGAAAGGGGCAGCAGGACCCAGAACTTACCCCATGCCAGTGTAGAGGACAGTCCAGGCTAAAAGGAAGATCCTGGGGGGAGGGCACCAGGAAGGCTTCTTCAGCCTCTCGGACCAGGCAGGGATTTCTCTGCGGCTAAGGAACCAACCGAGGAAGCCTCCCAGGTGAGGCAGGAGAGTGAAGCCCACAGTGTAAGCCCACATCCTGCCCTGCTGCCTTGGGGTAGCCTCTTGCCTGCTGCAAGTTAAAAACCAGGTTTGCTCAGCACTTTAAAAGGACTTTTGGATGGTTTGGGTTTTTTCCCCTCTCTACTTTGATCTTTCAAAGCTTCTTCTCTAGCTGCTGTGCTCACCTCAGGCTCTGCAGCAGCAGCCAAGTGTTTAATGCTGTGTTCAGCTCTGCTGCTGCCTGCCAGCTGCCCACCTCCCCTCCTCAGCAGCCAAGGGAATGACTTCTGTCGTGGTTGCATTTCACCCAGCTGAGTGACTGCCCCCTGCTATGTGGTGGCCTCTGACAGCACCCCTGGGGCTAGGTTCAGCCAGGGGGTTGTGTTCTGAGGAGCCAAGCCTACAGCTCCTGCTCTCATTCCTCCTCCAGCACAACTCCTCCCAGGCTCTGCCTCAGCAGAGCTTCTCCCTCTCCTCTGCAGGCTCCTCTATGATTCTGTGATTCTGTTCTGAGCAGGAAAACACAGAGAGATCCTACCCAGAAAGCCCCCTCCCTGCTGGCCTCCTCTCACCTTCCACTGTGGCTTTGATTTCAAAGGAGGTCTCTGACAAAGCAACATCACAGAATGGGTTGAGTTGGAAGGGACTTTACAGATCACCCAGTCCCAGCCCCCTGCCATGGACAGGGACACCTCCCACTAGCCCAGACTGCCCAAAGCCTCATCTAGTCTGGGCTTAAACTCTTCCAGGCATCCACAACCTCCTTGGGCAACCCCTCCCAGTGTCTCACCACCCTCAGAGTGAAGAACTTCTTCCTATTTCCAACCTAAATCTGCCTTGCTCTAGTTTCAAACCTCTGCCCCTCACCCTTCACCACAGGCCCTTATCAAAAGTCCCTCCCCAGCTCTCCTGTGGCCCCCTCTCCATCCTTAGGGCATGCTTGCAGGGCTTGGTGTGCACCCCAGGCAGGTAGAGGTGGATGCTGCCCTCTGTAAGAGGAGAGCTGAGGCACAGCAGTAGGTTTTCAGTTTGCTCACAGACTTCCTCTGGCATAAAGGGAAGGGAGATTGACTTTCATAATGACATCCTGCTCCCACACAAGGCAGCTGTGATAAGGACAGCACCCAGCACTGCATTCTCTGTCCCAGATCTTCCCTGCCATTATCCTCTCCAGGGCTCTGGACCTGCCAGCCTCCTGTCCTCCTTCCTTTGCTGCCTGTCCTTTGGATCCACGGAGGAATTCCACCCCAATTAGCATTCAGCAGGAGCAACAGGTGAGGCTGGGCAGGAGCACGACAGGTTTGTGCTGTCAGCATGAGCACCAACCGCACCTGAGCAAAGCACACCGGGGAAGGATGAGGTTCAGTGGTGCAGGCAGAGAGCAGCAGGCACAGGCAGCTCCCTGGCACTCGAGCTCTGCTCAGAGCAGCTGGGGGCCTGGGCAGGGGTCTGGTCTGCACAGACAGCTCTGCTAAGTCACAATTAAGGCTTGTCTGTCTCCCGTGCTAATTGTTGTGATGCTCATCGTGCTGCAGAGCATTCAGCTCGGCTAGCAGGAGCCGATTTACACAACAGTGAGCAGCAAATCCCCCAGCCCCCAGCCTAGCTGAGAATTCCTTCAGCAGACAGCTTATGGAGCTGGTAAAGTCTCTGTGGAAGCAGAAAAATCAACCCAAGGCTGAGGGAAAGAAGAGCTGCAGGTCCTGATCCCAAAGTGTGAGCCAGCACCAGCTGAGCTCTGCTTCCCCCCAGCACTGCACAAAGGCACCAGGGCAGAAGTTGGGGTTTGCCTCCTCCCAGCTCCTTTGGAGCTGCCAGAGAGAGCTGAGAAGAAGGGAGGGCTGAAAACAAACAGCAGAGTCAGAAAACCTTCCCTTTGCCTCACTTCTGCTGGCACTTGGCAGGGTAGGAGCTGGAGGGACCTTACCTTCTCTTGCTGCCTGGCTCTGCCTTGCCCAGGAGCAGGTTGGACATCCAAGGCTGTGCACTGCTGCTGCTCTGCACTGGGGGCGTTGGCTTCGGGGGTTTGGCTAAATAGCAGAGCCCAGGGCTGGGTGTGTGCTGGTGGCTGCAGCAGATTACGGCAGGGAGCACAGCCTGGCAAGAGTTAAGGAGTTCAGTGGTGGTTGAGCAGCTGTGGGGAGGGCAGGGCTGGCTCCTGAGCCCAGACCCCGCTGAGATCTGGCACCTGAGGCTCTCGGCTTGCTTTGAGGACAAGCTCCTGGCTTGGGGGTCAGAGGCTGTGCAGGGCAGGGCAGAGCAGCTGCCTCCTGTCAGGCTGGGACTGCACTGCTGGTGTGAGAGTCACAACTGGAGGTGGGGATTGCAGCCCTGGTTTGTTGAAGACCTTTAAGATCATCAAGTCCAGCCATGAACCCAGCACTGCCAGAGCACCACCAAGCCATGGCCCTCAGCACCACATCTCCACAGCTTTGAAACCCCTCCAGGGATGGAGACCACCACTGCCCTAGACAGCCCTGGCCAGGACTTGACAACCCTTTGGGAGAAGAAATTGTTCCTCATGACCAAGCTGAAGCTCCCATGGGGCAGCTTGAGGCAGTTTCCTCCTCCTGTCACTTGCTCCCTGGGAGAGGAGACCAAGCCCTACCTTGTTGCAGCCTCCTCTGAGGGAGCTGCAGAGAGCAATGAGGTCTCCCCTCAGCCTCCTCTTCTCCAGGCTGAACACCCCCAGCTCCCTCAGCTGCTACTCACACCACCTGTGCTTCAGACCTTCCCCAGCTTCATTGTCCTCCTTTCTTGTGCCAAAGGGATGAGGACTGTGCCAGCAGGAGCTCTGTGTATGGCACATGGATGTGAGCTCTGCTGTTTTGCTCCACCTGAGGATCCATCCCATGGATGTGAGCTCAGGACAGCAGCAGGAGGCTGTCCCTGCTGTGCCAGTGCCTCCTGTGCTGCTGAGCACAAGCAGCTGGGTTTGGTGGTGCCCTGCACACCATCCTGTGGCTAAAGCTCCCTGGCAGCCACCTGAATCCCAAATAAAGACATTGCACAAGCATGAGAGATGCAGGAGAAAAAAAGGCAGAAATCAATTTCCATTAGCAGGCTGTCTGCAAGGGGTGGGAAATGAAACACTAATTCACTTCAGTCACAGATCATTACCTGCACTGCCTGGCCAGGAGCAGAGCTGCTGGCTCCTGGCAGAATGTGATGCTCCACAGCACCAGTGGGATCTCCTCTTTGAGCAGGATGAGAGGGAAATTGTAGTTTGTAGGAGGGGAGAGGAAGAAAAATACCACCCCCAGTGCTGTGCAGGGGCAGAGTTGCAGGCATCATCCTGAGGTCCCTTCCAACCCTTCCATTCTGGGATTCTGTGGTGATGAAGATGAAGACGCTGGCAGGTGACAGGGGGCTGCTGGGCAAGCAGACAGAAGAGACAGAAAGTGGAAGCACAGATGGACCAGGACTGGGAAAAACCTCTGGTGGCACCAAGCAGGGATCTGTGTGGGCACACAGAATGATTTTTAAAGAGAGCAGGAGCAGCTGCATGGACACCCAGGCACAAAGCCTTGTGCATGGCCCAGGCCTCCTCACCTGCCCTGAGCACACCCCGAGGGAGGGAAGAGCCTTCAGCACCCTGGGCAGGCTTCCTCCAGCCCCATCTTGGTTTTCCTCTTACCACAGGTTGGTGTCTCAATATTTCTGCTTCCCATCACTGCACAGCAGCACAGTCCTGGCCCTCCCCTCTGTACCATGCCCTGGTGTGCTCCTGGTGATGGAGGTCAGGTCCTTGCTGGCTCTCAGCTCCCTGCCCTTTGGGGAGTCCTGGTGGCAGAGCAGGCACTGGGGGGACACCTTGAGTTCCACAACTCTGTTTGCCTCTTCTTAGCAACCTTTGCAGGTTGTCCCAAGGGGGTCTGAGTCTCTGCAAGATTAATTGCTCCAATCTCAAAGCTCTGTTAACCTGAATATATGATTGCAAAGCAGAATATTTCAGCCTGCCCTGCTTCTGGAGCTGGAGGTGCCAGGGCAGCTCCTGGCATAAATCTGCAGCCAGCAGAGCTGCTGTGATTTACCTCTGCCATAAACTTCTGCTCTGCCTGCTGCTGAGGAAAGCCTGAGCCTGCTCAGCAGGCAGGCACAAAGGCTGAGGGATGGCCAGGGAGGAGTCACCATCCTCTGAGCCTCCACCCTGCCAGCTGCAGGCTGCAGAACCTTTCCATTTTCAGCCACTCAACAAAGACAACTCTCTGGGTTTGTCTCAGAGGATTATGGAGGCACAGAAGGGTTTGGGCTGGCAAAGCCCTTTGAGCTCATTCAGTCCAACCAGTCCCTAACTCTGCCAAGGCTGGGGTTAAACCCTGGCCCTCAGGACTACATCTCTGCTGCTTTGAAACACCTCCAGGGATGGGGATTCATCCATGGGGAGTCCGTACCAGGCTTGGAGAACCCTTTCAGGAAAGAAGTTTCCTCTAGTGTCCAACCTAAACCTCCCCTGGTGCAGCCTGAGGCTGTTTCCTCTCCTCCTGTCACTTGTCACTAGAGAGAAAAGGCTGCCCCCCCCCCCCGGCTCCAGCCTCCTTTCACATCTCTCTGCCCAGAGGGAGCCCCAGGTGCACCCCAGCTCCTGCTGCCACCCATGGCTGGAGCTCTGCATCCTGCAGGGCTGTTCCTGGCCAGGCATGAGCTGAAGGGGTAGGAAAGTTCCCCCATCCTTGGCACCACTGCAGGTCAGGTTGGTTGTGGCTCTGAGCAGCCTGCTCTGGTTGGAGAGTCCCTGCTGACCTCAGGGGAGCTGGGCAGGATGAGCTTGGAAGGTCTCTTCCCACCCAACCCTTTTTCTGATGCTTCCACGATGCCATTCTGCCTGCTGGGGCTTCCCCCAGCACTGCCTTCCTGTCAGGAGCAGAGCTGGGGAGGGCTGGTGGCCAGAGCTGCCTGGGGGTGATAAGCAGAGGGCAAAGCCTTGCTCTTATCTGCACCCAGAGGCTGCTGCTCAGCCACCAGCAGCAGCAGTTCTGAGGGACACCTCCCACCCCTGGGGGTCGATTGCTGTGGGGCCAGCAGAGGGCTGCAAGCCCTCAGCCCCTCAGAGGGTCAGAGAGTGCACTGCTGCAGGGGTGCTCAGCTGCATTTCCCCAGCCAGCAGCTGCTCCAGGGGGTGCCACGGATGGGCATGGAGCAGGAGCAGCCCTGCCTGCAGGCAGCAGCAGGAGCAGCCTGGAGCTGCTTCAAAGGCAAGGCTCAAAGTGTGAACAAGATGCAGGGGGTCAGAACTTTGCTGTCTTTCTGGGGCTGCCTTTTCCTCAGCCAGCTGCTCAAAACGACTCAGTGCTTCTTAGAGAGCTGCCCTGGCAGAGCCTTGCTGCCTGCTGCCTTGCTGGTGGGGCTGCTTCACTGGCCAGGAGGTGCAGCTGAGCCATGCTCATTGCACTGCCATGGTTTAGCCACAGATTTCTGCCTGATCACAAGGTAAGAAGGGCTATGAAACATCTCCTGCTGCTTGTGCTGCTGCCCTGGGGCTCAGAGTGTCAGCTGAGACATGGAGACCTCATCCAGTTTCAGCCTTCTGACCTTTGGTGCAGGTTCTGCAGAGTGAGTGTAGGACAGCCCCAGGTGTAAATCCCCCCAGAGGAGCACACTCAGCACATGGCAAATGCCAGGGCTCTGCCCTGCACTGTCCTGGTGACCAGGCTGAGGGGCAGAGGCTTGGGTCAAGCAAATGTGAGGGTGCCTGGCGAGCCCTGAGCTGGAAGTGCCACTCTTGTAAAGGCAGTGCCAGGCTCTGGTCTCCTTCAAGGCCTGGTGTAAGCAGGAAATTGGATTTGTTGCTTGCTTTGTGCTGACTCAGCTCTTCTATCTCTAATGGGGGAGGTCCTCCCTTCACAGAGACCCTTCCAAGGGCACTGCAGAATTCCCCACAGCCCTCTGCTGACCAGGGGATGTCTAACTGGGATATTGGACATGGAATTGCTCTGCCAGAGCTCCTGATGCCTGCACAGACTCCAGCTCTGGTCTGGCTGCCAGGGGAGCAGAGCAGAGCCCAGCTCAGATGAGGCAGAGCAGTCAAAATTCTTTAGAGTGAGGGTGGGGAGACACTGGCACAGGTTGCCCAGGGAGGCTGTGGCTGCCTGGAGGTGTTCAGCACCAGGCTGGATGAGGCCTTGAGCAGCCTGGGCTGGTGGAAGATGTCCCTGCCCATGGCAGGGGGCTGGAACTGGATGAGCTTTGAGGTCCCTCCCAACCCAACCCACTCTGTGGTTCTGTGATCTGAGAATAAGGAACCAGCTGGAGAAGACTCCACATGCGTGGGTTGCCAGCTCACAGGGTGGAGGAATCCAGTGGCTTTCTGAACTCTTTGCTGCCAGCTCTCCTGGCAGCTCTGCCACCAAGGCACTCCTGCTGCTGGAGGGGCTGGTGCCAGGTCCTGCCAGCCCTGGGGCTTTGCTGCTGCAGGTGTTCCCCTCCCAGCAGGGAGATCCAAGCCTGCTGCCTTTGGCTCCTTTGGGTGCAGCCAGGTCCTGTGTGGCACCCCAGGAAGCAGCACCTGCAATGCTGGGTGAGGTGAATGGACCTGCAGGAGCCCTGGGAGGGAGTCTGCCCCTGCCATGGCACTGCCAGCCTGCTGAGCCTGAGCCAGGGGCTGGCAGGCTTCATGCCAGAAGAAGGAAACCTGCCTGGGAGCAAAGGATTTTAACTTCAAAACTGAAGATGCTATCCCCAGAGTGGCTGCCCAGCTCCTGCCCACTCTCCTTCCACAGCCTGCAGCTTAGCTGCAGACCCTCCACTGCCACAGCCCCCTGGCTGCTCCTGCCCTGCCCCACTTGGAGGCAACAAGGCTCCTGTCTCCAGTTCTGGAGTGCTACCAGAGCTGAGTCCTGCTTTAAGGAGAGCTCTGATCCAATGGCCAAAGGCAAATACTCCAACAGCAGTGCCCTTAATTTTTATGTGAAACTTAATTAGGAGGGAGCTCTGGTTTTGGGGCAGGACACAAAGTGGATTACAGGAGCAGGTGGCTCTTTAATTAGGGTCATTCATCTTTTGGTGATGTTCAACCTTTCCTTGCAGGGAGAGGCAGTGGCAGCTGGGGACAGAGCCACAGCAGCCTCTGTGTGTGTGCAGTGCAGCTCAGCCAAGTCCCTGCAAGGCTTAGTGCCTGAGAATGCTCTCTGAGCACTGGGAATGCTCTCTGAGCACTGGGATTGTTCTCTTGAGCACTGGGAATGCTCTCTTGGGCACTGGGATTGTTCTCTTGAACACTGGGAATGCTCTCTGAGCACTGGGATTGTTCTCTTGAGCACTGGGAATGCTCTCTTGAGCACTGGGATTGTTCTCTTGAGCACTGGGAATGCTCTCTTGGGCACTGGGATTGTTCTCTTGAGCACTGGGAATGCTCTCTGAGCACTGGGATTGTTCTCTTGAGCACTGGGAATGCTCTCTTGGGCACTGGGATTGTTCTCTTGAGCACTGGGAATGCTCTCTTGAGCACTGGGATTGTTCTCTTGAGCACTGGGAATGCTCTCTTGGGCACTGGGATTGTTCTCTTGAGCACTGGGAATGCTCTCTTGAGCACTGGGATTGTTCTCTTGAGCACTGGGAATGCTCTCTTGGGCACTGGGATTGTTCTCTTGAACACTGGGAATGCTCTCTTGAGCACTGGGATTGTTCTCTTGAGCACTGGGAATGCTCTCTTGGGCACTGGGATTGTTCTCTTGAACACTGGGAATGCTCTCTGAGCACTGGGATTGTTCTCTTGAGCACTGGGAATGCTCTCTTGAGCACTGGGATTGTTCTCTTGAGCACTGGGAATGTTCTTGTCTTGCTTGAATCCCACTGCATGATCCCAAAGAACCAACTGGCAGCTCTGTCATCAGCTATTCATAGAGCCCAGGAGCCAGAGGGTAAATATTTATTTGGATTCTGAGGCTTAATCTGCTCCTGGCTGATTGTGTGGAAAGCCTGAGCCCCCCTCCCCTTGCAGCAGGTTGTAACCAGAGCCAGCAGCTCCTCTCCTCCTCCCAGACACATCCCCCAGGCTTTATTCTGCAGCAAATGGGCAGGGCCTGGGTTCAGACCCTGCAGCACCTTCTGCTCCCAGCCCATCAAGGGCTGCACCTGAGAGCTGCCTAAAGCACCCTGCAAAGGAAGCCCAGAAGCACAACCATGGGATGGGTTTGGGTGGAAGAGATCTCTAAGGTCATCAACCCAGCACTGCCAGGGCACCACTGAACCATGGCCCTCAGCACCACATCGCCACTGGGAGATGAGACCAACCCCCACCTGGCTCCAGCCTCCTTCCAGGGAGCTGTGGAGAGTGAGGAGGAGTCCAGCTTCTGGAAGGAAACCCTCAGCACAGCCAGGGAAGGAGTTTGCACTGCAAGTGGCACTTTTGTTCTCACAGGGACATATTCCATCATTTCAAACCAGGATGTTTGTGAAAGCAAAGGGGTTTAGATGGAAACAACCTCCCCATGCCCCACACAGCTCTCCTCTGCTGCCCTTTGATGGTGACCTGCACTGGGCAGTGCCTGGCCCACAGGCACAGCTCCTTCCCCTCCTCCCTGCTGCTGCTGGGACTGCTGTGGTCTTCCAGAATCACAGAATCATTAAAGCTGGAAAAGACCTTGAAGGTCCAACCATGAACCATCTTCCTCTCTTCCTCCCTCTGGAAAGAAAAGCTGTGGGCCAAATGCTTGCCCTCCAGAGTCAGTGCAAAGCTTTACTGCTCCATCCTGTGCCCTGTCCCCTCCTGCAGTGCTGGGGTGGGCCTGGGGCTTCCTGGAGAGAGGGGAAGGAGCTGAGTGGAGCACCAGGCAGGCTGAGACAGTGAGAAAGGCAAGGAAGGAGCAGAGGAGTAGTGACAGTGTGGGCTCAAGTGCAGGTGTAAACCCCAGCACAGGAGCTCCACAGGAGGCTGTCACCAGCCCCAGCCAGTTCCTGGGGTCAGGGTTTGGCTCACAGCATGAGGAAAGGCCAGAGGGCAGAGGTGCTCCTGACAAGCAAACAGTGCAGGCAGATTCTTCCATCCAGCAGTAAGGAGCTGGGAGAGGTGGGAAGAGAAAATGCTCTCAGATGGATTCAGCAAATGAGACCCTTCAGACTCCCAGCCCTGTGCCATGCACCCATCACAACCTCCTGAATGGAACTCTTCTGCCCACCCCCCAAACACAGATGGCTCTGCTTGAACCAAGAGGTTTGTGCCTGCACATCTCCCTGTGCTGCCTTCCCTCAGCAGCTCTCCTGGGGCAGGCTCCTGCACAAAGAAATCCTCCCCCCAGTGGTGGATGGCACTGGAGCCCTGCTTTGCTCCAGCTCCTCTTGGAAAGGTTCCCTCTGCCCTGCAGCTAAGGCAGGACCATGAAGCTGAGGAATGGTCTTCATCTCGAGGCTGCTGGCCATGCAGCTGGGTCTGGCTTGCAAGGGGAAATGCTTGGTGTGGAAGGTGAGAATCAGTCCCAAGCAGCACAGCTCTTGGTATGAGCAGAGCTCTCTGCAGCCTGCTAGAGTTCTTGGAGTGTGGAGGGGAAGGAGTGAACAGAAGCTGATGTTCTGCTCCCCTCCCAAGGTCCCCTGGAAAGGTCCTGCTGGGGACACAACCAAGGCAGAGGAGTGGCCTGGAGGTATACCAGAATGGAGCTGATGAAAAGGAAACCCTCAGAAGTTCATTTACACTGTGGCCAGAAGGCTCCAGGGTGGTGCTGTGACCCAGAAGAGAGGGTGAGGAGTGGGGATGGGAACCCTCAGGGAATGCCAAGCTGGTCAGACTGGCTGACACCAAAGGGTCTGGAGATCAGGAGGGACTCTCCTCAGTGACATGATGGCAGGCTCAGGAGGTGACATGATGGCAAATGAAGTTGTGTGGATAAAGGCAGAGACCACAGGGAGGGGACAGAGGAGCTAAAGGGACACTTCAGCTGCTTGGAGACAGGCAGCACAGCCACAAAACCTGAGTGTGGAGCATCCCCTGGAGATCTGTGCTGCTCAGCACAGGCAGGACAGGCAAAGCAATGAAACCACAGACCTGGAGCAGAGGAAAAGTCCAGCAAATATTTTAATGCTTGTCTGTGAAGCACAGCCCAGGGCACCTCAGAATAAAGAGGGCAAAGGACAAGCTCAGGAGGACCCTGACCTGGGCAAGAGCTGCAGGGTTTGCTGTGTGTGAGGAGAGGCAGGGGCATGAGGGATGTGCTGGGAGAAGGTCCTGCTAAGCCTCTGCAGCTGTGAGGAGCAAGGCTGTGGGGGTGTCCTGCCTGAGTGCTGGGCCAGGACATGCAGCAGGCAGCTTACACTGCAGCAAGGGATGGGAACTGAGGAGGCAAAAGTCCACCTGAAGGTGAAGATTAAGGTAGGACCTGGTGATATGGGGAGGCAATACTGGAGGGGTTCACAACCAGCTCAGACAGGTGCCAGGAACACCTCAGCCAGAGCAGGGCAGAGGGGCTGCTCCCAGGGGCTCTCACGGTGCCACCACAGCTGGTGGCACCAGGCAAGGCTGCAGGGGAGCTGGGCCCTGTCCCAGCCTGGCAATCCCCATGCTGCAGAGCTGAGTGTCAGTCGTGGTCACTCAGCCCCTTCTGTGGCAGCAACACAAAGTTCCCTGCTCCAGCCACTGTGGAGAGGCCCCAGAGGGCAGGAGGCTCAGGGGGTCAGGGCCGTGCTACTGTGGCTGCAGCTGTCCCAGCCTCCAGCCCAGAGGAAGGAGAGCAGAGGAGCACAGACACAGGAGCACTGCTCATTCCCTGCCTCTGGGGTCTCTCCAGCTCCCCCCCTGAGCTGCCTGACCTGCTCTAGATGTGTGATGCTGGGCAGGGGGAGTTTGGCTCAGACAGGGCCAGTCACAGTTTCAAGAGCTACAGAGTCACCTGAAGTGAAAAGCAGAGAGCTGAACCCTGTGGGCCACGCTGGGAGGCTCTGCCTGGTTTGGAAAGAGATTTGGGATGGGAGTGTGGAGCCTCCTTCCCTCCCTCCCTTCCCCCAGAATGCTGCTGGAGCATCAGTCATGGAAGGAACCAGGTCAAGGCACTTCCCCAAGGCACTGAGCCCAGAAGGGGCTGGGCTCTGCTCTCTGGGCAGCTCCAAAACTCTGCAGCCCTAGGCTTAGCCAGGGTGTGCCAGCACCATCCTGCCCTGCTGAGCCTGGAAGGCAAAGCCCCCCATGAGCTCCAGTGCCTCCCACCTAGAGCAAGGGAGACCAACTGGCCACAAATGTGCTGCTCTGCTGGCAGCATCCAGCTCTGCTGCCTGGAAGCCCCCAGCAGAAGTGGGGGGAGGGAGGGCAGGAAGGTGCCTGCAGCCACCACTGCTTTGTAGTGTTTGGAAACCTGCTGCTGCTTCCTTGGTCTGCCACAAGAGCCCTGGAGCTCATGGAGGGCAGTGGGGCTGCATCAGCCATGAAGGGCTGCAGGTCTCCAGGTTCAGGCTGTGGCAGGGCAGCCTGGCAGTGCTGCCCAGTGTGGGCAGAGGCTGTCAGAGGGCAGGGGCTGCCAGAGGGTTTCATTACAACAGGGTCAGGATTCTTCTTAAAAGGAAGGAGGAGGCTCAAGTACTTAGGCTCAGGAACAGAGGGAGGTGAAAGCCAGCCCCACACAGGCTGGTGCTGGCCCCTCCAGACCACAGCTGCAGCAGCCAGGGCTGCAATCCCTCTTCAGATGTGGTCATGGTCTAGGCTAGAGCCATGAGCAAGTGGGGAGCTCTGCACCTCCCTGGGGAGTGGACAGGACCCCCACACACATTATCACAACAAGTTTGTTCCTTCAGATGTTTGGTTCCAGAGCAACCTGCTCTGGCTTGCTGCTGGCTGCTGGGAGTGTCACAGCCCTGCTGTCCCCAGCAGCTAAGGCATAAAACAGACAAAGTTGAACCTTCTCCCACACTGCTGCTCTCCATAGCTCCTGGTGGTGTCTGTGTAGATGGCAGAGACTCTGGGCCTTGTGGTGGGATGGTCACAGGTCCAAGCTGTGCTCTCTCTCTCAGAGGTTCCTTGAGCCTTCTCTCTCTTGGGAAGTGTCAATGGAGAGCAGAGATCTGAGAGCTTGGCCAGACCCCCCCAGCCTCTGCCTACACCTCAGTCAGGGCCTGAAGAAGCGTCGTACCACCAGCTGCCCCACCAGCACCAGGACCACCACCACCAGCATGTAGTTCACGTAAACATTGTCCAGCTTGAGCGCAGCCACCTGGCAGGAGACACAGAACAACCTCAGCACAGTTAGACCTGCGGGGGCCAGGCTGGCCCAGCTGACCCCCACCCACCTCAGCACCATGGTGCCCCAGCTGCACCTTCCACGGGCTAGGCCTCCCCTGCCACAGAACCACAGAATCATCAGGGCTGGAAGGGACCTCAAGGCTCATCCAGTTCCAACGCCCCTGCACGGGCAGGGACACCTCCCATCAGATCAGGTTGCTCAGAGCTTCATCCAGCCCGGCCTTAAAAACCCTCCAGGCCCCAGACGCCCTCCCCGCGGCTCACCCATCCTCCCTGCTGGGCGATCCACCGGGCGATGTGGTTGTGCAGCATGAACTCGGCCACGTATCTGGCGATGCGGCGCAGGAAGCCGGGGATGCCCTGCTGGTACACGTGCAGCGCCATGCGGTACCCGAAGCCCAGCAGCGCCACCACGCGGCCCCAGTTGATGCCGCTCTCGAACAAGCTGCAAGGAAGCCAGCGCCGGGTGAGAGCTCAGCTCTGCTCCCGAGCCCCGGGGCTCAGAGCATGGAATCAGGGAATTGTCAGGGCTGGAAGGGACCTCAAGGCTCAGCCAGTTCCAGCCCCCTGCCATGGGCAGGGACACCTCACACCAGAGCAGGTTGCTCAGAGCCTCCTCCAGCCTGGCCTTACACAGCTCCAGGGGTGAGGCTTCCACCACCTCCCTGGGCAACCTGTTCCAGTCTCTCACCACCCTCATGGGGAAGAACTTCTTCCTAACATCCAAACTGAATCTTCCTGTATCTACTTTTTTTCCATCCCCCCAGTCCTATCACTCCCTGACACCCTACAAAGTCCCTCCCCAGCTTTCTTGGAGCCCCCTTCAGATACTGGAAGGCCACAAGAAGGTCTCCTCAGAGCCTTCTCCTCTCCAGACTGAAAGCTGTGCTGGGCCCTGGGATGTATCCTAGAGTCATTTTGCTTTGCTTGGGAAAGGTCTCTGAGGTCACCCTTCAGTGCTGGGTTGGAGGTGGGACTGGATGATCTTTGAGGTCTCTTCCAAAGGGATGTTTGCTGGGATGCTGTGGTCACAGAGCCCAGCTGGCAGCCCAAGATCACCATGGCCATGACAGCCACCTGGTTGTACAGTCATGGTCACTCTGTGGCTGAGTGGCACTTTGGGCCACCCACAAGCACAGAAAGGTTTGGGTTGGAAAAGGCCTCTGAGATCATCCAGTCCAGCCATCAGCCCAGCACCAGCATGACCACAAAAGCATCTCCCCAAGTGCCATGGCCACAGGTTTCCTGAACACCACCAGGGAGGGAGCATCCACAACCTCCCTGGGCAGCCTGTCCCAGTGTCTCAACACCCTCCCTGTAAATGGCTGTTGCTGACCTGCCACCATCCTGCCCTTCCCTCAAGTCTCCATCCCAGTGCAGGCCACAGCAGCTACCTGCAGCTCCTGGGTTTTCATGGCCAGTGAAGGAGGTAAGCTGGAACTGGCGGTGGTCTAAGCTGTCCTTAGGCTGCAGCAAGGTCAGTAGCTGCTACACAGACAGCCAAGAGCAGGAACCACCACCCAAAGCATCCCTGACTTGTGCAGTCACACCGGAGTCCAGGAATTTTAACTCTAAGGACATCAGAGCAGGATTTTTCCTTTTCCTGCACAGACAAATCCCTCCAAGACCAAACCCTGCTCTTTCCTCAGACTGATGCTCCCAAGGGCTGCAGGAGCTTCAGGAGGTCCCTACTCAACACCTGCTGCTCCAGGGTTTGGTTGCTCTAGGTGAGTTTGGCACTGATTCATCTAGACCAGGCTTTGGAGGTGTTTTTTCCTGGTTTCCAGCAAGGCAAGCAAGGAGGCAAGAAAGGAAAGAAATGAGGACAGCAGACTCAGGCCCTGCATTTCATCCTGGTGGCCCTGCACAAAGGGAACTGTCTCCTCTGCAGAGCCTTGGCACGGAGCTGTCACCACACAGGTGACAGAGGGAGAAGGGAGTTAGAGCCTGGGAGGGAAGAGCAGGAGACAGGCAGCAGGAGGAGAGGCAGAGAGGTTGATTTACCTGCTCGCGGCGAGCTACCCGCCCCAGGCTGGTGAGGAGAGCCCAGCGTGGCTTCCCGAGGACAGGGGAGCAGCAGGGGACAGAAGAGAGGCAGTTAGACAACAAACACTGAGCAGAGGCATGGGGCTGTGCCGGGAGCAATGGGAGCCTGGCAACTAGAGCCCCCAGCTTCTCTCCTGGCTCTGCCAGAGGTCTTCTGCTTGACCCTGGGCAAACCAAGTGCCTTGGTTTGCCTCCAGACACAGAGGGGTGGCTGAACCCCTTCATGGCCACCTCCATCCAAGCCTGCACCTCAGGCAATCAGGGCCATAGGTTGTCCAGGTCTTTGTTTTCACTCTTCACCCTGCTTCTATGCTTTGAGTGGGAGAGTGTCACCTGCAGGAGATAGCTGCAGGCTCTGGAAGCCTGTGGAGCATCCCCAGCCTGAGTGGCTCCAGTCCTGTTCTGAGGGGACCATGCCAGGGACAGCCTGCAGCTGTGTTTGCTTTGTGCCTCTGAGAGCCTGACCCATTAGGACTTCTCAGCCACCAGGCAAGTGGCAGTGGGACCAGCAGCAGGTCTGCCTCGGTCCAGGGCTGGTCATATCCCTGAAGGGGAGCTGGGACATTCACTTGGCAGCTGGTGCCCAGGCCACGCTTCCCAGGCACATCTCCCAGACTGCCTGAGCCCAGCCTGCTTGTGCAGGGGCTGTGAGATGATTGTCAGGTGAAGGTTGTCCAAACACTGTGCAGGAGGAAGAGGAGACAGGCAAGAAACACAGGAACCATCCCAGGGAGCTTGCTGGGAACTCAGCCCAGGGACAGAGGCGAAGCTTGGATGGACACAGCTGGGGAGGCAGCCGCCCCAGGCTGGGGTTTAACCAAGTGCATCGCACCCCACCTGCCCTTTCCTCCCCTGTCCTCCTCCAGGAGGAGGCACCCAGCTAAGGCAGCTGCTGGGCTTACCTGGAGGCTATCTTGGTGAAGTACTCATAGGCATTGTCCTTGTTGGGCTGCAGGGACTTCAGCATGCAGCGGAACTCTTCGTCGTAGCGCTCATTGATGTCATCCCCGATGATGGCCAAGCGCCTCCCCACCTGGCTCCCCGTGCTGCCCAGGGGACAGGGCAGTCAGCCTGGGGGGGTCTGGGATGGAGCCTGGCTTGGGATGGGGGCAGAGCCTTACCTGGAGACCTCCTCCTGCTGGAACTCCTCAATCTCAGGGTCCAGGGGCACCTCCTCCCCTCCCTCCTCCCTCTCCTGCCGGTAGCGGTAGAAGGCATAGCTCCGGAACACCTCCTCCGTCTCCTCCACCACCTGGGTTTCTGAGGGACAGCAGGAAAGACAGTCACAGGGAGGAGCAGAGAATGGTTTGGGTTGGGAGGCACCTCCAGAGGTCATCCAGTCCCAATCCCTGCAGTGAGCACGGACACCTTCCCCCTTTTTCATGCTGGTAAGAGACCACTCCCTGGTTTGCAGCCTGAATTCATCCTGTCTGTACCAACACTGCATTAGCAGGCACCCAACAGAAATTCCTCCTCAGAGGAGCAAGTCTGAGGCCACTCTTCAGTCTTAGGGGCACAGACCTACGTTCTGAGCCCACCTTTGGCAGGAGGCAGCTGCAGGACTGCCACAACACAAACCAGATGCTCCTCTGCTCCTGCCTGGCACCTCTCCCTTACCCCTCCATAAGGGCATTGCTCAGCACAAACCACTGCAAGAATCTCAGCTCCAAACCCAGATTGGAGGCAAAGCTCAGGCTGGTGCTGCCCATCAAGCCTCACTCTTTATCAGTGTCACCAAGCATCAGGCCCTGGCAGGGCACAGCAGGGAGGTGGGGAGCCAGAGTCATTCCTTGGTGGTTCCTTCACACATGGCTGCTCTCACCTACACCCAGCAGCCTGGCAGTGCCAGGGCAGGGCTGACAGCATCTGTGTGGGCTGCTGGAAGGGACATAGAGGAGAGGAGATTTTGAAGAACTTGCCAGCTTAGGGCCTGAGAAGTGACTCTGTGTCCAGAGAATGGCCACAAAGCTGGGGAAGGGTATGGAGAACAGGGCTGGGGAGGAGCAGCTGAGGGAGCTGGAGAAGAGGAAGCTGAGGGGAGACCTCATTGCTCTCTACAGCTCCCTGAGAGGAGGCTGGAGCCAGGTGGGGGTTTGGGCTCTGCTCCCAAGGAACAAATGACAGGACAAGAGGAGGTGGCCTGGAGGGGTCTCAAAGGTGTGGAGATGTGGTGCTGAGGTTAGTGGTGACCTGGCAGTGCTGGCTTCATGCTTGGACTTGATGACCTCAAGGCTCTTTTCCACCCAAAACCATTCAGTGATCCCCTGACTCCCCATCCTGTGCTTAAAGCAGCAAGCAGCCTGGAAAGGAGTCTGAAGGGAAAATCTGCTCCTGCCCCAGCACTGCCCCAGCACTGCCAGGGTGCAGGAGCAGATCCCCAGCCCTCTGCTTTACTGCCAGAGACCTGTGGCAGCAATAAACTCACTGCCCAGGCAGGGGGGGAGCCAGGGCTGGTTTTGGAGTGAGCTGAGGCTGGGCTCAAGCTCCTCAGCTTCCTTTCCCTGCTCTGGTAAACAAGCAGGGCCTAGCACGCCAGGCACTCAGGGCTTAGCAGGAGGAGGCCAGCCCTGCAGCAGCGTCACAGCAGCACCAAGACTGCCCAGAAACCAGCCAGGAAGAGCAACAGCCTGCAAGCTGCACCCCCACACCTGTGCCCACACTGCTCACAGAGGAGCAAGGGGCAGGACATGGGCAGGATCTGCCCCTTCTGGGGCAGGGAGCCCCTGGGGAGGTGCTTGTGTCACCATGGGCACTCTTATCACAGGCTGGGGAAAGCACCTGGCTGCTGCCTGGTTTCGGCTGGCTGGAGAAGCAACCTGGGTGACAGCACCCAGGCAGGTGGCACCCCAGGCAGGTGGCACCCCAGGCAGGTCCCCCCTGGGCTCAGGAGAGCTGCCCAGGAGGGCCCGATGGCACCATTCCCCCCAGCTGCAGGATTTGCCTGGCACAGAAATGGCAGAGATGGACCTGGAGCAGGGCAGGCCTGGGGTGGCCATCAGGAGGAAGTTCTGTACAGTGAGGGTGGTGAGACACTGGTACAGGCTGCCCAGAGAGGTGGTGGAGGCTCCATCTCTGGGGACAGTCAAGGTCAGACCTGATGTGGCCCTGAGCAACCTGATGGAGCTGGAGGGGTCCCTGCTGCCTGCAGGGGTTGGACAAGATGAGCTTTGAGTTCCTCTGGCTGGCCACAGCCACATGGCCCTAGGAGCCCCTGGGGAGATGTGCCCAGCCCTGGCCAGGGTGTGGAGAGGGCAGAGGAGCTGCCCTGGGTTACATCAAGCTGAGGCTGGGTAAATAAAGGGGAAGGGCCATGCCAAGCCCCGGGGGCTGTGCTCAGGAGGTTGTTTCCTGGCTTTCAGGACTGGGTTTATTTGGTGGCAAACAAAGCCCAGCTCAGCGTGGAGCCAGCCACAAAACGAAACTGACTGACTCACAGTTTCAGTGGGAGGCTGGGCAGAGGCTGCCAGAACAGAAGAGGAAATGAGAGCACAAAAACCTCCCCGGGTTTTAATTACCCCAGGCACTATTTTTAGCACCACCAGGGCAGCAGGACTCCAGCTTTGCCCCCCAAGTGCTAACCCACAGCACCTGCTGAGGCCATCTCTGAGGCTCTCCCACTCAAAGGAACAGGATCTGGATCAGGATTTGCTTTGTGGACTCCCAATAACCATGGAATCATGGAATGGATTGGTTGGAAGGGACCTTAAAGATCATCCAGCGCAAATTCCCCTGCCATGGGCAGGGACACCTCCCACCAGCCCAGGCTGCTCAAAGCCTAATCCAACCTGGGTTTAAACCCTCCCAGGGATAAAGCATCCACAGCCTCTCTGGACAACCCATTCCAGTACCAGCAGCAGGTTTGGAGCTCCTCTGGTGCCTTTGGGCTCCATGTGGGATCACTGGGGCTGTGTCAGGGGCTTGGGAGCTATGAACCCACACACAGCAATGGAGGACCTGCTCCACCTCTGCTTCATGTCATCCTTGGTCTCTAGCCCAGCATCTAGACCAGACCTACCCCAGCCACAGCCTGGATCCACACCATGGACAGCACTGAGCAGACCCCAGGCAGTTCCAAACATGCAAGGTCTGCACTTCTGTGCAAGAAGCTTCATTCCTCACTGCTCCATCTCCTGGGGAGCAGCTGCTCTACAGTGCAAACTGGCAGCTCTCACCCAGTTATCCATCAGCCCTTGTTTAGCCCTGCCACAGGCTCTGATTGTGACAGATGCAACCTGGCAGCATCCCTCTGGAGCTCAGGAGATGGGCAGTGACTGCACTGAGAGCTGCAGCTATTGGCACAAAGGGAGAGTCCCAGCCTGGAGAGTCCCAGCTGGCCGCAAAGGGAGCTCCAGGGAAACAAAAATAGTCTCTGGAGATTTCTACCTCAAGGGGAAGCTCAGCTCCACCTCCTGGGAGCTGCAGTTCAGGTGTGACTCTGCATCATGCTGGCACAATCCTGCACTGCTCACAGCTGGGAGCAGAGCTTTGACTCAGGGAAATGGGAAACTGCTTTCCCCAGAGGCATTTGGGGAGCACAGAGCCCTTCCCCTTCTGCTGCTGGTTCAGAGCCAGCCTCTTCCCACACAGCAGAGAACAACATTCCCCAGCAGCCTCTCTGCAGAGCTGAGGGGCAAACAGGCTTGGCTCAGGGGCAGGAATTAATCTCTCTAAGTGATCTGGTCAGTGAGGGAGATACTGAGGTCCAGATTCTGGAGAAGACTCAAGAACTCTGCTTTACCTCTCCTGTTGGTGTCCCACCAGCACACCCTGAGTTAGAGGCCTGCAGCTGGGGCTGCAGCAAGGTCTTGCTCTGGTACTTTGCTGCTCAGGCTGAAGCCTGGCCCAGATTTGCTCCCCTGCTGAAGTGGGAGGCTGTGCCCAGTGCTCAGCAGGGTGCTCAAGGTTGGGACACCTCAGCTCTGGCAGGATGTTTCCCTCTGCCCCATGAAGTTTTTCATTAAAGAGTTTTTTGGGGGCATCCTTTGCAGCCCAGAAGAAAGGAGTGAGGAGGCAATCCCAGGGCAGAGCTTTCCCAGCACAGCCATCAGGAGGACTCCTAAACAGCTGAAGCCAGACACTGGCAGGAGGTGCAGCTGAAGGGGAAGCCCAGCACTGGCTGTGTGCTGGAGCTGGGAACTGCTTGGGCACCAGAGGAGAAGACCAGGTCTGAATGGCTTCAGTTGCTGTGCAGAATGGATGAGGAGCCAGGCTTGAGCAGGCAGCTCACATCTTTCCTACTCATTTTGCAGGAGTTCTGGAGATGAAGACACACAGCTGCTCACAGATGCATGACTGAAGTCCCTCAGCAGCTATTCATCACAGGACTTGCTTCACATGCAGTGGGCAGCCCAGAGCTGAGCAGACAACTCAGGAGCAAAGCCCCAGCTCTCCAGGCATGGCACCTGAGTGCTGAAGCAGACAGCCCAGCAGGCACAGGAAGGGAGCAGTGCAGAGTGAGCCAGGGAAACACAGCGGCTGGAAGGGACCTCTGAAGATCACCTAAGCCAAGCTCCTGCTGAGGCAGGGTCACCTGGGTCAGATGGCACAGGAAGACTTCCAGATGGGCTTTGAAAGTCTGCAGACAAGGAGACTCCACAACCTCTCTGTGCAGCCTGGTCACCCTCAGAGTTCTGCTCCACAGAATCAGAGAATCTGGATTGAGCCCTTTAGGCTCATCCAACCCAACCATTCTCTAACTCTGCCCAGTCTGGTGCTCAGCCATGGCCCTCAGCACCACAGCTCTGCCTCTTTCAAACACCTCCAGGGATGGGGATTCCACCACCTCCCTGGGCAGCCTGTGCCGGGCTTTCAGAATCCTTTCAGGGAAGAAGTTTCTTCTAATGTCCAACCTATGCCTCCCCTGGTGCTACCTGAGGCCATCTCCTCTTGTCCATCACTTGTTCCTTGTGAGAAGGGCCCAACCCCCCTGGCTCCAGCCTCCTCTCAGGGAGCTGCAGAGAGCAATGAGGTCTCCCTCACCCTCCTCTTCTCCAGGCTGAACACCCCCAGCCCCCTCAGCCTCCCCTCACCAGCCCTGTTCTCCAGACCTTCCATGAGGCTTCTGCCTCAGAGGTGTGTGGAGATCCCACCTCCATTTTCCAGCTGGACCCCCTGGGTGCTGGGAAGCAGAGGGATGCCAGCACTGGCAGTCAGTGTTGGTGAGCACCCAGGAAGTGTGGCTGCTGGGCAGGCAGCTGAGAGCTCAGGGCCTGACCCTTTGGTGGGTTTCTCACAGCAGCAGCTCGTTGGCCTCAACAGGAAATCAGCAGATGGGGAAAGCTTCTGCTCTTCATTTCTCTTCACAGCCTGCAGGCTCTGGCAGGGCAGGGGCAGGGGCAGGGTGGTTGTTCTGGCAGTGCATTCAGGTAGGCTCCAGCATCACTGCTGCTCTGTGATGGAGGGAGCCTGGACAGCAGCAGAGCACAAATAACAGCAGCAGGGCCACTAAAGCAGCCTGGAGCTGGCTCTGAGCTCAGACATCAACAGTTTGGCTTAGCTCCTAATCTCCACTATTGACAAAGCTGCAGTGACTCAACCTTACACCTGCAAACAGGGTAAGAAGTGTCCCATGTGTCACAACTTTCCCTGCATTCTGTCACCTGGGACCAAACAGGAGCTGAGGCTTCCCCTGGGATCCTCCTGGCCTCACACCCAGTTTCAGCCCTCAGTGTGAGAGAGGCTGAGGCACAAGGGATGGACTCTGAACTGCTGCTGAGTGCTGGGGAGCTCCAACTCCTCACAACTGCTCTGCCTGGGCACACACAGACCTGAGCTCCTCCAGCCACTGATGTGATAAGACAGAAACCAAGAGCCCAGGTGCTGCCCAGGAGGAGTTTCCCTCTGCTTCCAACATCAGGAACCTCCTGTGCTCAGGGAAAGTAAATGCCAGCAGGCCCCAGCTGTGCATCTCCCTGCCAGCTGGGCTGAGCTGCCCCATGCCACCCAGCTGTGAATCCCAGCATGGTGTGGTTGGAAGGGACCTCTGGAGATCACCCAGCCCAAGCCCCTGCTCCAGCAGGGCACCCACAGCAGCTTGCCCAGGCTCACGGTGGTCAGGGGAGGTTTGGAAGCTCTCCAGAGGAGACTCCACAACCTCTCTGGGCAGCCTGCTCCAGGCCTCCAGCACCCTCACACCAGAGAAGTTTCTCCTCCTGTTCAGATGGACCCTCCTGGGTTGCAGTTTGTGCCCAGTGCCCCTTGCCCTGTCTCTGGGCACCACTGAGCAAAGCCTGGTCCCAGCCTCTTGCCCCTCACCCTTTAGCTCTTGCTGAGCATTGCTCAGATCGTCTCTGGGGCTGCTCTTCTCCAGACTCTCAGCCCCAGGGCTCTCAGCCTCTGCTCCTCACAGAGCTGCTCCAGGCACTTCAGCATCTTTGTGGAGCCTCCACTGGACTCTCTCCAGCAGTTCCCAGTGTCAGCCTCAGCCTTCTTGCACACAGCTGCCAGTGTGCCCCAGCCCAGCAGCTGCCTTCATGCCCCCTTGCTGCACTAATCCCATGCCAAGCAGCTCCTCAGACCAGTCTGGCTCAGCACAGCTCTGTGATTTGTTGTCCCAGCCTTGCACAGGGCCCTGGGGGTATGCAAACCTCTCCTGTCAGACACAGCAGCATTGGGAATGCTTCCCCTGCACATCCCAGCAGCCTTTTACCTGAGTTGAGCTCCTGTGCCCGCCGGTGCCTGGCACTGCCCTGGCGTCCCTGTGCCCCGGGTGGGTCACCCTCGCTCCCTGAGGCCATTGCAGAGAGCTGCTTGGCAATATCAGCTTCACCTGGAAGGATGAGAGCCTGTCAGTGACCTGGGTTATGAGCAGCCAGTGAGGACCCTCCCAGCCCCTTGTTCCCTCAGCCACCTCTCTCCCTGCAGCCTTTGGCAGCAGCAGTGCTGCCTGCTTTTATCTGTGCCAGCAGCCTGGCTCCTCCCTCTTTCCCGCCTGTTTTCCTGGTTCTTGGCCAAGCCAGGAAGCCTTGGTTGGGTTTCTCCTCTTCTTGACTCCTCTCAGTACCATATTTGCAGATGGCTGTGTCACAAGAGGGAAGTTACCAACTTCCTACCCCACTTCACCACCTCCCCACCCTTGCCAGCTCTCCTCTGCCCCACTGGCTGAGTGCTGTGGGCTGCACCAGCCCAGCCCAAGCACCTGCACTGGCTCCATGCTGGGATGGAGCCCAAAGGGCTCCTCAGCTCCCTGGCTGCACCCAGAACATGTCTGGGAGCTGAGCTGCGACCCTGACCTGCAGCCATGATGGCTCAGAGTGTGGGCAGCAGCTGCACCCAAAGGCCTGAGAGGTCTTTCCCAACCTTACCAAATCCATGGCTCTACAAGAGCAAAGCAAAGCACAACCTCCCCAAGCTGCTGCAGCTCCTGTGGTGCTGATCTCTTCTGGCAAGCACCTTCCTTCCACTTGTTTTCTACAGCTCCTACCAGAGATGAGCTCTCAGTTTCCTCTACCCAGAGGCTCTAATCCCTTTGTTCTTTATGTTTGGTACCCTGAGCTCCTCTCAGAACACGCAAATTACATGAGAACAAAATGCAGAGCTCCTGAGCTTTACAGGTGCCCTAACCCCAGATCTGGAGCTCTCACCCAGCTCCTTTGTTCCTGTGCTTGTGGCACTGAGCTCTCCGCTGGGTTCTGCAGGGAAGGAAGGGAGCCCATGCAGCTACCATCAGGGTTAGAGGAGATGACAGCTCCCTCGCTGCTCTGTGGCAGGCCAGCACATGCTCCCTGGCCAGGCTTCCCCAGGGCTAGGCTGCTGGAGGTTCTGGTTTGCAGCAGGTCTACACTGCTGGAGACACCAGCAAGACCCAGAGGTTCCAACTGCATTTGGGGCAAGAGCCATGGACAGCCCAGCAGCTGCTGCAAGAGGAGGAGGGCCACACGTGGGCCAAGCTTGCAGCCTCCCAGTGAAGAGTATTCAGAATTAAAGCCACTCTGAGGCCAGAAGCAGTATGGTGAAGTGCAGCCTGCAGCCAGGTTGGGGCTGGGGGGGTGGAAATGCAAAGCACATCAGCCCAGCTTCCAAAGCCACCACACATTTGCATAGCTGCAGTCAGGGAGCCTGAGCCACAGTGGCACACAGAGGGGGGAGGCTTTTTCCTATGTGCCTCCAAGGACAGGAGTTCCCTTTTCCTCCCCAGCCTCAACCATCTCGATCCCAGGAAAAGCTGCAGACATGCTGAGGGGACAGAGGGTAATGCTGGGAGCAGAGCTGAACCCCACTTGCCCTGATGAGCAGAGACCCAGGCCCAGAGCTGCTCCTCTCCTCGCTCTTCCCTGCTCTGGGGCAGAGTGGACACAGCTCAGGGAGTGCTTGGAGAAGCTGCTCATGCCCCCAGACCCTTCCTCCACAGAGGAAATCTTCCCTTGCACCCTCACTGCCATTCCCAGCCCCTCCTTGGGCACTTGGAAGCCCTCTGTGCACAGGGAGGAGGCCCTGGGGAGGATGTTGGTCTCTAGGTGCAGCCAGCTGTGATTGACACCAACCCCTGCCTCAGGCCCACGCTTGAGCCATGAAGGAGAGTGGCCTGGAAGGTGTGAGGAGTGGCTGGTGAGCAGAGGAAGCCAGTGCCCAGGAGCAGCTGAGTCACAGCACGTTCAGGGCTGCCTTTGGCAAACCCTTCGGAAGCGGCAGGTTGGGGCTGGCCTTCGCTGGGGAGCAACTTTCATTTTCATTTTCCTTCTCAATGCAGCTTCCTGCAGTGCTTTCTTCTCTTGCAGCACAGGGCACTGCAGCCCCTTGGCACACAGGCACAGCTGGGGCTGGCACTCAACAGGCTGCTGGACCCCAGGCTGCTCCCCGGGCAGCCCCTGAACCCCTGCTCCTGCAGACCAAGTGAGTGCCCAAGAGAGCTCAGTGCCAGTCTCTGCTGGGGTCAAAGCACCCCAGGCCATCTTCTCCAGTACCCAGAGTGCTGCTGCCCACATTCCTCCTGCTTCCCAGCCCAATGCCCCCTCAATTTGCCCTATTGCCCCTTTGTAGTAAGAATGCCATGCTGGAAGAGAGCCTGGAGGGCTGTGAGGGAGGAAATGACACCCAGCACACAGAGACAGCCCCAGGCTGCAGCAGACGAAGGCTCTCCAGCACAGGAGGCAATGGAGGCTCTGAGGGAAGCTGCAGGTCACTGGGAGCAGTGTGTGATCCTCAGCAGCTGCTAAAAGATACAGCTCCACCCTCCTGGAGTGGGGCACAAAGCAGCAGCAGCCAGCACCCAGGCTGTGGATTCAGCAACACTTCCAGAAGACACAGGAATCTTATCTTTGCCAAAGAGCATGTGCCAGGCATAGGTCTCTAATCAGCCTCCCTGGAGCCTGCCAGCCTGCCCTAATAAAGCAAAAAAGAGAGACCTTTGCCTCCCCTCTTTCTCACTTCAGCCTCAAAGGTATCTAGCACCTTTCCTCTGTGCCTCCAGGACGTGCTCACCACTTCTCCCAACCTTCTCCACAGGATGCTGCCTGGCTGCAGGGACCAGCAGTCTGCAAGCTGCAGCAGGGCAGAGGATGTGCAGGAGCAGCCAGAATTCCCCATCCACAGGCCTGGCTGTGGGCTCTGAGGTCACCCCTGACACGTTACGAAGATCCTGTTCCAGGAAACACGTGGAGCATCCTGTGGGACCAGCAGAGCCCAGGGCCTATGCCTGGGCATGGTCCCATCATGGACATGCAGGGCAGCCAACCCTCTCCAGGACAGGGATCCTGCAGGATTCCTGTGCCCCTCTGCCAGCCCTGCTCCTCGCAGGAGGAAGGTAAGTTTGCCCAGTTCAGTTTTACTCCTCCAGCACAGCACCAGGGTCCGGCTGTCCTGCAAGCCCTGGCAGACAGGGACACCACAGCCGGGGTGCCCCCACAAGCCCCTGTGCCCTCCTCCTGGAGGTGCCCAGCGCTGGGTGGGAAGCTTGTGCAGGGCAGCCCCCAAGGCCACGCTTGCCGTGCCCGTGTCTGAGATCACCGCCCAGGGCAGGGCAAGGCGGATGCCACCCTGGTCCTCAGCGTGGCACAACTCTTCCCACCAACAACCTGTGGACTACCCCCGAGTCTCCCATCCCCCACGCCGAGCGCTGGCCAGGGGGTGGCTGTCACCATGACCTTGCCAGAGAGAAAAACCCAACCCGCTCGGAGGCGACCCTGTCAGAAGGGGCGACATCCCCTCCTGGGGACAACGATCAGCTCGGAGCAGGACCCTCCAGCCCTGGCCCAGCCACTGCGCCCACCGGAGAGCTGCTTGCGGAGGTACCCCCATGTACTGCAGCCTTCTTCACCGCGTGGTGCAGGATGAGACCCTGCTGGGCTTGCTGGGCTCCCCCCAGAGCCCTCCGGCATTCCGGGGGCCCCGGGACGTCCCTCTCCTGGTTCCAGGTGCATCCCTCCCCGGGGGTCCCGGAACATCTCTCCCCCCGCTCCCGGTACCCCGCTCCGGGACATGCCTCCTCCGGTTCCCGGCAGCCCCGGCACCACCCGGCCGGGCCCGGTGAGTAAAGATAACCCATCCCGATGGAGGTCTGGGGAGGGCTGTGGAGTGGGGGGACCCCAGTTACTCACCGAGGACCAGGCAGGTCGGGGTGCCCGGAGGGGTTAACGCATCCCGGCGGGCAGCTGCTCCTCCATCGCCTTCCTGCCTCCTCCCCGGAGCGCGACGCGGGGTAAGAAAGCAAGCAGGGCCGGGGAGGAGGAGGGAAAAGAAGAGAGGAAGAAGAAAAAAAAAAAAAAAAAACCACAACCAACCCAACTAGAAACCCAACCCCACACCATAGACGCGGCCGGCGCCGGGCAGCGCCCGGGCTCAGCTCCCTCTAGAGGCTCCTTGCCCCGGGCCGGGCGTGGAACAGCGGCCGGGGGCTGCGGGCCGGCAGGCAGTGGGGATCCGGGAGAGCTCCTTTGAGGGTCCTCTGAGTTCCCCAGCGAGGTGGTGGGGACCCCGTTCCCGCAGATATTCAAGGCCAAACTTCATCGGGCTCTGAGCAGCCTGATCTAGCTGGAGGTGTCCCTGCTGACTGCACGGTGTGGGGACAAGGTGGGCTTCGAGGGTCCCTTCCCACCCAAACCATTCCATGATTCTCCAGAGATCATCCAGTCCAACCCCCCTGCCAGAGCAGGGTCACCCAGGGCAGGTCACAGGAACACATCCAGGTGGGTTTTGAATGTGTCCGTTCAAAGGAGACTCCACAACCTCTCTGGGCAGCCTGCTCCAGGGCTCCAGCAGCCTCACACCAAAGAAGTTTCTCCTCATGTTGAGGTGGAACCTCCTGGGTTCCAGCTTGTATCTGTTGGTCCTTGTCCTATCACTGAGCACCACTAAACAGACCCTGGCCCCTTCACCCTGACACCCAGCCCTCACCTTGATCAGATCCCCTCTCAGCTTCTCTTCTCCAGGCTAAACAGCCCCAGGGCTCTCTCAGCCTTTCTTCCTGTCACCAACCCAAAGAACACCAACCGAGCAGGTTTGCAGAAGAGGAAATAATCTGCAGCAGAGCACAGACTGCTGGGTCAGGGCTGTGAGAGGGGCTGACAGAGGCAGAGGAGCTGGCAGGGCTGCAGGAAGTGGCTGTGGTGGTGGAGTGGCTGGGGGGCTGGTGGTGCTCTGTGGAGCAGGGGTGTGGGGTGTGAGCAGTGCAGCAGAAGGAGCAGAATGCAGCCCCTGTGCTGAATGGTGCAGTGCTGTAAATCAGCTCTTGGAGGAATGGTCAACGTTTCACTGCAGACAGCAGAGAGGGACCCCAGGGCAGTGTTTTAAAAGTCGTCCTGGGGAGCTGCCTGAAGCTGTTTTGAAAAGTTGGGGCTGGAATAGATTTCCTTTCTGCATGGCACAGCCCTGCCACAAATCCTGCCCCTGCCTGGCAAACCACAGCAGCCAACAGCCAGGGCACGGCTCAGGGCATGGCAGGCTGGAGACCAAATGTCTGCTGGGGTTTGTCCCTTGCTCCTGATGTGACCCTGAGCCAGTCTTGGCCCTTGCTTGCCTCGGTTTCCCCTTTGTGCCAGTGGACATGAAGTGCCTGAAGGTCTCCAGAGGATGGCATGGCAGAGGCTGGGGTGGGGGGAAAAGAAGAGGAAGAGGTTGTTGAAGATCAGCTCCGGGGATCAGTGTTACACCAGCAGCAGGGGCACTTTGGCAACTCTGGCATCACCTCTTTGGGTTTTTTCCACTCTAGCCTCAGGTCCTGGGAATCCTGATGGAGCTGGAAAGCAAAGAGGAGCCTGCAGCACTGCTCCTGCTGCCTGGACACCCCTCGGATGTGGTCCTGGGTGAGAGGTGAGTTCCTCAACCAAGGATGGGAGCAGAATTGCCCCCCCTGATCCCCCCCAGCCCTTCAGCAGAGCTGCTGGAAGCTGCCGGGGATGAAATGTCCTCGGAGCAGCAGGTGGCAGCCTCCGACTGCCAACCGAGCCGAGCCGAGCCGAGCCGGGCGGGACAGCCCTGGAGGGAGGAAAAGTCACTTCCTTCAGTCCGTGCCCAGGGAGGTGCTGGGAGGCTGCCTACCCTTGCTGCCCGCTGGGCACTGTGAGTTGCGGAGGTCGCTTCGCAGCACCCCACCTGCCTGGGGCTGTTCTCTTGTCTTCAGAAGCTGCAGGAAGGGGGTGGGAATCTCCCAACCACCGCTGGAAAGCAGAGCGTGGAGGGGGTTTCTTTGTCTGCTGCCTGTGGGACATGAGTTTTACTGCCTTGTTTGCCTGGTTAATATTTCCCCTTCCCTGCTCAGCTCTCCCTGCAGCCGCCTCGCTCTGCAGTGCGTGGGCAGGCGCAGACTTGGAGAATTTAGAACTCCCCCCCCCCCCGAGTTTAGTAGAGCTGCCTCTGTCTGAACCCATCTGCCATGAGCTCCAGGGTGCAGAGCTGGTCCCCAGAGCCTCCCCAGCAGCTCCCTGCAGCCTCTGCAGACAGATGCCAATTCATGAGCCTGGTTTTCCCAGGCAGAAAAAGGCAGGGGATGCCTGTCACGGCTGCCAGAGCTGCAGTCGGGGGGGGAGCTGCTGGTGTGCTGCTTCCCTCAGGCAGTGACTGGGGCTGGGGCTGGAGGTGGAGGGCTGCAAGCAGCTGGGCACCACTGGGGTGCTGGGTCAACCTTGCTTCATGCTGATGGTTGCAATGTGGTGGCACAGGTCCAGCTCTTGCAGTGAGAGATGCTGAAGGTGTCCAGAGCTCTGTGCCCCAGGGGCTGCCCAGTAGCTGTGGGTAACAGGAGGGACAAGCCTGTCTGGGGCATGGGACAGCACTGGGAGGTGGGAGTGGGCAGCAAGGCTGGAGGGGGGCAGTGCTGCTCTGTCAGCTGCTTCCACCCCTGAGGTGCCTTCTTTTCCCTCCGTAGATCCAGCTCCAAGGAGAGAGCCCCCAGTGGATCCCTGTCTCCCAAAGGAGACATCAATGCTGCCTCTTCGCTCCCCATCCTGGGACTGGCTGTGCTCAGGTTTGTCCCAAAGAGCTGCTCAGCTCCAGCTTTCTCTTCTTCTTTCCTCTCTGTTTCTCTTTAATGAACATTCCACATTTCCCTTTTGGCTTCCTGCTTTCCTGCTGCTTGGGAAGGACCCATGAGTCTCACCCCCTGGGCTGACAGGGCCTGGCTTGGGTTGGGATTACTTAATTTTTTTTCAAATGAAGCATTTAATGTGAATAAATTGCTCTCACTTCTCCCTCTGATTATTCACTTTCCTTTATTAAACACTTCTGTGCTGAGTTTCTTTTCCTCCTTTCCCAGCCCTTCCACCCTGCAGCTTTCTCTCCACATTAGTTATGCTCTGTGGCTTCTCAGGGGTTTATTTATTAATTTTGGGGTAAGCAGAGACAGGTCCCAGGACTGCTGAGATTGCTGTGACCACTGCTGATCTCCATCCCCTGGGTCTAAAGCCAACCTCTGCCCACTTCTGGCCGCTGCTGCTTTGGATGCAGCCCAGGCTGCCCTTGGGCTTCTGTGCTGCCAGTGCCCATTTCCAGCTCCTGTCCAGCTTCTCCCCCACCAGCACCCCCAAGTCCTTCTCTGCAGGTCTGCTCTCAGCCTCATCACTCCCAGCCTGGACTGATAACAAGCGTTGCCCCAACCCCAGTGCAGGACCTTCTGCTGGCCTTACTGAACCTGATGAGGTTCTCCTCAGCCCCCTGGGGAGGAGATGTCCTATCCCTGCATCCCAGGGCTGGGTGTTTGAACCAGTGACCTCAGCAGCAGTTCCCAGCCCTGAGCAGCTCATTCACAGCAGGCTGGAGGAGCTGCTGGCAGCTTGGCTCCTGCTAATCTGGGAATTGTATGGCAGGAAGCTCACACCCAGCCGACCTGCCCGGCACAAAGCCTGCAGTGTGTGCAGCAGCCCTCCCCAGCCTCCCTCTGCACGGCTCAGGGCTGTCCTCAGCAGTCCCCAGCCTGTCGGGCCCTGCTGGGTCCTTCCCTGGACCTGCCCGAGGGTCAGGCACCTGCTCTGGCTGCAGGGGCAGAGCTCAGCCCTCCCGTAAGAGGAAGGGGCTCCCAGCCTGGGATGCTGTCACAGCCAGCCCCTGCTCCTGACAGTCCCTGGGGCACACCACAAAAGGGGGTTCTGAAGCCAGGGCTGTGAAGGAGAGGAGCTCCCTGGTCAGCTCTGGGCTGCTTGCTCTGCATCCTGTCAATGGCAAAGCAACCACAGCCAGTAGCACTTCCACAGCAGATCTGTCCTGGCAACAGCCCCTTCCCAGGCTGCCTTCCTGGGTACCAAACCTCCCTGTCCTTGCCACATCCTCAGAAGCCTTGAGCTCCAACTAGAGCTGTGTGAGAAGCTGAGCTGGCCCCAGCCAGGCTCTCCAGAACATGGAGGTATTATTAGGCAGCTGCCTCTGCCAGGCCATGTGTCACACGCCAGCCCAAGGAGGTGTCAGGAGGAAGGGTTTGCCTTGGCTGAGTCATTTCAGAGCTGCTTGTTTCAGGGCTGTGTGCACCTCTGTGGGAAGCAGCTGCTGTCCTCTGCTGAATCAGGTCTGGCAGCAGCAGGTCACTTCCACAGCATCCCTGCTCTGCGTGGGGCTGGTCCCTCTGCTGCTCCCCTGTGCTCCTGGGAAGTGGACACCCACCCTGAGCTGGCCTTGGTGATGCTGGGGGCAGGCTGGTTGGCAGGAGCTGAGGGCAGAGTCGGGCCCATTGCCTTGCCAAGGAGCTGCAGGTTCCTGTGATGCTCTCACATCCTGCTGGAGGTATTTTAAGAAGGTTATTTACAAACACCAAGGTAGTGCTAGAAGCAGGAGAGGCCACTCAGACCCTGTGAGCTGCAGCAGGCTCTGCAGACCTCTTTGTCTTGCCATGGCCAGCAGGAGGTGATGATCCAGCGCTGGAGTGCTCTAATGCTGCAGCTTTTCCACTCATGGAGATCGCTGTGCCAGTGGGAGCAGCCTGGCACTGGGATGCTCAATCCAGCTCCCTGCATCGTCCTGTGCTTGGCTGTGACCTTGTCCTGATGTGTGTGGCTTGGCTCTTGCTCTACAGATCTGCTTAGCTGGTGGATGAGGTGCTTGGCATGGGTTAGGGGGCTCCAGGAGAGCTGGGGAGGGACTTTTGAAAAGGGCTGGGAGTGCCAGGGGGAGAGGGAAAGGTCTGAAACTAGAGCAGGACAGATTTAGATTGGACATTAGGAAGAAGCTCTGTAGTATGAGGGTGGTGAGGCACTGGAAAAGGCTGCCCAGAGAAGCTGTGGATGCCTCATCCTTGGAGGCGTTCAAGGCCAGGTTGGATGAGGCTCTGAGCAACTTGGGCTGGTGGGAGGTGTCCCTGCCCACGGCAGGAGGGTTGGAACTGGCTGATCTCCCTTCCAGCACAAACCATTCCATGGTTCTATGATTCTGCACCTTCAGCAGCACCAGCCCTGGACTCCTTTGTGGAGGAGGCTGCACCACCAGGAAGTCAAATAGATGCCCAGTGCCTGAAATGATTTCCAGCCTGGGATTTGCAGGGCTCACCAAGCTGCTGTAAAGCTGCACTACAAATGTGAGACACTAGGATGTGAGAATGATTCTGAGCCAACATAAAAGAAGACCTTTTAAATGAGACACTCATCTCTTTCAAATGAGATACTCATCTGGATCCTCAGCCTGTGGAAGGCAGAGAGCTCTGCTGGCTTCTGTGGACTCACACTAATTTATTTTTCATCATGACCCACTTGCAGGGTGATGGTGCTTGGGAGGTTCTAGGAGATCGCCTCCAGCTTGAGGTCCCATTTATTACAGGTGCTCTAAAATCCCTGAGCAAGCTCCACAACCTGTGCCCCACATTTGAAACCACTGAGGATGTAGCCTGGTATTGTTCAGCCCCAGGGCTGCTCCCTCACACACAGAACTTCCTCTGTGCAGGGTGTTTGACGGGCACGGACCCTGGCAGCTCGGATGAGCCTCCAGAGTGCTGCCCTTGTGCTGATGCTCTCACACTGGCTGAGGACCAGGCTGGCCTTCAACCAACAAAGAGCTCTCACAGCCCAGGCACGGGAGGGAGAAGCATTGCCCAGACAAAGACTTCATTTTCAGGGCAATCCTTTGCCTTCTGCGTCGAAGGAGGGAAGTGGTTCAAGGTCTGGAGGGGGCGAGGCAGCTGTGGGCAGGACATTCCCATGCCATGGCTGAGCATCCCCTGCCCATCCACCATGGCAGCTGGAATCCTGCCTTGCATCCACAGAATCACAGAATAAGAGGGGCTGGAAGGGACCTCCAGCACTCATCCAGACCAACCTCTTGCCAGAGCAGGGGCACCCAGGGCAGGACACCCAGGAACACATCCAGGTGGGGTTGGAAGCTCTCCAGAGGAGACTCCACGACCTCCCTGGGCAGCCTGCTCCAGGGCTGCAGCACCTTCACCAGAAAGATGCCTTCAGAACTTGTGGCCCAACTGCTGCTCTGCCTCAGGCAGGAGGAGGCTGCATCTGCTGCAGCATCTAAAGAAGATTTGGGGTCTGTTGGTGGCCTATAAAATGCAACCTAATATTCCCTGTAACTTTTACAGCCAGCTCCAGCCCTGCAAATAAAAGACCTGGATGGTTCCTTTTTTCTTCTCTCTAAACTCTGCCCAGCCCTTCCTTGTCCCTCTCCTGGCTTATGGCATCCCCACCACCTCCTGCTTCATTTACATGTCCAGCCAGTCCGCAGCAGCTCCCACCCTCCCCAGCCGTTGCTCCCGGGGCTCGGTGGCTCCGGGTGACTCAGCAGCGTGCGGCACAGCCCTGACTAACTCTTCCCTGCAGAAGGGACTGGGCTTGGGTCTTTGTTCAGTGCATTCCTCTGGAAGCTGCCTCACCAACCGCCCTGGCACAGCAGCGTGACTCATCCCGAGGAGGTGCAGGCTGATCTCCAGGACCTGAGGACATCCGGCTGCTCCAGCACCACTTCAGCACATATCCTGCTGCAGGAGGTGTTGGGACAGAGCAGGGCAGAGCAGCCAACCCTCTCCTGCCCTCCCCGAGCCTGGTGCTGCCCTGATCACACCCAGCAGGGGCTGTTGTCAGAACTGGATGTGACCAGTCCCTTGAAATCAGATCGGAGTCTGCTTATTATCAATCCTCCCAGGGCTGTTTCCTCCCCAGCACTCGCTGGGGGGATGGAGGTATCTACCACACAGCTGATGGCTGCTGAGGGTCACATCCAGCCACTCTTCATGCTCCAGCACCATGAGATGGGTTTGGGAGTGAGGATGTTCCTCACCTGGGGACATCCATCAGTGTGAGGGTAGAAATGTGCCCCAGGAGGCACTGTTATCCCCACCCCATCTTCCCTTTCCCTCTTTGCTGAGCAAATTTCAGCAAGAAAGAAGCTGAGAACACAATTCTCTGATCCAGCACCACCCAAGGGAGCCCACCCCTGCCCTTTAACTGCAGCTGTGGGGGTCTCCCTGTGCTGCTGGTAGGCTTCCTGCTGTGGTAAGAGCACCCCTCTTGCAGCAGGGAGATGGGGGCACAGTGAAGTCCCATGCTCAGTACCCTTCAGCCTGTGCTGGGAGCTGACGAACCCCTGCAGAACCACCCAGCAGAGTGTTTCCTTTCATGGGCTCATGGAGGGAGCCCAGAAACCCTCCCAGCAATCAGGGGCTCAGGCAGGGCTGCCCCCATCTCCCCCACGCTCAGCACACCCTTTCTGGAGGGGAGCAGCAGCTGTCTGTCCCCCCCCAGTGCCTTGGGCATGCGATGGAGGCAGTGGCTGGGCCCAGACAGGGTGGCAGCTGCTGCTGGCCCTGAGCCACATGGTAACCCAGGCTGTCATTCAGCAGGAAGGCTGTGGTTATCTCAGCCAGGGCTGTAATTAGCCTGATTGGCACTAACTTGTCTCAAAAAGCTGGAGAGGAGGAGGGATGAGCCTCAGATCAGCCATTTTAAATGAAACTTCCCAGGGAGAAATGGAGGCTGGGGCAGGACAGGTCTGCAGCAGGCAGGCAGCTCCTCAGTGCTCTGTCCCTTCTCTTTGTGACATTCCCACACATCTCTGAACCCTTCACACCAGAACCACTCCAGGAGGAGCTGGACTGGGTGCAGAGCTGCTCCCTGTGTAAAACCAGCCCAGCAGAGCAGCCCCAGCCCCAGCTGGAAGGGGGTGGGATGGACCTTGAGCCCATCCTGCACCCCAGCAGCACGTGGAGGTGGGCACTGTGCCCGTCCCGGGCTGCAGCTGCAGAGCACTTCCCATCTGCTCCCTGATAAGTTTTGTTGTTCATTCACTGCTGCCTGCTGACCACAAGCCAGGCAAGAGGCTTGCGTGATCCACTTGGAAGCAGAGGAAGTGCTGCCTGGGCTGGCAATCCATCTCCCAAAGAGCTCTTGAGAGCAGAGGCTCTGCTGCTTGCTCCTCCAGGCTGGAGCGTGGCTTGAAGCAGATCCCTCTGAAGTTCCTCAGGGGCTGAGACATGCTGGTGTGAAGTGATTCCAGCAGTGCTCAGGGCTGAAAAGCTGATGGGGACCATGCAGGGCACTCCAGCCTGGGTCCCTGCCCTGAGCTGCAGGAGCAAGGAGGACTTGAGAGGGCTTTGCCCAGGCTGTCACCAGTGTGCCCTTGGGGCTAAGCCAGCAAAGCTGTGAGTGATGCTCCCACAAGAGCATGATTCCAGTGGGCAAGGAACCAGCAGCTCTGGGGCAGAAGGGTTGTGCAAGTGTGGAGCAGCCTGCTGGTAGCTGCACACAGGCGGGGAGCAAGGTGCAGGACAGCGGCCGGCAGAGCCAGCCAGGGTTGTGCAACACAAAACCTCTCGGGCAAGGCACCAGCAGCCACAGGAAATGGGGAGCAGAGCTCTTCCCTCGCCCCTCTGGCCCTGCCCTGCCGGCTGACCCTGTCGGCCCGTGGCTGGCAGCCCCAGCCCCAGCCCCAGCCCCAGCCCCAGCCCCTGCCCCTGCTCCTGCTCCTGCTCCACCCCACAAATAACCTCTGTTTGCTTATTAGGGGAGCTCCAAGCCTGAGCAAACACTGCCATTTGCTCCTGATAAAGTGAAGGTAGGGACCGAATCCTGCCCCTGAGGTGTGGCCAGCCCAGGCAGGCTGCCGCTCCGGGTCTGGGTCGTGCTGGGTCCTGGCTCCCGAGGGCCATCTGCCAAGGACCAGGAGTCCCTCCCTGCCCCAGGCAGCTTCCTGTGTCCCCAGCCCTGCTGCTCTCCAGACAACCACAGCGTTTGTCCCAAACTTGGCCTGGTGTCGCTCCTGGCAGCTGCTAATTGTCCTCTGCCTTGTACTATATTTAATTCTCCACTATTATTTTTTCCCCTTTTAATCATAAAAAGCCTAAATTTCCCTCTGGGAAGGTTATTGGCTCAAGTGTGGAAATCTACCTGTGCCTTGCAGGGAGCTGAGCCACAGGGGCATTGGCTGTATTTTTAAACCCAAGTACAAAGTGTCTTCCAGCTGAGCATCACTTAACCCTTCTGGGGAAGGAGGCTGGGTGGCAGCAGGGGGGTCCTGCCCCTCTTCCCGCCCTGCAGGATGCAGCCACCTTCAGGTTTGGATGTGTAGGCAGGAGGGTGTGAAAGCAGCAGGTGGTAGGGCTGGAGGAATTGCTCTGTTTCGTCTTTTCCCCTAGGGCATCCTCTTCTCTCTGCCCAGGGGGAGAGCAGTGTGTGGGCATCCACCTGTGCACAGCGAGGGCAGCCTGAGCAGGACCAGGCCATCTCCTGCCACCCTGCAGGGAAGGCTCCTGTTCTGTGAGGTAACCTGGAGCCTCCATACCTTTGAGGATGTGGGCCAAAGTCATCCAGTCTGAGAGCTATTCTGGGAGAGTGTGGCTGCTCCCCAGGGATGCTCCACGCAGCCACCGCCGGAGACAGCCGGGCACCAGCGGAGGCACAGATGGGACAGGCAGGAGGGAAGTGCTCCTCATCTCTGCTGGTTAATGAACTCACCTGAAGGGGGTTCAGTCCTGCCCTGGCAGACCTTGGGTTGCCTTTCAAACAGTTGCTGGGGGTGGAGGTTTGGGTTTGGAGCAGATTTGGGATCTAAGCCTCATCACTGCAGGTGCAGGAAGCATCTTCGGCACCCCAGGATGAGGGGTGGGCAGTGGTAGCTACTCTAGGCTCTGAAATCGTCACCCAGGAGGAGAAATAAGGCTGAACCAACCCTTTTTCACCTTTTCTTTGGTGGCTGGAGCCTGGAGCCAGTCCTGGCCCAACTCTGCTGCTCTGTGTGGGGTGGGCAGGGTGGGAGGATGGTGCAGCAGTGTGAAAGGGACCACAAAGAGCCTGGACAGCCTCTGTATTGCATCTGTAGGCAGCAGCAGGGTCAGGGCACACCCAGGGCCAGCAGGACCAGGGGGCAAATGCCTGCAGGCAGAAGAATCCCCTCCTTGTGCAGGGCTGCCAGCAGAGCCTTCCTGCTCCCCACTCTGCACAAGGGACTGAGTGTCTCCCTTCCTCCTCCTCCCACAAAGGAGGCTGCAGTTATTTTTCACATTCTTTTTCCAAATGGCTTCACCCTTGAGCTCCCAGCCTTGATTTGGGATGCCCAAGGAGAGCCATGCACAAGGCAGATGGGGACCTGGCAGGGCACTGAGGCACTACATGGGTGCCACTAACCCACCTGGCTCCCCAGCCAGCATCCCTGCTCCCCATCCTCTCTATCAGTGATGTGTTTGCTCCTAAAGCATCTGGGCAAAGTCAAGCTCCAGCTGACTCCTGTCCAGCCCTAGGGGGGCTACAATCCTGGCTGAGCATTGGTGGCATGGCTGGGAAGCCAACAGCACCCAGGTAAGGAAGTGCTGGCTGCCAGGGGCCGTCACTGGCAGGGGGGGTGCAGGTAAAGGGGAGCTATGGGCAAAGGAGCATCCTGTGGGCAGGGCTGAGGGGGCAAGGAGAGGGAGGTGGCCCTGAAAGTTTGCTGAGCTGCAAAGGAGCAATTTCAGCATGTGAAAGGAATGTGGCTCCAGCCCTGCCAGCGATGGAGGCTGTGCCTTAGGGCTGGGGATGGCTGCTGCTGGCCTGACTCACCGGCCGCTGCTCCGCAGCAGCTTCCTCTGCAGGAGCCAGCAAGCAGCTCCCAGCTTTTCGTTACCACGTGGCTTCAGGCAGGGGGTAAGGAAGGAAATGCTTCTTATTTTTAACTCTTTATCGCCTCGGGGCCTGGGGGAACGAGCCCTGCCACAGGGAGGTGCCCAGCCCACTGTGTGTGCCCTTGAGCATCCCCACGGCCCGGGTTCCTCAGGCAGCTGAGGGCTGCAGGCTCCCCACAGTGTGTTGGGGTTTGAACCTACTCACAAAATGTCCTGGAAGCTTAGGAAGAGCCCAGAGGCCTTGTGCAGAGTGGGGACATTCAGGGTGGGCAGCCAGATGGCTCTAAGCTGCATTGAGGGCAGCTGCCTGTGGCAAAGCTTGGCTGGGACATGCTGAGGGTCCCTTACTGTGTCCAGCACAGGCACGGAGCTGCTCTGTCCCAGCTGCTTGGCCAAGGAGCTGTTGATCTCCCAGGGCTGGAGGATGGGAAGGGTTTCATCCATCCCAGCTCCATCCAAGAGGGATTTGGAAATGTAATGTGACCAGCCCCAGGGTGCAGGGGAGGTGCAGGTGCACCCTGAAGCCTTCGGAGTTGCCCGTCCTGGACTGAGCTGGGCTGGGCTGGGCTGGTGAGCATCGAGCATGAGGAAGGGGCTGCCTCCTGCCATGGGATGGGAAGGGGACTTCAAGAGGCTTCATCTTGCTGCTCCCTGTTCTGCTGGTGGGAGGAAGGAGGCAGCTGCCTGCCTGGTTACTGTGCTGGGCTCCTCTGAACTGCCAGATGACTTCCATTGCTCACCCTCTGCAAACACAACTCATCCCTGGGGTGCAGGGAGGATGGCTGTGGGGAGCCCTGTTTGGGCCAGACTGGGAGAGGTGGTGTCTGGCTCAGTGGGACTGGTGTGGGCACCTGGCTGGGCATGGCATGGTGCTCCTCAGCTGAGCTGCCACTTGTGCCTCTGATCAAAGCAGCTGTTTTGGGGCTTTGGTTCCTTGGGGGCTCTCTCTGAGCTCCTGCTGTGAGCCCTTCATTTGCTTTTAACAGCAGCAAGGTTGCTTTTATTTTTTCACATTTTTTTTCCCTTATGATCTTCTCTTTTCCCCCTTCTGTTGCCCTGAGATAAAGGCTTCTAAATTTGTCCTGTACCGAAATGCAGCTGCTCCTAATGGACCTGGATTCACATCTCCCTCAGAGGAATTGCACTAATTTTTTTTCCCCTTTGTTCTGCCAGGGGACCTGTCCGTTTCCTCGTGTTAAAAAATATAAACCACTATTTAGGGCAAGGTTTATATCCCTGAGACCTGGCTGTTTGTTTGTGAGAAAAGAGGACAGGAGGGAAATCACTGAGAAAAGCATCATGCTGCCTTTTTTTTCCCCTTTCCTTTCCCCCTCCTGATATTGTTTTTACAGCAGGCAAGTTTTAATTAAAGTGAGGAACTAGGCCACTTGTGCTGTCCAGAAGATGCTGGGAAGATGTGGTCCTTTACCACCAGTGTTATATTGGGAGCCTGGAGCTGCTCACCCAGCCCTGTGGTGTTGGGTTGATTGTGGGAAAGTTCCTTACAGGCTGCAGGGACTAGGGTGGGCTTTGGAGGGGTGGGAGAACTTCTTTGTGCTCCCAGCTCCTGGTGGGTAGGCTTTGGAAGGGTGGGGGGACTGCTTCATGCTCTCAGCTCCTGGTGGGTAGGCTCTGGAGGGGTGGGGGGGATTGCTTCATGCCCTCAGCTCCTCGTGGGTAGGCTCTGGAGGGGTGGGGGGGACTGCTTCATGCCCTCAGCTCCTGGTGGGGATGGGTGGGTTGGGTCAGCAGTGCTGGGTGAACCCTGAGCAGGGCTGTGACAGTGGCTGGAGTGTCACCATGGCTCAGGGTGCAGGGAAACAGCTCCTACGTTGAGCTGGGGAAGGTCTGGGTGATGGTGCAGGGGCAGGAGGAGGCCTGAGAGGTGGAGCAGGGCTGAGCCAGACCAGTGTGGGAGCAGCAGGCTGACAGGTGGCAGCTGGGCTTCAGGAAGCCACAAGTGCTGGCCTGGGGCAGAACAATCCAGCCAGAGCTGCTGTGTCCTCACCTGGGGCTTCCCCTGCTCTGGGTGGTACAGGATTCCCTGGGCTGCCCTGGGTGGGGGGAAGCTCTGGCCAGGGGGTGACCCTTGGGATGTAGGATAGGGCCAGGGATGGTGGCTCCTGGTGTCTGCTCCTGCTGCAAAGTGAGGAGGGGGCTGAAGCAAACAGCAAGAGCATAGCCTGAACACCCTGAGACCCCCATCACTGCCAAGGACACCCCATGATCCACATCGCTCCCAGGAAAGCCTCCAGAGCTATTCCAAGTGGTGGAGCTGCGGCTGAGGAGAAGCAAGTTGTGGAGACCCCAATGGGGACAGCTGGGGGTCTCTGTCCTGGGGGGGGTCTCTACTCTGGGGCACAGGGACCAAGCACCCCAAGCCTGCCGGGTGGGGAGAGTGAACCAGTGGGACCCAGGAGGGTAGTGACACCGCCCGCAGGGTGTTGGTCCTGGGGGGCACTCGAGGTGAGGAGGGTGCGTGGCCCCCCTCACCCCAAAGCAGGCGGCAGGGAGCTGAGGGTGGGGCTTCTTTTGGGGCATCCTTTTCCCCTCCCCAGGCGGCTCCGGTACTCCTCCCAGGCCAAAACTATTTGCATGCATTTTCGAGCAGGGACTTCCTGATCGCTCTCCATTGGCTGCAGGTAGCAAAGCTGTGTGGAGACAGAGCCACGGACAGCCGGGCAGATCTCATGCAAACCTCTAATTGAGCTTCATTCCCACCCCATCCCTCCTCCTCCTCCTCCTTGTCCTCCTCCTCTTCCTCCTCCTTCTCCTCCTGCCGGCTCCCCTGGTTCCCTCCCCGCACTCCACATGTAGTACAAGTTGTGCGTGGGGCTCTTCCGTCCCGCTCCCTTTCGCTGCTCGCAAGGAACCAGCAAGACCCAACCTGGGAGAACTCCCCCCCTCCGCCCCCGGAGCAAGGTCCCCCAAAGCCATTCAAGCGCCCCTCGCCCCATGGTGGATTCGGGCACGGGAAGGTGACTTGAGGAAGAAGCGCCGGGCTGAAGGCAACCATGAATGAGCTGTCAAGCTTCCTGCACATCGGCGACATCGTCTCCCTGTACGCCGAGGGCTCCGTCAATGGCTTCATCAGCACCCTGGGGTGAGTGCGGGGCTCCTCTGACCACCATCCGGCGAGCCCCGTCCCGGGGACAGCTGGGGACCGTGGTGGGACAGGGTGAGGTGGGAAGAGAAAGTGGTGCTGAGCTCGAACTCGGCGGGAAAGGGGGCTGGGAAGCTCTGGGTGCTGCATCAAGGGTGGGCACAGGTGCCAGGCAGGACAGGGTGGGTGCCTCTGGACTCTCCTGGCTGCTGGGGGCAGGATGTGACCCTGTAATCCACCCTCTCCAGCAGTCCTGGGCAGAAACTGTTCCCCCCAACACCCATTAGAGGCTGGGGGGGTGGAAGTGGCTTCAGCAGGGTCAGGAGGGGACTGTGTGTGGCTGAGCAGGATGGCTTGGGCAGCCAGGACCTTCCTGGGATGCAGGATGGTAAAGTGCTGACAGTGTGGCTGCAGGCAGCTGGCCCCTGGCACAGGCAGTGATGGCTCTCACTGTTCCCCCTTGGGGGACGTTTGGTCATCAGTGGAAGTCACTTCAGGGTCCCCAGCACGCAGGTGCCCATGGCCACAAAGTGCTGCCTAGGGCTGGGGCAACCAGAGCACTGCCAGCTCCTTGCAGCCTCCTGGACATGCCAGCATGGGCATGAGGCTCTCAGCCTGACCCGGGGAGATGAGTGGAGAGCCTGGGGAACCCTTCCTTGTCCCTCCTGTTTCCATGTGAGCCACAGGTGCTGCCAGAGCAGCATCTGGGCAAAGCCAGGCCTAGACCCTCAACCATCTTCTTCTCCATCCACTGGTTCACTGCTCCCACCGGGGTGGTTTGCCAGGTGGCACAGGCAGCAGCTGTGTCCCCACCACGGGGAGGGCTCTGGCAGGGCTGCTGGATGCCCTGGGGCACGGGTGGGGTTTTTTTTTTAGCCCAGAGCAGGGACCTTGCCCTCAGCCCCAGAGCAGGTGGCTGAGGGTCTTGTGGCAGCCTGCCTGCCCCATGCAGCATGTAGGAGAGGCTGAGCCCAGGCAGGAATGCTGCCTTGGATGGGATTCCCGGGGCAGCAGCTCTGTAATCCATGCTGAATGCACTTGCTCCCACATGCCTGCCTCCCGCGGGGCCCTGCCTGCCGGCGCCCACACATCGGTGCCCCACCGCGGGGCACACATAGACCCTGCCCACCCTGGCCCTCCCCCAGCTGCCTGCAGGATGCTGCTGGCTGCAGGCCCCGGGCACAGTGTCCCTGTGCTTGAGACCAGGTGGTGGCATGTCCTGCACGTGCAGGGTGCAGCCTGCCTGTGCCCAGCCCTCCCCAGCTGGGAGGAAGGGAAGATGCCTTCACTGTCCTGTTTGCAGAGGTCCCCTTGTAGCTTATCCCCAGCGCTGAGCACCCCTCCAGCCTGTCTCTGAGGCTGGGTCTGGAGGAGGATCTGCTTAGACCCAGCCTGTCCCAGTGCTGCTTTAGGAGCTGGTTTGACTCTTAGGAGATCCAATCCCTTTGCAGCTCTGCTCCCCAGGTGCCCCTTTTTGCTGGGTACTTCTCCAGTCTTACTTCCAAGCAACTGAAAAGCATCTTTCAGCTGCTTGGAGACCTTCTTCTTCCAGGCCCCAGCAGCACTTTTGCTGGGCAGCCCTCTCTGCTGGGGTTCTGCTTTCCCTCAGTTGTTTCCCACCCTCTGAAATTAATTACCCTGTCCCCGGAGACCTGGGAGACCCAACCACACCTTAAATCACTCCTGTGATAAGGGCCTGGGTGACTCACCCAGAGTGCTTCTCCCGAGCCCTCCTGCCACAGCTTAGGACCTCATTTAGCTCATTTGCAAGGCAAAGAGCTCTGCCAGCCCCGTGCCCCATGGTTGCTGTGTGCCCGGCCGAGCTCCTCCCTCCAGCCCTCCTTGCACAGGGACTGCTTTGGGCTGTGGGACTGCTGAGGCTCTGCCCTGGGATCTGCTGTTGGGTTGGGAAAGCCCTCATCAAGCCCAGCTGTCAGCCCAGCCCCACCATGGCCCCCCGCCTCCCCCCCCCCACCCCCCGACACATGTCCCCAGGTGCCATGGCCACACCTTTCTGGAACACCTCCAGCAAGGGGAAAGGGTCTGAGGAGAGCATGGAGAGGAAGGTGGGCTGCAGGCTGAGGATGCTGCCTTCTGCCCCTGCAGCTTGTGCTTTGCCTTAAGCCATTGCCCCCAGAGCTCTGTCACTGCTGGTGGGGCTGAGAGCCCTGCCTGCTGCCCTGCCTGGGCTGGGAAGGCTCTCGCTGGGGACTGAGCCCACACAGCCTCTGCTTGAGCCTCCTCTACTCCCAGTCCCCCCAGATCACTCTGCCAAAGGCCCCCAGGCACAAACCCTTGTCCCCCACACCCTCTCTCTGCAGTGGGTGTTTGCTCTGGAGGAGGAAAAACATCCCAACGAGGGTGGGGAGCCCTGGTGCCTGCACCAGAGCTGGGCTGGGGGGGAACTCTGAGCCAAAATACCCAACCTAGCTAAACAGCTCAAAAGGAGGAGGTGGCTTAAGAATTCCCATGGGAAGGCAGGGCCAGAGCTGGCTGCTGGGAAGCAGCAGTGTCCCAGGGTGCTGAGGGCAGCCAGGCTGCTGGGCACATCCCTTGGCTGTGCTGCTTAGGGTCCTGGGAGTGACACAGGGAGAGATGGGGGGGCAGGGGGTGTACTGGGGATGCCAAATGTGGGTTTGGGGACATGGGAAGGTGCCCAGGAGAGGTTCATGAGATGGGAGGATGCAGGGTGCCCTATGGGGATCAAACTGGTGGTCCAGCAGGGGAAGGAATGTGGAGACCTCAATTTGGTTCCTGTGGAATCTCCTGACCATAGAACCATGGAATTGCTTGGGTTGGAAAAGGCCTCTAAGGTCATCCAGTCCAACCATCAACCCAGCACCACCATGGCCACCAAACCATGGCCCAGAGTGCCATGGCCATGTTCTTGAACACCTCCAAGGATGGTAACCCCACCACCTCCAATGCCTGACCCCTCTGTGAGCCCTGGGGGACACCATTGGTTGCGTGTCCCCATCTCATCCTGTGTCCCCAGTGAGCCAGCACCAAGTGGCTGGAGCCAGAGTGGAGCAGAAATGCAGTGCAGGTTCCTGTGCTTGCCAGGGGCTCTGTGACCCCAGCTCTGCCATCTCTGGGGGGCTCCCAGGACCCATTGGGGGCTCAGAAGGTGGCTTGCAGAGAGCAAGGGCTGGTGGCAAACCTGCCTGGAGAGCAGATGGCTGCTGAAGGTGGAATAGAGCCTGGGGAGCAGTGTGGCTGCAGGTGGATGTGCAGCACGCAGCAGCTCAGGGAAGTGCAGCTGGTTAAAGGCTAACTGCAGCCCTGCTGGGTCAGGATGAACTCAGGCTCTGCAGGGAGGAGGAGCACACCAGGCCCAGAGCAGCACCAGGACTGTGGGGCAGGAGCTGCACTTTTGGTGGCTGCCTTCTGTTCCTTCACTTGGGTTTTATTCCTTCCTGTGGCCTCAGTGCCCATCCCACACTCTGAGCCAGACGACCTGACCCAGCCCCATGCACAGCAGCCAGCTGCCCTCCTCCCCTGCTCCTCCTTCTCTCCCTCCTCCTCTTCCTCACCTCCAGGTGAGGTTGGTGGTTTTGTAATGGGACTGTCCTGCTGGGTTGGGGTTCCCCTTCCCCCAGAGCCCTCCTTCCCCGTGCACCCCTAGACAGCTCCCCTCAGCAGTGGGTGCACCATGGCTGAGGAAGGCTCCCTCTTCCTCAGCCCAGGTTCACACTGTAGGAACGCTGCCTCCACATTAGCCCCAGCTGGCTGCCAGCCCTGGGGAGGCTCAGGGTTTCCAAGGGCTGTGGATTGCAGCTCTGGCCGAGCTGCTTTCCCCTTGACCTCGGGCAAAGGCTCTGCCTCGCTCGAGGCCAAGCGCTGGCCCTGGGCCAGGGACTCACTTTGTGCTCCATCTCTCAGAGCACATAGAGAGCCCCTCTGGAACCACCCTGATGACTTGCAGGGCTTAAAGCTAAGCAGATGTTCAGCCCTGCTGTGCTGGGCTGTGGGCAGCAGGCTCAGCCAGGCACAGGATCTGGCCCCTCCTGCTCCCCAAGGCTGATTTGAAAAGGCAAAGCATGAGGAGCTGTCATCCTCCAGGTGCTCAGCAGCCACCAGCCTGCGTTCTAATTAACACCTGAGAGGTGCAATCACCCTCCCCATGCCCACAGCTCGCTGTGCCCACATGTCCCTGCTGCTCTAATAGCAGAGGGAGCTTCCATCTGCCCCTTCCTGCTGTGGTAATGCTGCTTATCCATGCAGCTTGTCCTGGCCCCAGGTGCTTTGTGTCCACCCTGTCAGGATCCTTTCCTCTTTCAGCAGTTTTCCACTCAGGAATGCTGGTGCAGAGTATCAGTTTAATGGAAATAGCACTTTGCATTCCTGCAGAGCCTGTAATCCTGGGATTAAAGATGCTGGATCTGCCTTGAGATCATTAACTAATTAAGCCTTGCAGCCTGGCAGGTCAGTGTCTGACGTGCTGCCTGCTGGAGCGGCGCTGCCGGGCACTGCAGGGGGGGCTGGGCTGGGTGGAAGGCTGCTCTGCTGCTTACCTCGGCACTGAAAATGGGCCCCAAGGGTCAGGGGCTTCCTCAGAGACCCCTCACCATGACAGTGGAGGATTCGGGTGGTTGTGAAGTGCACAGAAGAGTTGGACCCTCTGCTCCTGCAGGCACTGGTGTGCACCAAGGGTCAGCACATCACTCCGGAGCCTCATCCATGGTGGGCTGGGGCTCAGCCCTTGGTGGTTGTCACTCCAGGTGCATCTGAAGTGCTTGTTCCTCCCTGTCCCCCAGCAAAATAACACTCACAGGACCCAAAACCACCTCCACATGGCACTGGGGCTGGCATGAGGCTTTGCACATCTCCTGCAGGGTGGGATGTGTGGTACAGCCCCCATCTGCAGCTGCCTCTGCTCTGGTTTCTCCTCTCTTTACCTCTTTCCCTGCCCTCCCGAAGCTCTGCAGGGCTTTGGGAATGCCCCCAACTGCTTCCCTGCTGGGGTGGCTCATGGAAAAGCCACTGTGTTTGGGCAGCCCCCTGAACTCCCTGTGCTGCTGGCCATGAGTGTCTGTGCCCTGTAGAGCTCCTCCCGAGCCTGCTGAGCCCTCCTGGGCTTTGGGTTTGTTTACAATCTTCTAAGCCTTTGCTAATTGTTTTGCAGCTTCTGCTGCCACCAAAAGCATTCAAAAAGTTACTTTGCTCCCTGTATTGGAAGCCTGAGGAGCTGGTGGTGGGGCTGGGTGCTCAGAGCACGCTGCCAGCCCACACCTCATTGCCAAGGACAGAGCAGCACTGGGGTCCCTGGGGTCCCAATCCATCAGCACCGAGGCCAAATTCCTCCCTGCCGAGCTGTGGAGAGGAATTTTCCCCTCCTCCGGAGCACGGCTGGGCTGCAGGAAGGCTCTGGATCAATCGGGAGAGCTGCTTCCTTGGCAGCCCTCTGCAGCACAGCCTGTTCAGCTCTAGCACTGCTCTGGCTGCAGGGTTTGCTGGGGGGGGGTTTGAGAGTCAGAGGGGACAGCACAGGCTCTGCTGTGCCACAGCCATGCTCAGAGTCACAGAATCGTTTGGTTGGAAATGGCCTCAAGGATCATTGAGTCCAACCATCCCCAGGCTGCCAGGGCAGGAGTGTCCCTGGGACAGAGCTACCCACCATGGCTCAGGTCACACATTGCATTAGCTTGGAAGGGACCCTCAAAGGTCACCTTGTCCAACCCCCCCTGCAAATCCTCCAGCTAGAGGATGCTTCCTCCTGGGACAGCATTATGAGGTCATTCCTGCATCCTTGAATGTCCTTGAATTGGATATCCTTGAACCCTGGGTTCGGTTTTGGGTCCCTCACTCCAAGAAGGACATTGAGGAGCTGAAGCAGCTCCAGAGAAGGACAAAAAAACTGGGGAAGGGTCTGGAGAACAGGGCTGGGGAGGAGCAGCTGAGGGAGCTGGGGGTGATTAGTCTGGAGAAGAGGAGGCTGAGGGGAGACCTCATTGCTCTCTACAGCTGCCTGGAAGGAGGTTGCAGTGAGGTGGGGATTGGACTCCTCTCCCTAGTCTCAGTTGATAGCAAGAGAGGAAATGGCTGAAATTGTGCCAAGGGAGGCTTAGGTTGGAGATGAGGAAATATTTCTTTGCTGCAAGAGTGATTAGGAACTGGCAGAGGCTGCCCAGGGAGGTGGTGGAGTCCCCATCCCTGGAGGGGTTCCAGAAACCTGTGGCCGTGGCACTTGGGCCATGGTTTGGTGGCCATGGTAGGGTTGGGCTGATGGTTGGACTGGATGCTCTTGGAGGGTTTTCCCAACCCAAACCCTGCTCTGCCTCTCCCCACTCACACCTTCCCTGGCTGCCTGGTCCCAGCCTCCGCAGGTGGGGACACGCTTGGCACCTCCTGGCCCCGGGCAGCAGCCTGGATTCTGTGCCTGCATCGCTTCCCAGGGGCTGGCAGGGAGTGGGTGAGCAAGTCCAGCCTGTCCTGCTGGAGCTCCCAGTTCCCTGGAAAGCTTCATGGGCTGGGCATGAGCTCCAGGTGCCCCCTGGCACTGTGACTCCCCCAGGCTGTGCTTCAGGCATTGAGCAGAGCCCTGTGCCATGCTGCTTCTGGTGGCATTGGAAGGCAGCTTCTCATCTGTCCCCAGGCTGGACCCTGGCAGCCCAGGCCAAGCCTGCAGGATTTTGCTCAACACTGGGAAAACAAAGAGGTGGGCAGGGAGGAGCTGCCTCTGCTGGGCACAGCCAGCACCTCTGATCAGATAATAATTAATAACTGGTTTGGGGGGGCCCTGCCACCCCCATCTGCAGCAGCTACACCCTCTGTGTCCTGCTGGGCTGAGCTCCCAGCCAGAGGAGGAGAACCACTGAGTGAAGCACAGAGCCATGGAACTGTTGAGGCTGGAAGAGCCCTTGGGGACCATCCAGCCCAGCTGCTCACCCACAGCCCCACATCCCTCAGCACCACATCCAGGTGGCTTTTAAACTCCTCCAGTGATAGGGACTCCACCACCTCCCTGGGCAGCCTGGGGCAGTGCCTGAGAGCCCTTGCTGGGTTGAAAATTTTCCTGGTACCCAACCTGAAGCATGTTTGGGCCAGAATAACAAAATACCAGCACAGGCTGGGAGCAGGGTGGGGAGGACCCAGCCGAGCCAGGAGCTGGGCAAAGCAGGACACAGGCATCAGAACCTCCCTCATGGATCACTGAGCAAAGAGCTCAGCACCACAGCTGGCACCAAGCATGGATGGGGGGTTGGTGCTGCTTTGTGTCTCTTTGCCACATGGGAGCAGGCTGAAAACCAAAGGGGTGGGTGGGTGGGTGGTGGTGGTGGCCAAGTGGTGCTTGGAGTCAGGAGCTAAGAGCAGCTGCTTGCTGCAGGAGCTGTGTTGCTGTGCTAAATATTGACAGCAAGCAGCAGATGGGTGGGAAACAGGAGGTGCAGCTCCTGCTGCTGTGGGGCAGGTGACAGCACTGCAGGGCTTTGGTTTGTGGTGGAGCTGTTCTGATCTCCTGGGCACTGCTGTCACCTCCTGCTGCTCTCCTGACACCCTGCTGCTGTGTTGTGTCTCCTTGCAGGCTGGTGGACGATCGCTGTGTGGTGGAGCCTGCTGCTGGGGACCTGGACAACCCACCCAAGAAGTTTCGAGGTGAGGCTGGGTCCAAGTTGCGGCAAACCCATCCCTGCCTTGAGGACAACACTGCCCCAGAGCCTCCGTGCCTCGGATGAGCACCAGGGGCTCATTCATCCCAGCCAGCCTGAGGCTGGGAGGTGCTGCTTGGCCTTTGCAGAGGAGCTCTTGGGCAGCCTTGGGATCCCTTAGGCCAGCTCCAAGGACCTGAAGTGGCAAGGAACCATCTTCTGTATTTCCTGGAGCCAGCTCCATGGTGGGATGGTCCTTGGAATCCCTTAAGCCAGCTCTAAGCAGCTGAAGTGGCCAGGAACCATCGTTTGCAAAGGTGGGGTCAGACCATCCCCAAGCACATCCCTAGGGATGCTGGCAGCTGACATCAGCCCAGCAGCAGCCAGGGCAGGAGGGGAAGGCAAAGGGGTGGTTGCAACAGGCAGAGTGTTTGCAGGTGAGCCTCCTAGCACTAATTACATCTGCTCTGCTTGGCTGCACCTCAGAGGGAGCTGGGGATTAAGCCTCCCGTTTGGGAGGCAGGAAGGGTTTAGGGAGAGACAGCAAATCCTGAGCTATCCTCGGCTGTCACGTCCTGGGCTCCTCCGGCGCTCGGGGCCATGCTCGGTGCTTCCTCTCTGGGTGAGGGGCAGGAGCAGGCAGGACAAGGGATGAGTCAGTGGCAGCTCGGGAGGCTCCTGCCCGGTCTGGAGATGCCAGGACAGGCCGTTTGGAGAAGCAGGGCACGATTCCCACTGCAGCCTCCTCTCAGGGAGCTGCAGAGAGCAATAAGGTCTCCCTCAGCCTCCTCTTCTCCAGGCTGAACAACCTCAGCTGCTCCTCCCCAGCCCTCTTTTCTTCATAGCTACGTTGATTTTTTTAGCCCCCTCCCAAGCTTCTACTCTCTCCCAGGTGCTTCTGCAGCCTAATTAGCAATTTAATTAAAGCTATTTGAGGTGCTGCAGGTGGCCTGAGCGTTTCTGTATCCCTGCCGGGAGGAGGTGCGGGACGGCAGGAGGCATTGCCGCGGCTCGGAGCCGGCACCGGGGCTGTGCCGTTAGCAGACAGCCATAAAGCGAAAGGTGAAACCTGGCCGGGCCCCAGCAGCCCGCGCCGGTGGGAACCAGGCTCTGTGCTTGTTTGTTCGGCACTCCCAGGTAAACAAACACCTGCGTGCCAGGGCCCGGGGCCCGCGGCCAGAGATGGAAGTGATTGCTCCGTGTCAGAGGGTTCTGCGCTGCTCTTTCAGCCGTCGTGGGGCTGAGCCAGGCTGCAGAGCCCTTCCTGTCCTCACCCTGTCCGGCTGCCAGCACCAAGAGAGGGTTTGGGAGAAGTGTTTGTGGAGACAGGACGAGGGGGAAGGGTTTGGAACAGAGCAGGGCAGAGTTAGGTTGGACATCAGGAAGAAGTTCTGCACAGTGAGGGTGAGGAGACACTGGAGCAGGCTGCCCAGGGAGGTGGTGGAGGCTCCATCCCTGGAGACACTCAAGGCCAAACTTGATGTGGCCCTGAACAACTTGATCCAGTTGGAGGTGTCCCTGGCTGCAGGAGGTTGGACAAGATGACCTCTGAGGGTCCATTCCATTCCATTCCATTCCCTCCTTGTCTCCTGACACCTGTACTCATGTTTCAGTTTCTGGGGCCAGACTCTTCTCAGTGGTACCCAGTGACAGGACAAGGAGCAAAGGGCACAAACTGAAGCCGAGGAGGCTCCATCTGAACAGGAGGAGAAACTTCTTTGGTGGGAGGGTGCTGGAGGCCTGGAGCAGGCTGCCCAGAGAGATTGTGGAGTCTCCTTCTCTGCAGAGCTTCCATTCCCCCCCTGGCCATTGTGCTCCTGGGTGCCCTTGCTGCAGCAGGGGGGTAGGACTGGATGATCTCCAGAGCTCCCTTCCAGCCCTCACCATGCTGGGATTCTGTGATTCCCAGTGCCTGGACCTGGTTGTCTGCGTTTTCCACCTCCTGTTCCACAGCCACCTGGGAGCCATGTGCAGAGCATAGAATTGCTGGAAGTGTTTGGGGAGCTGGGATGCAACCCTGGGTCCTTCTGGTCCCCAAAGCATTTTTTTTTAGGACTGGAAATGCAGCTGTTGACATCTAGCTTGTAGAAGCTGGTAGCTTCCAGCAGTAGTGGTTGAGGCTCCCTGTGAGGACAGCAGCGTTTGCACACCCAGGGATCCCCATGGCACAGCCACTGGCTCAGGCTGTCCTGTAGGCAGGGTGGCAAGGGAGGTGTGGAGATGTCTGCTGGTGTCCTATGTCCTGCTGGCTTCCCCCTGTCCCTCCCAGCAGGCTCCTCTCCTCCTCTGGTGCAGCTGGGCCTCATCAGTGCTTTTGCTCCCCCCTGAAGTTTTCCTTCCCAAATTCTCGTCTGTTTCCAGTGGGAATGCTTCTGATCACGAGGCCAAGGGCTGGAGTTACTCCTGGACTCATCTTTTACCCTGATTTGAAACTCATCCACCAGTGAGCACAGGGTGACCTGGTCTCCCACCCCAGCCCCAGCCACGTCTCCTCTGTGCGTTAGGAGGAGCATCTGCAATGCAGCCAGGACAGGAGCTCCCAGAGGAGCATCCTCTCTGCCCCTTGGTGATACTGACCCTGCTAGGGACACACTGGTGACTGTGTGACTGCTGCAGCCTCAAGCTCTCCTTCCTCTCCTCGCAGACTGTCTGTTCAAAGTGTGTCCCATGAATCGCTACTCTGCCCAGAAGCAGTACTGGAAGGCCAAGCAAACCAAGCAGGACAAGGACAAGATTGCAGATGTGGTGCTGCTGCAGAAGCTCCAGGTGAGAGGGACCATCCCCTCCTGAGTGGGCAGCCCCCATGGCTTGGTTGGGTGATGACATCCAGACCTCCCCATGTCAGTCCTGCTCTATTTTGCCTCCCACAAACAGCCTGCATGGAGATCAGGATCTGCCCTGGGCTTTACTGTCCTCAGAGTCTCTCTTCTGTCTCCTGTCCCCATCCTCCCCTCACCATAGGCCATTAGCCACAGCCTCCTTTCCTAGAGGAAGGGCTCCTGTAGCTGCCAACTCTTAATCATGCATCTAGTGAGGGGGTGAGATAGGAGCTGTGACAGGTCAGGGTGAATACAGCACAGGAAACCACAGGTGGCTTTGCTGCTCTCAGAGCAAGGGAAATGTCCCAGGGAAGACCTGAAGAGAAGGATCCAGGGGACTGAGCAGGCAGGAAGGGCAGCAGTGCTGGTTTTGGAGTGGGAGGTGCCATCTACCTGCCTTGCCACCCTGCCCAGCCTTTGGTGTCTCAGCCCTTCTGGTGCTCCTTGTGCAGAGGAGCTCCTGGCAGAGCAGGCAGAGTTTTCTGTGAGACCCAGGGGTGCCTGGCTTGGAGAAGGGAGCTGCTGTGGCCAGGACTTGCTCCAAAGGGCTGTGGAAGAGAAAGGCTCCTGCTGCCTTCCCAAGGTTTGGAAAGGGCCCACGTTAAACATTGCATAATGGCCTCAGACAGCTGGCAGGGCCCCCAGCATGATTCATAAAACTGAAGCTCAGAAGAGAGTCATTAAATCATCACATCAGGCTGCAAGCTCAGCCCCAGCTCCACTGATCCCCCAGTTCTGACTCTGGGGAGCAAGGTCTGATGCAGTTGCCTGGACAGGGCACCCCAGCTTGGGTCAGAGGTGCTGGGGCAGGGGTGGTGCCTCCTGCCATGTTCAGCCATCCCTGGCTGTGGGTGTGTGGAAGTTATTTTCTTGCTCTGCTTAGGCTGGAACTCACAGTGCTGACAGCTGTGCTGGCCAGGACTGGCCAGAGAGGCTCATTTCTGAGCCTGATTGATTGCCCCTTGGTCAAGAGTTGTCTTAAAGAGATTCTGTCACTTCCTTGCTCCCTTCCGCTGCTCCTGGTGCTGCCCTTCTGGCAAATGCTGCTTCAGGTCCAGAGCCAAGAGCTGGGGGGAGCCTGGGCAGGAAGGGAGCAGATCCTGGCAGGGTGCTGGACTCCAGGCTGTGATTTATCAGTGTTTCCCACAGGCTGAAAACTTCTCTAACCCACAAAGATCATTCCCTGAAGCAGGAGCAGCCCAGGGTGTGAGTGGAGGAGCCCTGCCCAGCCATCCCTGCTGGCCAAGGTGCCCACCCCTGATGCCAGGGTGCCCTTGGTGCCATTCTGAGCTTGTGCTCAGGTTTAAGCCTCAGTGTTTTCTCAGCTGCCTGCTGTGGGTGCAGCCAGAGGCAGCCCAGATGTGCCAGGAGGCTTTGGTGCCTTCCTCCTGCCCTGCTGGTGTCTCCCAACCTTCTCCCAACCTGCCCACCCCCGTGTGCATCCCTGACAGCCCATCCTGCCGTGGCATGGGCACAGACCCTGCCCCATCCAAGGGACAGGCTGGGAGCATCAGCAGCCCTGGGCTTGCGTGCTCAGGGCAGCTGGTTCCCACCCCCAGCTCAGCCAGCTCTGGGCAAGGGAGGAGCTCAGATGTGGAGGCAGATTTAGGGCACACCACAGTGCTGGAGCTCTCCTGGAGCTGTGTTGCTCCATGGGGTTGTTGTTGCACTCCCAGCTCTGCACCAGTGCAGGATCTCTTGGCAGCAGGTTTGTTTTCTTGATGCCAGCAGCCACCACCACCACAAGGCTCCTGTCCCTGGGTGGCAGCTGGAGCTGTGTGGGGACAGAGAGTCCATGAGTGGTGGCAGCCTTCAAAAGAGTGAAGGGTTTGCAGCCTCTTCTCCCCAGGAACAAGTGATAGGGTGAGAGGAAATGGCCTCAGGTTGCACCAGGAGAGGTTTAGGTTAGGTATTAGAAGAAACTTCTTCCCTGAAAGGGTTCTCCAAGCCTGGCACAGGCTGCCCAGGGAGGTGACTGAATCCCCATCCCTGAAGGGGTTTCAAAGCCTCAGAGCTGTGGTACTGAGGGCCAGGGTTTAGCCCCAGCCTTGGTAGAGTTAGAGAATGGTTGGGCTGGATGAGCTTTGCCAACCCAAAGGATTCCATATCAGGTGTTCTCAAAGCCCTGCTGGCACCTGCTTGGGCACTCATGGACCATCTGCTCCCAGCTTCCCACTGCACAGCTGTTATTCCAGCTGCATTTCCCAGTTCCTTCTTCTCTCAAGTGGAAGGTGGGTGAAGGTAGGTGTTCTCCTAGCTGCATCCCTCCCATTCCAGCTGTGGGGGCACACTGGGCTGGCACTGCCTGGGCTGGCACTGCCCAGGCTGGCGCCAGGGCTGTCAGCGCAGCCTCGCCGTTCCCAGGCGGATCAGCTGCTGCAGCAAGTCCCTGCCTTGCTCCCTGTCTGTCAGCATCGCTGCACTGCCAGAGCCACCACATGGAAAATTTCTGTGGTTTTGGAGAGAGGGGCTGCAGGTGGTGCTGAGCAATTCACTCTTGGGGCATCTTGGCTGGTGGGACTCATCCTGTTGCATCTGCAGCAGGTCTGGGCCTGCTGCTGTCTCTGGCACTGTCAGCACTGCAGCTTTGGCTGTTCAGTCTTGGTGGTGCCAGGGGCTCCTGGCACCAACCCCCCCCTCACCCCAGCCTCCTTGCAGGGCGCTGTAGAGAGCAATGAGGTCTCCCCTCAGCCTCCTCTTCCCCAGGTCCCTCAGCTGCTCCACACCAGCTCTGTTCTCCAGACCCTTCCCCAGCTTCATTGCCTTTCTCTGCACCTGCTCCAGATCCTCAATGTCCTTCTGGAGTGAGGCTGGCATGAGGCTGCATCCCAGCCTGGGCCATCCTCCTCCTCCTAGCTGAGGTAGGCCCTCTGAGGCTGCTGCACTGAGCTCCTCTCTGTTCATCACTCAGCATGCAGCCCAGATGGAGCAGAAGCAGAACGAGACAGAGAACAAGAAGGTGCATGGGGACGTGGTGAAGTACGGCAGCGTCATCCAGGTGCGTGGCTCAGCCTGCCCTGCCTTCTGCTCCCCAGTGGGTCTGGGGGGAGGCACAAATCCAGTGAGTCAGGCAGCTCCTGGGGTCACCCCTAGATGTGACCAGCCCTGGGGACCTCAGGGGGCTGTTCTGCTACAGCTATCACAGAACAGGTTGGGTTGGAAAGGACCTTAATGATCATCCAGCTCCAAGACCCTTTTTGGGGAGGGACACCTCCCACTGGATCGGGTTGCTCAGGGCCTCATCCAGCCTGACCAGGGGCCATCCAGGACCTGCCTGGACAACTGCAGTGTCCCAGCAGTGTTCACCTCTGCAGCTCCTGCACATGAAGAGCAACAAGTACCTGACGGTGAACAAGCGTCTGCCGGCGCTGCTGGAGAAGAATGCCATGAGGGTGACGCTGGACGCCACCGGCAACGAGGGCTCCTGGCTCTTCATCCAGCCCTTCTGGAAGCTGAGGAGCAACGGAGACAACGTGAGCCTGGGGCCCCGAAGCTCCCCTAGGAAGCCGTGCGGGGAGCGGCAGGGTACTGCCTGCCCACGCCGGGCTCCTGCCCGCTGCCGGCGCTCACCCTCGATCCCTCCTGTGCCGCTTTGCTCCGCAGGTGGTGGTGGGGGACAAAGTGATCCTGAACCCTGTCAACGCCGGGCAGCCGCTGCACGCCAGCAGCTACGAGCTGGCCGACAACGCCGGCTGCAAGGAGGTACCGCTGGGGGGCTGCTGCCGCCGCCAGCTCGGCTGCTGCTGCTTCTTACCCTCCATCCTTTCCCCCCTTCTTTCCACCTTTACCCCCTTCTTTCCTCCTTACCCCCCTATACATCCTACCAACCCCCCAACAACCAACAACCCCCAACAAACCAACCAACCCCCTACAAAAACCAACCAACCCCCCCAACAAACCAACCACCCCCAACAAACCACCAACCCCCATAAAACTTACTACCCCCAACAAACAACCAACCCCAACAAACAACACCCCCATCAAACCAACCAACACCCATCAAACCAACCAACCCCCAAATCCAACAACCACCCCAAAACAAAACCCCCAACAAACAACCAACCCCAACAAACCAAAACCCCCAACAAACCAACCAACCCCCCAACCAAAACCAACCCAACCCCCCCAACAAACAACACAACCCAACAAAACAACAACCAACCCAAAAACCAACAACCAACCCCCCAACAAACCACCAACCTACCCCAACAAACAACAACCAACCCCAACAAACCAACCACCCAACCCCACAACCACCAACCAACCCCCCAACAACCACCAACCACCCCACACCACAACACCCCCCACAACCACCACCCACACCCCCCCCACCCACCACCCACCAACACCCCCCACCAACCCACCACAACCCCCACCCACCCCACCCCACCACAACCCCCCCACAACCCACCACACCCACCCCACCACCAACACCCCCCACCCCAACCAACCACCCCCAACCCCCCACAACCCCACCAACCACCCACCCACCCACACCCCAACCACCCCCCACACCCAACCACAACCCCCACCCACACCAACCACCCCCACCAACACCCAACCCCACCAACCCCACCCAACCACCCCCACACCAACCCACACCACCCCCACAAACCACCCCACCCCCCCACACCACCACCACCCCCACAACCAACCCCACCCCCCACCAACACCCCCACCCCCCCACAACCACCACCCCCCCCACCAACACCCACCCCCACCCACAACCACCCACCCCACCCACACCCCCACCACCCCCCACACCACCACCCCCACCCCACACCCCCCACCCCCCACCCCACCCACCCACCCCACCCCCACACCACCCCCACCCCCCACCACCCCCCCCACCCACCCACCCCCAACCCCCACCACCCACCCCCACCCCCCCACCAACCCCCACCCCACCCACCCCACCCCACCCCCACCCACACCCACCAACCCCACCCACCCCACCCCCCACCAACCCCCCCACCACCACCCACCCCCACCCACCCCCACCCCCCAACCCACCCACACCACCCCCCCACACCCACCCCCACACCCCACACCCACCCCCCACCCCACCCACCAACCCACCCCCACACCCACCACCAACCCCCACCACACCCCCACACCCCCACCCCACACCCCACCCCACCCACCCAACCACCACCCCCCCACCCACCACCCCCACAAACCAACCCCCTACCCCCCATCAACCAACCTCCCTAACCCCCCTACATCCAACCATCCTACCCCCCTTCATCCACCTCCCTACCCCCCATCATACCTCCTCCCAACCCCTCCTACAAACCTACCCCAACCCCCCCATACCAACCTCCCATCCCCCCATCTCCAACCACCCAACCCCCCCAACTAACCTTCCTCCCTACCCCCCCTTCTACCTCCCATCCCCCCTACAACCATCCCCCTTCCCCCCCATCCTTCCTCCCTCCCCCCTTCCTTCCACCTACCCCCATCACCTTCCCCCCTTCCCCCATCCTACCCTTCCCCCCCTCTTCCTTCCTCCCTTCCCCCCCTTCCCTTCCTCCCTTCCCCCCTTCTTCCTTCCTCCCTTCCCCCCCTTCTTTCCTTCCTTCCTTCCCCCCCTTCTTTCCTTCCTTCCTTCCCCCCCTTCTTTCCTTCCTCCCTTCCCCCCCTTCTTTCCTTCCTCCCTTCCCCCCCTTCTTTCCTTCCTCCCTTCCCCCCCTCTTTCCTTCCTCCCTTCCCCCCCTCTTTCCTTCCTCCCTTCCCCCCCTCTTTCCTTCCTCCCTTCCCCCCCTCTTTCCTTCCTCCCTTCCCCCCCTCTTTCCTTCCTCCCTTCCCCCCCTCTTTCCTTCCTCCCTTCCCCCCCCCTTTCCTTCCTCCCTTCCCCCCCCCTTCTTTCCTCCCTTCCCCCCCTTCTTTCCTCCCTTTCCCCCCCCTTCTTTCCTCCCTTTCCCCCCCTTCTTTCCTCCCTTTCCCCCCCCTTCTTTCCTCCCTTTCCCCCCCCTTCTTTCCTCCCTTTCCCCCCCCTTCTTTCCTCCCTTTCCCCCCCCTTCTTTCCTCCCTTTCCCCCCCCTTCTTTCCTCCCTTTCCCCCCCCTTCTTTCCTCCCTTTCCCCCCCTTCTTTCCTCCCTTTCCCCCCCCTTCTTTCCTCCCTTTCCCCCCCCTTCTTTCCTCCCTTTCCCCCCCCTTCTTTCCTCCCTTTCCCCCCCCTTCTTTCCTCCCTTTCCCCCCCCTTCTTTCCTCCCTTTCCCCCCCCTTCTTTCCTCCCTTTCCCCCCCCTTCTTTCCTCCCTTTCCCCCCCCTTCTTTCCTCCCTTTCCCCCCCCTTCTTTCCTCCCTTTCCCCCCCCTTCTTTCCTCCCTTTCCCCCCCCTTCTTTCCTCCCTTTCCCCCCCCTTCTTTTCTCCCTTTCTTTCTTTTTTTTTTTTTTTTGTTTTCCTCTCTTTTCTTTCCTTGTCCCAGGGGCCATGACCTCACTCCCTTGCTCCTTAGGTGAACTCAGTCAATTGTAACACCAGCTGGAAAATCAACCTCTTCATGCAGTTCTGTGACCACATGGAGGAAGTGCTGAAGGGGGTAAGGAAGGAGGTTCAGCCACCACCGGTCGCCCGCCACAGTGGGCTCTGGGGACCTGTCCCTAGTCACTTGCAGGGGTAGGACGTGTGAGCAGCCATTTGGCTGTGTGACAAGGGCAGAGGAAACAGATCCTGCCTTGAGGACCTTAATTTCTATGAGAATTCATCACTTGGAGAGCTCCAGAGCAGGCTGGAGTTGGCTATTTTTAGTGTCCATGTAGCCAGGGGGTGATGAAATTCCCCTGCACCTCACTGTATGCCCTGGGCCCTGGAGGACATTCCCAGGCACAGGTAGTGCCAGCAGTGCCTTCTGGCTGGGAGGACAATCTGTGGCTCTTCAGCAGTGCAGCAGGGCTGGGTGCTGCCTGGAAAAGGAACTTTCCCTACAGAGCTATTGTTTGGGGCTTGGATCCTCCAGGAAGCAGCTGGATGGGGATTGATTATTAGGAGCTTACAGACCCTGGTGCCCAGGAGCTGCACTCACCCCACATCCACTGCATCCTCCTCCCTGGGGTGGTAATGCCTGCAACACACTGGTGAGAGGAGCTCCTGCCCACTCCAGGGGTGTAAAACAGGCAGGGCTGCACCCATTGTACAGCCTGGGAAGGGAAAGCAGAGAGCAATGAGCTGCGTGAGTACATGTGGAGGGCAGAGTGCCCTTCCCTGGGATGAGAGGAGCCCTTGTGCTGCAGGTTTAGCACAGCTCAGGTAGGTAGGACTGGGAAGGTTGATGGTGCCCTGTAATGCTCAGGCTGCCATGGTCCTGCTCCTGCAGCTGGGAGCTGTGCTCTGTTCTGGACCACACGCAGCAGGGATCCCATCCCCAGTCAGGGCTGGGGGCGCAGAAAGAGCTACATCAGTCTGTAGGAAAAGCACCTCCCTGGGGCTCACCACTGTGTCCTGCTGCAGGGGGATGTGGTGAGGCTGTTCCACGCCGAGCAGGAGAAGTTTCTCACCTGTGATGAGTACAAGGGCAGGCTCCATGTCTTCCTCCGCACTACCCTCAGGCAGTCGGCAACCTCAGCCACCAGCTCCAATGCCCTGTGGGAGGTGGAGGTGAGCGGGGGGGGTGCTGCTGTGGGTGTCTGTGGCCTTCTGGGGTACCTCTGTAGGCTGCTGCACTTTCACTGGGGTGGGGGCAGCTGGAACCCTAGGATCATAGAATTGTTTGGCTTGGAAAAGAGCTTTGAGCTCATCCGACCCAGCCGTTCTCTAACTCAGCCAAGGCCAGAGCTAAGCCATGGCCCTCAGCACCTCAGCTCTGCCTCTTTTAAGCACTTCCATTGATGGTGACTCCAGCACCTCCCTGGGCAGCCTGTGCCAGTGCCTGTCCCCTGCATGCCACCAGCTGAGCTCTCCTCTGCTCTCCCAGGTTGTGCACCACGACCCCTGCCGCGGGGGCGCCGGGCACTGGAACGGTTTGTACCGCTTCAAGCACCTTGCCACGGGCAACTACCTGGCAGCAGAGGTAAGGGGTGAGCAGAGGGGCACAGAGACCTCCTCCTAGAGGCTGGTGCCATCCCTTGCAAAGACAGTGCCCTCCAGCCCTTAGCCAGGGAGGCAATGCTGGGCATTGCCTCTGGCCTTGCTCCAGTTTGCTTTTGGAGCCATCCTGCCCTGGTCGCTTCTCAGCTCAGAGGCAGTGGCCCTGGGGCTGTGACCATCACCACCCTTTGGCCTTCCCCCGGAATTCCCCCCTCCTATTTGGACCACTTGTCCAAAATCCATGTCCCAGCTCCCTCCTCTCCTGGCCCACGGCAGTGGGAGTTGGTGCCTGGGGTTGTCCTCTGTGCTCAATCCAGGCCAGGTGGCTGCACCAACACCTCCTGGAATGATGGAAGTGGGAGAGAACTCCTCCTGCTGTGTTTAACTTGTCCTGATCAGCCTTTGCCCATCCTCATCCTCTGCTCTGCAGCAGCATCCAGGGCTGTCGTTGTCTAGGGAGCGTGTGGGCAAAATCTGGGACTGGAACCATCAGTTGCCAATTTTTTTTTTACTGCCATTTAAGGGCAGCTCAAGATTGGCACAAAGAGGCCACCACAGCTTTCTGTGATACTAGTGATCTATCAGGACCAAGGGAAAGACATTGTTACACCTGCTGCCAGGGGAGCAGGCATGTACTAGGGAGCATTTTGGTGCACCATGTGCCAAAGGTGCTCCCTAGCTGGAGAAGACAACCAAAAGCAGCCCCCAGGGCTCCTTCCACCCCTGCAGGATGGAAAAGAGCAAATACTGGGGCCCTGAAATGGCTGCTTTCAACCAAAAGACACTCAGATGACATCTGAAGAGGAAAGAAGGTCACAGAATGGTGCCTATCTGGTGCTGCCCAGCTTGTGTGGCTCACTGAGACCTCAGCCTAGGGCCTGCAGGGAGTTGCAGCAAGAGCTCCTCTCACTGCACCAGAGCCCCTGCTCCCAGGCTCACTCCGTCCTGCTCCATGCTGCTGGTTATGGGTCATGCCCTCCAGCCCCAGCTGGGCAGTTTCTTCTCTCTGTGACAGAATCACAGAATGGTTTGGCTTGGGAAACCCCTCTGAAGTCACCCAGTCCAACATCAACCCAACCCCACCATGGCCACCAAACCATTGCCCCAGGTGCCATGGCCACAGGTTTCTGGAACACATCCAGGGATGGGGACTCCACCACCTCCCTGAGCAGCCTGTGCCAATCTCTGACCACTCTTGCAGCAGAGAATTTTTCCCTTGTCTGCAACCTAACCTTGCCCTGGCACAATTTCAGGCCATTTCCTCTCCTTCTATCACCTGTTAGTAGTGACTGACACCCCCCACTCCCCTCACTCCAACCTCCTCTCAGGTGCTGTTTGTTAGGTGCTGCGCTGAGGAAGGCAGGAACAGAGACAACCTCCCCGTGCCCAGGGTTCTGGAGGGGCTGAGGGGGAGGGCTGCAGCTGTCTCTCATCTCCCTCTTTAACTTTTCAGGAAAACCCAAGTTATAAAGGAGACGTGGCTGAGCCCAAAGCAGTGCCCACGGTGAGCTGTGTGCAGCCTCGCTGGCAGGAACGCTGCTGCCACTGCCTGCGCCCACGCCAGCTCTGCACCACTGCTGAGAGCAGGGAAATGCCCCAGAGCAGAGCCCACCCCAGGACAGTGCCCTCCCATGCTGTGCCACCGGATCCTGCTCGGTGCCAAGGTTGTGACCCGAGGCTGTCCTGCTGCCCAGCAGCACATCCCTGTGCCCTGCAGAGCAGCCTCCCTGTGTCCTCCTTGCCAGAGGACCCTGCCAGAATCTGCTGGAGGGGTCCTGCTGCATGCTGGATCCCCAGGCCGCGGGGAAGTGCTGGTAGAAGAGATTTGGAGTTGGAGGTTGTGTTTTTTTCTCTTGGTGAGGTCTGGAGCAGGGCTGTCCTCCTAGCTCAGGTGCCTCATGCCCTGCTTGTGCTCTTGCAGCCTCTCAAGCATCTCCGCACTGCCAGGCTCAGCGCAGGGTCCGAGCCAAAGCTTCTGCTGTGAGCGTGGCTGCTGCTGTGCCCTCCCAGGCCCTGTGCTCAGGGAGGTTGGGCTCTGTGGGTGCCCCACGCCAGGCTCACAGCTGCTTTCCTGGCACAGGGGGGCAGCAGCCGTGCCAGCCGCCGGAACACAGGGGAGAAGATCAAGTACCGGCTGGTGGCCGTGCCCCACGGCAATGACATCGCCTCCCTCTTCGAGCTGGACCCCACCACGCTGCAGAAGACAGACTCCTTCGTGCCACGGTAGGGGGAACACCTCCCACCAGCCCAGGCTGCTCAAAACTTCATCCAGCCTGGCCCTGAACACCTCCAGGAGGAGGCATCCACAGCATCTCTGGGCAGCCCCTTCCAGTGTCTCACCAGCCTCGTACTAAAGAGCTTCTTCCTAATGCTCAATCTAAATCTAATGCCCAATCTAAATCTTCCCTGCTCTAGTTTCAATCCATTCCCCCTCCTCCTGTCACTCCCAGCCCTTGTCAGAAATCCTTCCCCAGCTTTCTTGCAGCCCCCTTCAGGTATTGGTGTGGGGAGGGGTAAGGGAGGGGCTGGGATGAAGCAGGGAGGCTCAGCTGTGTGCTGTGGAGCTTTGGCAAGTCTGCTCCTGCAGGGGCGGTGCTGGGGGTGCCCCTGCTGTGTGCTGGGGGTGCCCCTGCTGGGATTGCTCACCAGGACCCTGCTGTTGGCAGGAACTCCTATGTGAGGCTGCGTCACCTCTGCACCAACACCTGGATCCAGAGCACCAATGTGCCCATCGACATCGACGAGGAGAGACCCATCCGCCTGATGGTACGGCCCTGCTCCAGCACCCCCTTCCCACCCAGCACCCAGCCTTCACCCTGAGACCAAAGTGCCCTGGCAGTGCAAGGCGGTGGATGGACACCAGCCTAGGCCCCCCCCACCAGGAGCCTAGAGACCACCCCAGTAACACCTAGGGCCCACCCCAGGAGCCTGGTGCCCAGTCTGGCCCTTCTGATGGGCATGACCTGGGTCCCTGGGTTGGTGGCAGGTGCTGGGGACGTGCCTAGCATTGCCCTGTCTGTGTGATGCTGCTTCCCCATTGCTCCCCAGCTGGGCACATGCCCCACCAAGGAAGACAAAGAAGCCTTTGCCATCGTCTCCGTGCCCGTGTCCGAGATCCGGGACCTGGACTTTGCCAACGATGCCAGCTCAATGCTGGCCAGTGTGGTGGAGAAGATGAACGAAGGTTTCCTCAGCCAGAATGACCGGAGGTAAGCCCACAGCATCACAGTGTGGCAGGGGCTGGAAGGGACCTCTGGAGATCATCCAAGTCCAAGCTCCCTGCCCAGGCAGGGTCATCCAGGGCAGGTCACCCAGGAACAGGGCCAGGCAGGGTTTGGATGTCTGCAGACACTCTCTGGGACATGAGGCCACGTTGGGTTCCTCCAAGGGCTTTGCAGCATGGCTGCAGGATGAGGCCCTGCCTGGTTCTGGGTGCCAGCCCTGTCTTGTTTTTCTACCCACAACCTAAACCCACCCCTGCTGCTCCCGGCAGCCTGGCGAGGAAACCAGATAAGGCCATGGCTGCTCCAGCCCCTCCTTTGCTGCTAGAAAAATACTCGAGGGGCTGGGAGCTGGCCCCAGGGCAGGGGCAGCAGGGTTAGTCACGGGGTTATTTTTAGCTGGGTGGGTTCTTGGTGCTTCCTGAGCAAACACAGATCCCCACGGGACAGAGCAAGCTGCTTCCGCCCTGCCAGCTGCCCCACATGGGCCCCATGGAGGTGACTGAGGGGGCAGAGGTGGTTGGTGCCAAAGCCCCAACGTGGTTCAAAGCAAAGCCCCTGGTGCTGACCCTGGCACGGAGAGTTTCCTCAGGAGCCATGGGGGCTGTCACAGCTCCTGCCCCATGGCAGCCATTAACCTCCAGCAGCTTCCCTGGCAGGGTCCTGAGCCCTGAGCCTGGGCTCGTGGTTCTCCTCCACAATATGCCAGGACCTGAGTCTGGGTGGGCTGCATGGGATGGGCAAAGAGAAGCTCTGTCTGGAGTGTCCTCCCCTGTGACCCTGTGCAGGTTTGTGATCCAGCTGCTGGAGGATTTGGTCTTCTTCGTCAGCGACGTTGCCAACAACGGCCAGAACGTGCTGGACATTGTGGTAACCAAACCCAACCGCGAGCGGCAGAAGCTGATGCGGGAGCAGAACATCCTGAAGCAGGTCAGTGGCTCTGTGCTCCTGCATCTGAGCTCCTGTGGATGTGTCCTGCTCTGCCCAGGGCTGTGCTGGAGGGCAGGGATCTGGAAATCCCTATGGAAAAGGCGTGGCTGGTCTGTAGCTCCTGCCCCAGAGATGCACCAAGGCCTCCTGGCAAGCGTGGCCAGTGTCCAGCCACACGTGGGGTGATGGTGTGGAGGGGGACACAGCAGTGACCATCTCTGCTTTTGGGCAGATCTTTGGGATCCTGAAAGCCCCTTTCAAGGACAAGGGTGGGGAGGGGCCCCTGGTGCGCCTGGAGGAGCTGTCAGACCAGAAGAATGCTCCCTACCAGTACATGTTCCGGCTCTGCTACCGCGTCCTGCGCCACTCCCAGGAGGACTACCGCAAGAACCAGGTGCATGGGCAGTGGCCCCGCCCCGCCCCACCCTATCGCACCCCATCCCATCCCACCCCCTGTTGCCAGGCCTCTGGGGGGCGGCCAAGGTCTGGGAGGGGCAGGGGGAGGCTACGGGACGCCGGCAGCAGCCCTGCAGCACTCACCAGCTGCATGCCCACCCCAGGAGCACATCGCCAAGCAGTTCGGCATGATGCAGTCCCAGATCGGCTACGACATCCTGGCCGAGGACACCATCACGGCACTGCTGCACAACAACCGCAAGCTGCTGGAGAAGCACATCACCAAGACCGAGGTGGAGACCTTCGTCAGCCTGGTGCGCAAGAACCGCGAGCCACGGTGCGTGCCCAGGGGGCGGGGGTCCCTGTGGGGAGGGCGTGGGGCCTGGGGCACAGGTGAGGAGAGCCCCCTCGGTCCCTCTCTTCACAAGGAGCTGTTTCTGCTGTGCAGGTTTCTGGACTACCTCTCGGACCTGTGTGTGTCCAACCACATTGCCATCCCTGTCACCCAGGAGTTGATCTGCAAGTGTGTACTGGACCCCAGGAACAGCGACATCCTCATCAAGACAGAGTGAGTGCCAGGGGCACAGAGCCAGTGCCAGGGGCAGCAGGCTGCCACCACCACCCCGGGCTGCTGCCTGGCTCCTGCCTTCCGCCAGCTCCCGCAGTGTCCCCAGTGCCACTCCCCACGGGCACCGTCCCCAGCTTTGCCCCTGGTGTGCCCCAGGCTGAGGCCAGTGAAGGAGATGTCCCAGAGCCACGAGTACCTCAGCATCGAGTACTCGGAGGAGGAGGTCTGGCTCACCTGGACGGACAAGAACAACGACCACCACGAGAAGAGCATCCGGCAGCTAGCACAGGAGGCGCGGGCAGGCAATGCCCACGATGAGAACATCCTCAGCTACTACAGGTGACCGGCCTGGGGCATCCTCTCTCCTCAGGAGGGTGTGAAGGTTGCCTGGCCTCACTCCCTCTCCCCCTCATCCCTGGGCAGGTACCAGCTGAAGCTCTTTGCCCGCATGTGTCTGGACCGCCAGTACTTAGCCATCAAGGAGATCTCCCAGCAGCTGGGTGTGGACCTGATCTTCCTCTGCATGGCAGACGAGATGCTGCCCTTCGACCTCCGGGCATCCTTCTGCCACCTCATGCTGCACGTGCACGTGGACAGGGACCCCCAGGAGCTGGTGATGCCTGTGAAGTTTGCCCGGCTCTGGACAGAGATCCCCACAGCCATCACCATCAAAGAGTGAGGCCCTGGGGCTGCCCTGGCTTTGAGGTGTAGCAGCAGCTGGGGGTGGCAGATGCCACCTCGTCTAGGGGCTGCCTTGCCTTTAGCAGGAACTGGGAGGGGGCATTTGGGGAATGGCTTTGGTGGGTGCCAGCCTTCAGAAGGAAGTGGGCTCCAGGGCAGTCATGGCTCTGCTGGCTCAGCAGCTGCCTGGGCAGTGCCCCTTCCAGGCTGGGTGTGTGGAGCACCACCGAGCTCAGCACCACTATCGTCCCTGGCAGCTATGATTCCAACCTCAACACCTCCCGTGACGACAAGAAGAACAAATTTGCCAGCACCATGGAGTTCGTGGAGGACTACCTGAACAACGTGGTGAGCGAGGCCGTGCCCTTTGCCAACGAGGAGAAGAACAAACTCACCTTTGAGGTGAGTCCTGCCCCTGGCACCGGCTGCCCCTGGTTGCACCCCTGTGCCCCCTGCCCGTTCATCCTGCGTGTCGTGGAGCACAACAAGGTCTGGAGCTGCCCTGTCCCTCCCCAGGTTGTCAGCCTTGCCCACAACCTCATCTACTTCGGCTTCTACAGCTTCAGCGAGCTGCTGCGCCTGACACGGACGCTGCTGGGCATCATCGACTGCGTGCAGAACCCCCAGCTGATGGTGCAGGCAGTCTACAGTGACGAGATGGCAGGTGGGTCCCTGCCCCACCAGCAGGAAGGCTCTGCCCAGTGCTTGCCAGTTTGGGCTGCGAGCAGACGAGGCAGTGGTTGGCTGGCAGGGAGGCTTTGGCTGGCTCTGCAGCAGGAGGCAGGGAGATCACAGGACTGAGCAGGTTGGAAAAGACCTTCGAGATCATCAAGTCCAACCTCCCACCCAACACCATCTAATCAGCTAACCCATGGCACTGAGTGCCTCATCCAGTCTTATTTTAAACACTTCCAGGGATGGTGACTCCACCACCTCCCTGGGCAGCACATCCCAGTGGCCAATCTCTCTGGGAAGATTTTCTCCTTAACATCAGCCTAAAGCTCCCCTGGCACAGCTTGAGACTGTGTCCTGTCCTTCTGTCAGTGGGAGAGGAAACCAGATGCTGAGCCCTTGGCTGTGGCAGAGAAATGGCCAAACCCTCCTCCTCCTCTTCCTCCTCTGCTCGACAGCTGGCACGGCCCAGGCTAAGGGAGTCCTTCAGTGGTCCTCAGCCACCTCCCTTCCCCCTGCACTGACTCTGCCCCCTGTGGCTGTCTGTAGGGAAGAACGTGCGGAGGTCCATCCAGGGTGTGGGGCAGATGATGTCCACCATGGTGCTGAGCAGGAAGCAATCCATCTTCAGTGCCCCCAGCCTCAGCACTGGCACTGCCCCTGAGCAAGTCGACAGAGGGAGGAGCATTGAGAATGAGAACATTGTGGTGATGGAGACCAAGCTGAAGATCCTGGAGATCTTGCAGGTTGGAGCTCGTGGGGAGGGGGGAGCAGTGTGGGGCTGGGGGGTGGGGGAGCTATGGGTTTCTGGTACAAGGAGGCAGCTGGCAGGGGGAGGGGGCACTCACCTGGGCTTTGTGCTTCTTTGCTGCTGCCAGTTCATCCTGAACGTGAGACTGGACTACAGGATCTCCTACCTGCTCTCAGTCTTCAAGAAGGAGTTTGTGGAGGTCTACCCCATGCAGGACAGTGCAGCTGATGGGACAGCTCCAGCCTTTGACTCCACAAGTAACTCTTCCCCTTTGCTCCTGCTGCTCCTCCAGCTCTGCACACCCCCCAGGCTGGGGACACAGAGGTGGTGAAGGTGACCGTTCCAGCAGCTCTGCAGCTACTGCTGGTGCTGGCAGGGAGCTGGGCAGGGGTTGGAGGTGGTGCAGATGGGATGAGCTGTCCAGCATCCAGTGAGAGATACTGGGACAGCTTGCCCAGAGGTGTGGTTGAGGCTCCACTTGAGGCCAAACTTGATGCTCAGGTTGGGGGTGTCCCTGCTGGCTGGAGGGGGATTGGACAAGATGTCCCTCCAGCCCAGTGCAATCTGTGATCCTGACTCTGTGGATGCTCAGGGCAGGCCTCAGGAAGCTGGGCAGGTTGTGCTGATGCCCAGGGCCCACACTGGCCACCCCTTTCACCTCCCCTTCCTCCCCCTGCAGCCGCAGCCATGAACCTGGAGCGCATCGGGGAGCAGGCAGAGGCCATGTTCGGCGTGGGGTGAGTCCCTGCCCGCTCCGCCGCATTGCCAGCTTGGCCATGGGGCTCCTCCTCTCCTGGCCACGCTGCTGAGGCTGAAAGCTGCAGGTGATGAGGAAGATGAAGCTCTAGAGGCCAGCTGTCCCCATCAGCCCCTCGGGGGACTGAGCGTGGCTTTGTCCCGGCCGCAGGAAGAGCAGCAGCATGCTGGAGGTGGACGACGAGGGCGGGAGGATGTTCCTGCGGGTGCTGATCCACCTGACCATGCACGACTACCCCCCGCTCATCTCCGGCTCCCTGCAGCTCCTCTTCAAGCACTTCAGCCAGAGGCACGAGGTCCTGCACACCTTCAAGCAGGTAACCCTGCTGGGATGTGGCTCTGGACTTGCCTGGTTGGGTCCCAGGTTGCTCGGATTTCCTTGGGGGACCTGGGAGAGGAGCGGAGTGGGGATCGTGCCCCCAGACTGGGAACCCCTGGGAATGTCACTGCAGGTTCAGCTTCTGATCTCAGCCCAGGATGTGGAGAACTACAAAGTGATCAAGTCAGAGCTGGACAAGCTGCGCACCATGGTGGAGAAATCAGAGCTGTGGGTGGACAAGAAGGGCAGCAGCAAAGGGGACAATGCAGTGGAGGGCAACAAGAAAGAGAAGAAAGAGGTAAGAGCCCTGAGCAGGACTCTGGGCTGGGAGAGGATTGGGGAGCAGAGGTGCAACTGGCTTCAGTCCAGAACCTAGCACCTCTCCATGGGCCATGCGCTACCTCCCTGGAAGAGGAGGGTCAGGGAAAGTCCTGCAGGCTGCAGAAATATCTCCAGGCTTTGGAGAGGTGCAGTGGGAGCCTGGTGCTGTTCCTGTCCCCTTGCAGCATGCTGCTGATGAAGAAGTCATTGCTCAGGGAGAGAAGAGCAGTGAGAACTATCAGATAGTCAAGGGGGTAAGTGAGACCAGATCCTGCCCCCAAGCCTGCTCCTGAAGCCACCCCCAGTGCTGTCCCTCAGCCTGGGTTGGCACAGGGGCACCAGCCAGAAGGGAAGGGCTGAACTCAGGGAGGGGGATTTCCCAACTCTCCTGTGGTTCCATAGAAATGAGTCCATGCCAGGGCTGGTTCCTTCCAGCTCAGCACCAGGAGGAGCCCTGTTCTGTCCCCAGGGCTTGTGGGGGAGCCTGGCACTGTGTGGGCTGGAGTTGGGAGGGTTGGTGATGGGTATGAGCCATCTCTGCATGGCACTGCCAGGAGGGTTCTGAGGAGGGTGCTGAGGTCTGCAAGCAATGCAGGGAGCACCTGGGTTGATGGAGGGAACACCTGGACTGCAAGCAAGCCCCCAGTGCTGGTGGCCACCCTGGTGGGCTCCCAGGCTCAGTTGCCCTCTGGCATGGTCCTTCTGCCCCCAGATCCTGGAGAGGCTGAACAAGATGTGTGGGGTTGGGGAGCAAGTGCGCAAGAAGCAGCAGCGGCTGCTGAAGAACATGGACGCACACAAAGTGATGCTGGACCTGCTGCAGATTCCTTACGAGAAGGTAAGTGGGCAGGGCTCAGTGCTCCTGCAGTGCCCAGGGCAAGGGGCAAGGAATGTCAGCACCTCCCTGCATGGCAGAGTCCTGCAGCTGGGCAGGGCAGGGCAGGAGGGGCATCGCCCTGCTGCTGCTCCCCACCACGCTGAGGGCTTCTCCTCTCTGCTCATCCTCAGGGCGATGCCAAGATGATGGAGATCCTGAAATTCACTCACCAGTTCCTGCAGAAGTTCTGTGCTGGCAATCAGGAAAACCAGGCCCTGCTGCACAAACACCTCAACCTCTTCCTGACCCCGGGGGTAAGGAGAGGGGACCGAGGGGTGGCGGCAGGCAGCAGCACAGGGAGGGACTTCAGCCCCACCCCTGGGGCTCAGAGCAAGAGATACCAGCGGGGAGAGCCTGGGGGAGGAGGGGCAAGGGCAGGAGGGGAGGCTGCCCCTCACAGCCCCCCAGGCTGACTGTGCCTCCCTGGCCCCACAGCTGCTGGAGGCCGAGACCATGCAGCACATCTTCCTGAACAACTACCAGCTGTGCTCGGAGATCAGTGAGGCGGTGCCGCAGCACTTCATCCACTGCGTGGCCACCCATGGCCGCCACGTCCAGTACCTCGACTTCCTGCACACCATCATCAAAGCCGAGGGCAAGTACGTCAAGAAGTGCCAGGACATGATCATGACCGAGGTGAGCAGCTCTGCCCCCAGCCCCTACGGCACTGGCACAGGGTGCAGGGGGCATGGCTGCCGGCACATGCGTGGTTGGCTTCTCCCTTGCGGAAAAGCCTTCCAAGCCCTGATGGCTTCTCCCTGGGGCAGGAAGGATCTGCAGGACCCGAATCATAGTTTTGTTTTGGCTGGAAAAGGCCTCTGAGATCATGGAGTCCAACCAAGCCTGGTGCTAATGCAAGGGCCAAGATCCCATAGCCCCTTTGGAGTCCCACAGGATGTGATTTTTGATGCCCTGCTTTGCTCAGGCAGTGCCCTTCCACCATTCCCCAGCTGCTGCCCCCTGCTGCCTTCCACACCACTCCTGCAAGGTTCCTGACCCTCCTTCTCCAGAGTGCTGAGCACTGCCCCTTCCCTGCAGCTCACTAACGCTGGGGACGATGTGGTGGTTTTCTACAACGACAAAGCTTCCCTGGCCACCCTGCTGGAGATGATGACAGCAGCCAGGGATGGGGTGGAGGAGAACAGTCCCCTGATGTACCACATCTCGCTGGTGGACCTGCTGGCTGCCTGTGCCGAGGGCAAGAACGTCTACACCGAGATCAAGTGCACCTCCCTGCTGCCCCTGGAGGATGTGGTGCGGGTGGTGACACACGAGGACTGCATCACCGAGGTATGGGGTGCCCAGGGCAGTGCCAGGGGCTTTGCTCTGATTGCCTTCTCCTGGCAGCACCTGAGGTCCACACCCCCTTCCCCGGCAGGTGAAGATGGCCTATGTGAACTTTGTCAACCACTGCTACGTGGACACAGAGGTGGAGATGAAGGAGATCTACACCAGCAACCACATCTGGACTCTCTTTGAGAACTTCACTCTGGACATGGCCCTGGTGCGTGGGGAGGGCTGGCAGGAAGGGGCACAGCAGCCGTGGCTGTGCTTGGGGACAGGTCAGTGCCACGGAGGCTGCCTGGGGAGCCAGGAACAGGACCCAAGCACTGCAGAGTTGTGTGGCAGCCACAGCCTTCCAGCACAGACCCAGGGAGCTCTGCCACATCCTTTGGCTCAGCGAGGTGCCAGCAGCAGGCTGCCAGGCTGCAGGTGCCAGCAGCTGCCTGCTTGCCCCCACAGATGTGCAAGAAGCGTGAGAAGAGGCTGCCGGATGCGGCACTGGAGAAGTATGTCCTGAGCGTGGTGCTGGACACCATCAGCGCCTTCTTCAGCTCCCCCTTCTCTGAGAACAGCACCTCCCTGCAGGTCTGCACAGCACCTGCCTGGGCTCCCCCAGCACCTGGGCTAGGCACAGCCCCTGCCTGGGCTCCCTCAGCCCCCAGCACCTGGGCTAGGCACAGCCCCTGCCTGGGCTCCCTCAGCCCCCCAGCATCGGGGCCAGGTACAGCCCCTGCTGATGCAGGCTACCTGCTGTCTCCCTCAGACCCACCAGACCATCGTGGTGCAGCTCCTGCAGTCCACCATGAGGCTGCTGGAGTGCCCCTGGCTGCAGCAGCAGCACAAGAGCTCGGTGGAAGCCTGCATCCGGACGCTGGCCATGGTCGGTAAGGAACCCTGCCAGGGTCACCTCCTGCTCCCCACTGACCAGGAGGATGAAGCCTCCCACCCTTGGCTGCTCCAGCAGTGAGCCAGAGCCACCATCCCCCTGTGGGGCTTGGCAGGGTGCCCCTGGGAGAAGCTGCTGGCTGGGAACAGGGAGGTTTGGCTCCAGGATGAGCTTTCTTGGAGCTCCAGCTGCAGGCGTGAGCAGGGTGGCCTGGGGGAAGCTGAAACCTGGGCTTGGTGGGGAGATCCCTGACGTGTCCCTGCTGGTGAAGGATCTGGAAACAAAGGCAGCATTGATGGTGGTTTTCCCTGGGCAGGACTTTGCCTGAGCCTGAGCCTGAGCCAGGCTGAGGGCTGTTATCACTGAGTCACCCTGTGGAAAGGATTGCTCTGGTCGGATCTGGGTGGGGAGTTCCCTCCAGCTGCAGGCAGGGTGCTGACAGTGACTCCCGGATGGGCTTTCCCAACCCTAAATCTGGAGCTGCTTCCTCTTCCCATCCCAGGCTGGGCTGGGCAGGCCATGGGCAGTGGTGCACTGAGTGGGAAGGAGTGGATGGAAAGACTCAGCCCCTCCCTAGCCTGGATGTAACCCAGATCTTCTCTGGTGCCAATGAAGGGCTGGTGAAGGGGTGCCCAGCCCGGGGCAGTTGGTAGTGCCCAGCTGGTGAGGCAGGCTGTGCCATGGCCGTCCCCAACCCCAGCCCCCTGTCCCGCAGCCAAGAGCCGCTCCATCGCGCTGCCCATGGACCTGGATGCCCACATCAGCTCCCTGCTCAACAGCAGCTCCAGCAGCACTGTGCCCAGGAACACCTCCAGCTACAAGACAGCCACTCGGAGCTTCCCCCGAGTCTCCACCACCCCCAACCAGTGGGACTACAAAAACATCATAGAGAAGCTGCAGGTACGGGGCAGGGGGCAGCGGTGGCACAGGTGGACAGCAGGAAGGCCCCGGGGGTCCTTCTGCCCTGCTGGTGGCCCTGAGGCAGTGTGCTGTGACTGCAGGACATCATCAGCGCCCTGGAGGATCGCCTGAAGCCGCTGGTGGAGGCTGAGCTGTCGGTGCTGGTGGATGTCCTGCACCGGCCAGAGCTGCTCTTCATGGAGGGGACGGAGGCCTTCCAGCGCTGCGAGAGTGGAGGCTTCCTGTGCAAGTGAGGGGCTCCGCCTGGGGGCTGCTGCAGGGGCTGGGGGCCTGCAGCCTGGGGGATGATGAGGATGGTTCCTTCCTGGCTGTGTGTGATGGTGGCTCTGCTGTGCCAGGCTGGTGCAGCACACTAAGGACCTGATGGAGACAGAGGAGAAGCTCTGCATCAAGGTGCTGAGGACACTGCAGCAGATGCTGGTGAAGAGGAACAGATATGGCGAGAGGGTGAGCACCACAGCCCCATGGCACCATCCCCAGCCCTGCCCCTCATCACCCAGGCTGACAGTGCCCTCCCTCCCTCCCCACTGACACTGGGGCACTGGTGATGTTTGTTTGCCTTGGCAGGGCAACCTGCTGCGGAAGATGCTTCTCAACAACTACCTGCAGAACAAGAAGTCCAGCTCCAAGGGGGAGATCGTGGATGCTGCTGGGGCAGGTGAGTGTCCCTCTCCTGCACCTCTCTTGTCTCTCTGCACTCCTCACACCCCCCCACATACCAACTTTCCAGCTCCTGAGCTGTGGTGGGATCCAGCCTGTAGCTGGCCACCATGGCCCCACCTCCACAGGGGTGAAGGATCTGAGGAGGTGAGGGGATGGGAGTGAGGTGCCCCTGGCAGAGATGCAGCTGTGCCCATACTGCTGCACTGTTCATGCCCTCTCACGCAGGCCAGGACCAGGACTGGTCTGCGATTGCTGCTGTCCAGTGCCGGCTGGACCGGGAAGGAGCCACCAAGCTGGTGGCTGACCTCATCATGAACACCAAGAACGAGAAGATCTTCCAGGAGAGCATCCTGCTGGCCATCCGCCTGCTGGACGGAGGCAACACTGAGATCCAGGTGCTGAGCCCCAGCTGAGTGCTGGGCACCTGTGCCAGGGCACCTGGGCAGCCCTGGTTTGATGTGTGCACTGGGAGGAATGGCCCTGGGCTGGTCCCTGAGCAGCAGTTGGGCTGCACTTGGCTGCCCAGAGGAGGAGCCACAGGAATCTGCCTGGTGTTGAGTTTTCCTCCAGCTGTGCTGGGAGCTATGGAAGGGGCAGGTGGCTGGAGGTGGTTTCTGGAGCACTGCTGATGCCCCCTGCCAGGTTCTGCTAAAGTGGCTCTGGGCTGCAGCTTTTGGGTGGTGACTGGTCGGTCAGGGACAGGCACAGCCCAGCCTGGAACTGCTGCAGTCGCTGCTTGCTCTGTCCCTGACCCTGCTTAGGGCAGAGGAGAGCAACGTTGCCAGGGGAGAGACAACCCCCCTGGAAATGCAAGGATAGAAACCTGCCCACCAGCTTCTCTCAGACGAGGTCTTGAGTGCTGGAGGCCACCAAATGGGAGGGCCAAGCAGGGATGGTGTGGAGCCCATGGTGGAGACTCGAGCAGTGTTCTCCCTCCTGCCAGAAATCCTTCTACAACCTCATGACGAGCGACAAGAAGTCAGAGAAGTTCTTCAAAGTGCTCCACGACCGCATGAAGAAGGCACAGCAGGAGACCAAGTCCACAGTGTCGGTGAACATGAGTGACATCGGCAACAAGCCTCGGGAGGACAAGGAGGAGCCCGACCCTGGCACCAAGGGTAGGTGGCTGCAGCCCCTGGGCCCCCCGGGCCTGTCCCTGTATGCAGCCCGATGGTGACAGACTCTGGCTGCTCCCTAGGGCGAGGGGACCCCTTCCTGCTGCCAGGCACCCCCACGCGGTGCCCCATGGCCGTGGGCTTCCGGAAGGGGCACGACCCCGGGGAGCAGAGCCAGACCAGCGAGATGGGGGTGACGGTGCTGATCATGGAGCCCATCCTGCGCTTCCTGCAGCTGCTCTGTGAGAACCACAACCGTGACCTGCAGGTTCGTGCTGGGGCTGCCAGGCTCGGGGGCAGGGCACAGAGGCCCTGTGGGCAGGCTGGGCTCTGTCCCAAGCTGGTCCCAAAAGCTGCTGCTCCAGCAGCTCTGTGCCTCAGTTTCCCCATCTGCAAATCACAGAATCACCTGCTTGGAAAAGAGCTCAGGAACACTGAGTCCAACCTTAGCCCAACCTTAGTCCAACCTTATACCTCCCGTACACAGCCGTCAGAGCATGGCCCTCAGCACCTCATCCAAACACCTCCAGCCCACTGGGCAGGGCTGGCCCAGTGCCCCATGGCCCTTGCAGTGAAGGAAATTTTCCCAGTATCCAACCTGAGCCTCCCCTGGTGCCCCTTGAGGCCCTGGCACCATTCTTAGGGATAACTTTTGGTGTGGTGGAAGGAACATGACTGTGTCCCTGCAGCTGAGTGCTGATCTCTGAGCTCTGTAGGTCACAGGGGTGGCCCAAGCCCAACTCTCCCTTGAATTGCAGTTGGAAGGTGGGGGTGTGGAAGGAGGCTCAGGACTGACACCCCCCAGAGTGATGCTGCTCAGCCCCATAACTGCAGCCTTTGCTCCTCAGAACTTCCTGCGGTGCCAGAACAACAAAACCAACTACAACCTGGTGTGTGAGACCCTGCAGTTCCTGGACATCATGTGTGGGAGCACCACGGGGGGCCTGGGGCTGCTGGGGCTCTACATCAATGAATACAACGTGGCCCTCATCACCCAGACCCTGGAGACCCTGACCGAGTACTGCCAAGGACCCTGCCATGAGAACCAGGTCGGAGCGGGGGGTCCCTGCAGGTCTGGAGTGGGGCAAGGATGCCCAAGGGAGGATTTGGGGGGGAACATGTAAAAGCAGCAGGGACAGGGTCAGCTTTTGGTGTCAGGGTGTGAGGAGGAGCAGGACACAGGCAGCAGAGGATGCCAGGGTGGCTGGGGATGCTGCATGGGTTAGGAGCTGCTGGTTGGCAGCAGTGTGGTGGGGCAGATGGAGGCTGAACAATGCAGTGGTGCCAGTGGTGTCCTCTCCAGGGAGAGGAGGGGACCAGAGCTTATGGGGTCAGGGCACTGTTCTGGACCTGTGCTGGGTTGGAGGCTGAAGCTGAGAGGCCTGGCAGCACTGTGGGGGTCACACATTGCACTTCCCCCCCCAGAGCTGCATCGTGACCCACGAGTCCAATGGGATTGACATCATCACTGCCCTCATCCTGAACGACATCAGCCCTCTCTGCAAGTACCGCATGGACCTGGTCCTGCAGCTGAAGGTGAGGAGAGCCCTGGGCTGGGGCTCTGTGTGGCACTGTGTGGGCTGCTGGCGTGGACCTGGGCTCTGCTGTGCACATCTCAGCCCCTCAGGTGTGGGCTTGGTGGGGCAGAGCTGCTGCAGCTCCACCCTGTGAGGCTGAGGTGCCTCTAGCACAGGGGAGTTGCAGCTCACCAGGGCATAGAGGGGTTTCTGCCCACTCCAAAGCCATGGGTGGCAGCAGGGGGCAGCTCCCCTCAACAAGGACTTCTCCTCCCCAGGACAATGCCTCCAAGCTGCTCTTGGCCCTCATGGAGAGCAGGCATGACAGTGAGAACGCTGAGAGGATCCTCATCAGCCTGCGCCCGCAGGAGCTGGTAAGGGCTGATGGGAAACTCCTCCAGTGAGCCCCCAGGCCCCTCCAGCCCACTGCTGGACCTCTTCTGTCTGCAAGTCCTGGTGCAAATCCCATCACCAGCTCATCTACCACACTGCTGCTCACCACCATCCCTGCCCAATGGATTTGCCAGAGCCTTTCGTGGTCAGGGGAGGAGAACGAGGCAAGGAGAAGGAGAGGTCGTCACTGTCCCTCTCTGCCTTCCAGGTGGATGTCATCAAGAAGGCTTACCTGCAGGAGGAGGAGTGTGAGAATGCTGAGGTGTCCCCCCGGGAGGTTGGGCACAACATTTACATCCTGGCACTGCAGGTACTGAGCTGTGCAGGAGGCTTCTGCCTTGCTGGGCTCCCACTCTTTGCTCTCTGTTATTCACATTCCCTCCAGCCAGGCTGGGCTCCCCCAGGAGCCAGGCTGGGAGATCAGAGAACCATCTGGTTGGAAAAGAGCTTTCATTCCTCCAGTCCAACCATGACCCCAGCACTGCCAGGGCACCACCACACCACGGCCCTCAGCACCACAGCCCTCAGCACCACAGCTGCACAGCCTTTCAGTGTCCCTGGGCAGCCTGATCCAGGGCTTGCCAACATTCTGGGGGAGAAATTTTGGCTCCTGGGCAAAGCCAGCCCTGGGGCTTGCTGGGCATCCCACTCCATGCAGCCCAAGTGCACTTGGGGGCTGCTGAGCAGCCTGAGCTCACCCAGCTGCTGCTGTCCCCCTTCCAGCTCTCCAGGCACAATAAATCCCTGCAGCAGCTCCTGAAGCCAGTCAAGCGAATCCAGGAGGAGGAGGAGGAGGGCATCTCATCCATGGTATGGAGGCAGAACCCCCACAGCCTGCCCTGACCCTGCTGCTTCTGTCACCCTTGCTGGCTCCTGCTGGGTTTTGTTGGTTAAGATGTGCTGAGGTTTGGTGTTCCCCAGGGTGTCTGGAGGCAGACTTGGTGCCTTCAGAGCCCCAAGGCAGCTGCACTCTGTAGGACCAAGCTGCACAGGGGTCTGTGTCTGGGGGCTCCCCAAGGAAGGTTCATCTGTAGGGTAGTGTCCAGCTTGCTGCAGGGACAGGCTGGTGGCCCTGATGGGGTGCTGCTGGCACCTGCTGTTTCCTCCTGGCACCTGCTGTCTCCTCTTCCCCTCAGAAAAGGCAGGGTTGAGTCCTTTGCTGTTGTTTCTTGCCCATGTACCTTGGATCCTGAGTGGGACGCAGCAGTAATGTGATTTCCCTGGGGTTTCATGGGCATCGATTTGCAATTTGACGATCAGCAGCATTTGGATGTAATTATTGCAGGGAATCCAATTGCTGTCACCTCAGGCAGGGCTTAGGCTCCTTCAGGAAGCTTTTTAATTCTTTTGCTTTGCCTGGAAACCTCCTCAGCTGTGGGGGCTGCTGGGGAAGGAAGAGCTCTGGCTCTCCAGGCTGAGGCCTCTCTTATCCTCTCTCCCTCTCTCCACATCCCAGCTCAGCCTGAACAACAAGCAGCTGACACAGATGCTGAAGTCAACAGCCCCAGTGCAGGAGGAAGAGGAGGATCCTTTGGCTTACTATGAGAAGCACACATCCCAGATTGAGGCAAGCCCTGGGAGCTCTGGGGGTGCCAGTGTGCACATGGGGGGTGAGCCCCATGGGTGCTGCTTCTGCCTCATGCCCATTTCTATTGCTCCAGAAGCCTTCCCATTCCTGTGCCAGCAAGAAGCAGACAGAGCTTCTGCTCTGCAGAGAGCTGGAGGCATTAGCAGAGCCTGTGAGGAGTTGGAGGAATGAGCTGCCACCCCCAGGCCCTTCCTTTTTCTCCCAGCAGCAGTGGGGATGCAGCCTTTTGGGTTGGGTTGGAAGGGACCTTCAAGATTATCCAGTTCCAAGCCCCTGCCATGGGCAGGGACACCTCCCACCAGCCCAGGCTGTTCAAGGCCTCATCCAGCCTGGGCTTAAACTTGCAGGGATGAGGTCTCCACAACCTCCCTGGGCAACCTGTTGCAGTGTCTCCTCACCCTCATGGTGAAGGACTTCTTCCTAATGGCCAGTCTAAAGCCCTCCTGCTCGAGTCCCTTCAGCTGTGTTACAGATCAGTGGCCACTGACAGTGGATACCAGGGGAAGGGGAGGGAATGCAGGGCCCAGGAAGGAGAACCCCAGAGCCTGGCAGGGGCAGGAGCTGATGGCTGCCTGCTGCCTGCAGATTGTGCGTCTGGACCGAAGCATGGAGCAGATCATCTTCCCCGTGCCTGGCATCTGTGAGTTCCTCACCAAGGAGACCAAGTACAGACTCTTCACCACCACAGAGCAGGATGAGCAGGGCAGCAAAGTCAGTGACTTCTTCGACCAATCCTCCTTCCTGCACAACGAGATGGAGTGGCAGAAGAAGCTGCGCAGTAAGAGCAGGCCAGGGCTGCCCTGCCCTGGGCACTGCCCCTGCTGTCAGAGGGGCAGGCAGCCCTGCTTGGGAGGGGCTGTGGAGCCTGGCAGCAGCCCGCAGTCATGGAATCATAGAATGCCAGGGTGGAAGGGACCCCTAGGACCATCTGGCCCAAGCTTTCTAGGTGACAGCAGAGTTTCAAGGAGCTGGCCCAGAACCCTGCCAAGCTGAGTCCTCAGACTGTCCAGTGCAGGGGGATCCACTGCTACCCTTGGGACATGATCTCAATGGCTAGCTGAAAATCACCTCCTTGAGCTCCCTGTACCCCTGGCTCTGGAGGGCAGGACACAGTTGGCAGTTTACAGGAGGTTAATCAGGATCCCAGAGGTGGTTTTCCTCCATGCCTGTTAGTGCAGTTCCCTGGCAGCCTGGAAGGCCTCTTGTAGGCTATGCCCTGGGATGCCACCTGCAGCTGTTCTGCCCTGCAGAGCTCCTCCCTGAACTTGTTTTCAGCTGCCTCCTAAGCCAGGATCTTACAGCTACATGTGGGAAACCAACCAAGTTTCTGCACTCTGCAGACCTGCTTTAGGTGCTTGCAGGGCTGCATCCGGACGGAAATCCTGGCTGGAAGTGCCAGGAGCTCAATGAAAGTCACACTGCAAGTCCTGGGCTGGAGCTAAGGAGCAGGGCAGCAGCTCCAAAGCCACTTGGAAATCCAAAGCACAACTCTCTTAGGAATTCAGCAGGAAACAAGCTTCCAGTGTGGCTGGGAAAGTGCTGGCTGCCCTGCTCCTGGAGCCAGCACAGTGCTGCAGACACAGAGAGCCTTGCTCAGGAGAGGGTGAGGTGGTGGGAGATGGGGAGTGGGGCGAGGAGGAGGATGGAGCTGAGCCGATTCCAAGGCACCAGAGCAGGTCCAAGGGCTGAGATGCCAGGATGTGAGCAGTAAGGCCTTGAGCCTGCACTCCCACCTCGGCAGAGGAGGGGAAAGCTTTGTGGAGGCTCTGAAGGAAGCGTGGGAGGCCCCTGCGTGCCCACGGGGTGCCAGGGGGCACAGAGCCTGCCCCCCGTGGCTGCAGGTGGCAGCAGTCCCTGAGCTGTGCCCTCCTCTCCCCCCAGGCATGCCGCTGATGTACTGGTTCTCCCGCAGAATGACTCTCTGGGGCAGCATCTCCTTCAACCTGGCTGTCTTCATCAACATCATCATCGCCTTCTTCTACCCCTATGTCGAAGCCACGTCCATGGGTGAGTGTGCAGCAGCTGCTCCCCAGGGTACAACCCAAAGGAGGAGCCCAGAGGCAGCAAAGCTGCTCCCCTTCCCTGTACCCCCCACTCCTGCTCTCCTTTTGCCTCCTAAAGCCCCAGGGCCTCTCTGCTGCTCAGAGGAAGGGCTGAGCCAAGCTGCCAGTTGCCAACCCTCCCATTGCTGCCTTCCCTGGGGAGAGTCTCTGCTCCCTGGGCTGTGCCTTCCCTGTTTGTGCTGTGGGAGAAGCAGTGGCAGAGCCCTGTGCCACTAGGAGCCATCCCAGCCAGTGCTGCCATCAGCCCTCTCCTCCTGCCCCCTGAGGACCACCCCAGAAGTCTTTCTGGGCAGCAGCACTATGCCCAGCTGCCAGCCTGCCATAGATCTCCTGCCATTGAATCCCTGTGGGTCTCCTCTCCCCAGGAGTGCTGGACTCCCCCCTGATCTCACTGCTCTTCTGGATCCTGATCTGCTTCTCCATCATGGCCTTGTTCACCAAGCGCTACGGGGTCAGGCCCCTCCTGGTGGCGCTGATCCTGAGATCCATTTACTACCTGGGCATTGGCCTCACACTGAACATCCTGGGAGCTCTCAACGTGAGTCAGCTGTGGCCTGGAGCTGTGCCAGGCAGGGTTAGGCTGGAGATGAGCAGCAATTTCTCTATTGAAAGAGTGGTCAGGCACTGGGGCAGGCTGCCCAGGGAGGTGATGGTGGAGTCAGGGTGGTGCCCAGGGTGGTGGTGTCGCAAGACGGGGCTGCACACAGACCAATATGATCGGCAGAATCCGTTTATTGATTTCCAAGCTCACACTTATATATGCTTACAGTTAATTATGCCTACTAGTCAGCTACTGATTGGCTTACAGATAGGTGGCAACCCCACCTCTTGCAGGTTAAACATTCCATTCGGCTTAATCACAACATCCTGTTTTTCTCAGGCCCGTTACTTTCCAGCTTTTCCCTCCTCTGCCCAAGGACACCGCAGCCCTGCAAGTTTGCAAGTCACACTGATTCAGCTAAACCCATCTTGTCCTAAGGCGCTGTATATCTTCTTCAGTAAAGTCCATCAGGCCTTCATGTCCTTTCTTTGCCAACCATTCCTCAACATGGTGGCATTCAAGAACCGTGTGGCCATGGCACTGTGGCCCATGGTTTATTGGCCATGGTGATGCTGGACTCAATGGGCCATAGTTTAGTGGCCATGGTGGTGCTGGTCTCAATGATCTTGGAGGGCTTTTCCAGCTGGAACAGTTCCATGGCTCTGTGACTCTCCATGTGGTGGCAAACAAACCCAGGGGGCTGCAGATCCCAATCCCTCCCTCCTCTGGTTTTGCTCCCCAGCTGACCAACAAGATTGTGTTTGTGGTGAGCTTCGTGGGCAACCGTGGGACCTTCATCCGAGGCTACAAGGCCATGATCATGGACGTGGAGTTTCTCTACCATGTTGGCTACATCATCACCAGCGTCCTGGGACTCTTTGTGCATGAACTCTTCTACAGCATCCTGGTACAAGAAGACCTCCTAGCAGCCTTCCAGGACCTGGAGGGGGCTACAGGAAAGCTGGGAAGGGACTTTTTACAAGGGCTGGGAGTGACAGGACAAGAGCTGGATAGGACAGGACAAGATTTAGACTGGATATTAGGAAGAAATTCTGTACGGGGAGGGGGGGAGACACTGGCACAGGCTGCCCGGGGAGGCTGTGGATGGCTCCTCCCTGGAGGTGTTCAAGGCCAGGCTGGATGAGGCCTTGAGCAACCTGGGCTGATGGGAGGTGTCCCTGCCCATGGCAGGGAGTTGGAACTGGATGATCTTTAAGGTCCCTTCCAACCCAACCCATTCTACTAATAAGTGCAGATGTCTGGGCTCTGGAAGCAGCCTGCCTGCCCTGTTAGAAGCTAGGAGGTCCCTGGGACACCTTCAGGCTGGATGGCTAAGGGCAGAGAGAGGATTCCCTGCTGCAGTCCTGGCCGGGGCTGATCTCAGCCTCCTGGCACTATCTGTCACTGTCTCTCTGCTGCTCTTTTGCTGTCTCTCTCTCTCTAATCTCTGCTCTGTGCCTTATCTGGGTCAGCTGGGAGACAATGTGAGCTGCTGAGGGCAGAGGTAGGTGGAGGTGTCCTATTCTTGGCTCTCCTGCTGTGCTTAACTCCTTTCATTCTTCTGTGCTTGCCTGCAGCAAGCTGGGAAACCACAGTGCTTGAGGTGAAAGTTCAGTCGAGGTCTGCTGAGTGCTCCAAAGACCTCAGGATAAAAGGGGAGAGGTAGGCCCAGGGAGGGATCAGGAAAAGCCGCCTGCAGCATTTCTTTGCTCCTTCCTCCCAGCTCTTCGACCTGATCTACCGCGAGGAGACTTTGTTCAACGTCATCAAGAGCGTGACGCGCAACGGCCGCTCTATCCTGCTGACCGCCCTGCTGGCCCTCATCCTGGTCTACCTCTTCTCCATCGTGGGCTTCCTCTTCCTGAAGGATGACTTCATCCTGGAGGTGGACAGGCTGCCAGACAGCAAAGCCAAAGGTTCTTCAGCACTCCCTGGTTGGGATAGAGAGGGGGGTGGGCAGAGCCAGGGGGGTTGTCTTCTGCGGTGGGAGAAGAAGTTGTGCCCAGGGGCACCAACAGAGACCCACAGAGGGAGCTTTGCTGTCCCTGTGTCTCTGTGCTTGCCTGGGTTTGGCAGAGAACACATCTGCCTGGGCCACCTGAAAGGGACCCGAGACAGCTACAGCTCTGTGGTGGTCTTGTGCTTGCAGATGACCCCTTGGGGATGCAGAGGAACGTGGAGACCTTCATGGAGTCCTGCAGTGGTGACAAAATCAGCTGCTCTGCTGTGCCCACTGCCCTGGAAGGTAAGGAGAGCTTCTGGGGGAGGTCAGCAGCAGTATCAAGTTGGCTGCTGGGTGGTCAGGATGCTCAGGACCCCCAGATGGGCACACACAAACCTCTCCTCCTGGCACCTACTGGGCAAGAGCCTGCAAGTTCTGCAGCGCCCTTGGCAGAGGTGAGGTGGATTTGGTTTAGCCAGAAGGAAGGTGGGAGCTGAAGGAGCACTCAGCCAAACACCTCCAGAGCAAGAAGCAAGCTTGGAGGAGCTGCTGGCTGGGAGCTCCACAAGGAGCAGCTGCTCCCAGCTGGGCCACAGCAGTATGAGCCCTGCCCACAGCTTTGGAGGACTCTCTGCTCCTGGGGTGCCATCAGTGCTGTGGGTCTGTGGCTCTCCTTTCCCTCTCTGGCTCTCCAGAAGCAGAGGCTGACCCCTGGGAACGTGCCTGTGACACTCTGCTCATGTGCATTGTCACTGTCCTCAACCACGGCCTGAGGAACGGAGGGGGCGTGGGGGACATCCTGCGGAAGCCATCGAAGGATGTGAGTTTGGGCAGCCCCTGGCAGCCCCTCCTGTGCCCAGCCCTGCTGCACTTACAGCTCTGCAGCTGCCCGCCCTCCCTCCCTCTTTCCCTCCCCTGGAGCTGTGACACTGCCAGCCCTGTGGGGGCCTTCCTCCTCTCCCCCCTGCCCCCCAGCTCTGTTACTGCTCCTCACTTGGTACCCTCAGCCAGCAGGCTGGGGGGGTGGCAGAGGGGTCTGCAGGAGACACATTGATCCCTTTTGTCCCAAATGGGCACCTCAGGAAGTTCAGCAAGGACAAGTGCAAGGTCCTGCACCTGGGGGGGAACAACCCCCTGCAGCAGGACAGGGGAGGGGGAACCTGCAGAGAAGGACTTTGGAGTCCTGGTGGACAATCAGTTATCCATGGCACAGCAATGTGCCCTCGTGGCCAAGAAGGCAAAGTGTGGGCAGCAGGTCAAGGGAGGTTCTCCTCCACCTCTACTTTGCCCTGGTGAGGCCACATCTGGAGCATTGTGCCCAGTTCTGGGCTCCCCAGCTCGAGAGAGACAGAGAAGTGCTGGAGAGAGTCCAGGGGAGGCTACAGAGGGGGCCTGGAGCAGCTCTGTGAAGAGCAAAGAGCCCTGGGGCTGTTGAGCCTGGAGAAGAGCAGCCCCAGAGGAGATCTGATCAAAGCTCAGCAAGAGCTGAAGGGTTGGGGTCCCTTCCAGCCCCACCAATTCCATGACTCTGTGATCCTGACCCATTCCAGGAGTCCTTGTTCCCTGCTCGGGTTGTCTATGACCTCCTCTTCTTCTTCATTGTCATCATCATCGTCCTCAACCTCATCTTTGGGGTCATCATTGACACCTTTGCTGACCTGAGGAGTGAGAAGCAGAAGAAGGAGGAGATCCTGAAGACCACCTGCTTCATTTGTGGTGAGCACTGGGAGCCTGGGGGGGTGGCAACTGCCCCAAAGCTCTTCCTCTCTCCTAAGACTGAGGGGAGGAAAACTTTCCAGCTGCTTTCTGGTATTCCTTTGGCTCACAGCAAAACCTCTGTTCCCTGCAGTGTGAGGAGGCTTAAACCAGGACACAGAGAGGGGAAGTGATCTGTGGTGTTCCTCACCTTCTGCTCAGGAGGTGTTAAACTAAAGCACTGTGACTCTTGAGACCATCCCCCAGCACCATATTGCTGAGGGAAGCAAACAGCAGAAGGGTTTGGGATGTTCTCAGGCAGCAGAAGGCATCTGAAAAATAACTATATTAAAAAATAGGAAAGGGAAAATCCCAACCACCTTAAACTGATCTGAAGAGCTCCACTGGGTGCAGCTGATGCTCTGAGCTACATGAGCAGCAAGCACAGCCAGGAGGACTTGAAATAGAAGCCTTCCAACCCCACAGCTGGGTTCTTCCCCCCTCTTTTGGATGCTTGTGGTGTGCTAGGTGCCAGCTCATTGCTGAAAGAATTTCTGTGAAGCCCCTCCTGGGAGGGCCTGCAGTTGCCTGCCCTTCCTCCCCACTTTGTTTGCTTGCTCATTTCTTACCTCCTCCTCCTCATCTCCCTCCCTCTCCCTGCTCTTGGCTGCCTTTGGCAGGGCTGGAGAGGGACAAGTTTGACAACAAGACAGTGTCCTTCGAGGAGCACATCAAGTATGAGCACAACATGTGGAACTATTTGTACTTCATCGTGCTGGTGCGAGTCAAGAACAAGACAGACTACACCGGGCCGGAGAGCTACGTGGCACAGATGATCAAGGTGGGTGTCCCCTCAGGGCTGTCACAACCTGCCTGCCCCAGGGAGAGAGCTGGCAGTGAGCAGCTTGCCAGAGAAAAAAAAGAGGTTTGAGAAGGAGCTTGTGGAAGGTGTTTGGTGATTGCTGCTGTGCCTCAGTTCTTTCTCGGCTGTTTATTTCCTCTTTCCAGTCCTGGCCAGCACCACTGTTGTCTGTTTGATGTTTTGTGCTGTGTTTAGGAATTGAACTGAGCAGCACAGGAGGGGACTTCAAGGTGATTTCAAAGCAAAAAGGGAGGGAAAGTTAGAAAAGAAACTGAAAAAAAGTCTTCTGAGCTTGAGCCCAGAAAACAGACTAAAAAGAAACCCAGCAATGAATTGTTCCTGGCCTGCAGAGGCACAGACAAAACGAGCCTCTGAGAGCTTCTCTCATCTCTAAGCAAAGGCAGCTTCCTGCTACATCCCACCAGGCCTGTTGCCTGCTCTTCATCCCCTCTGTACCCCCCATGCTGCAGAACAAGAACCTGGACTGGTTCCCCCGGATGCGAGCGATGTCGCTGGTCAGCAATGAAGGGGAGGGGGAGCAGAACGAGATCCGCAACCTGCAGGACAAACTCAACACCACCATGAAGCTGGTGTCCCACCTCACCTCCCAGCTCAATGAGCTGAAGGAGCAGGTACTGAGGAGCTGCAGAAAGTCCCTCCCAAACCAGGCACAGACTGGGAGGAAGAGGCAGAGCCAGGCTGAGCTGGCACAGCTGGGATGTGTGCAGCAAGTTCTTCACTAGGAGGGAGGTTGTGGGGGGGCAGCCCTGGAACCATTCCAGGTCAGGTTGTTTGAGGCTCTGAGCATCCTGCTGTAGTTGGAGATGTCCCTGCTGAGTGCAGGGTGGGGTGGGACTGGATGAGCCTTCAAGGTCCCTTCCCACCCAAACCATTCCCTGATTCCCTGCTACCTTCAGGCACAAAGAAAAGGGCTCCTGCTGCTCTTCTGGGGGCACTCAGGGATATGGCTCCTTGACACTTAACTTCCTCATCAGCTCAGGGTTCTGGCAGGTGCTGAGAGCAGTCAGACAGCTGGGGAGGGGGTTTGCTAGTGAAGAGCCAGAGCCTGGGTTCCTGCCTCACCTGTGTCCTCGTCTCGACCGCAGATGACGGAGCAGCGGAAGCGCCGGCAGAGGATGGGGTTTGTGGATGTCCAGAACTCCATCAACCACTGAGACACAGCAGCAGCAGCAGCTTCACCCACTGAGGGCCTGCACTCATGCATCAGCTAATGAGGCTGCTTGTTCCTGGGTTCCAGGCATGGGCACCCCTGCCATCAGGACACAGACCCTGCAGGAGAGCCTCAGGCACCATTCTCCTTAGAGCTTGTAAGCAATTCTGGGAGCAGGGCCTGGCTAGGCTTCCTCACCAGCCCTGGCCCCACGCCTGCCTCTGCTGCCCTTGTAGGAAGATAAATTCCCCAGGACTTGCATTCCTCACTGCAATAACTCTTTTAGTTTGCCACTGTGGGGGCTGTATCTGTATCTCCATGCTCCACGTCCCGAGGGGGTCCCCCTGGGTAGCTGTAGGGCTGCAATATTTAACTTATTCCAAGAGTGGCTCTCTGCAAAGCAGCCACTGCTCCATCTGCTCCATGCTGATCCCTCTCCAGCTAGAGAATTCTCTTCATCCCTGGGCTGCAGGAAAGAGGAGCTGAAGGCAAGGAGGTGCATTTGTGAACTGAACTCACCAGGTGAGACGGAGGCTCTGAGTTTGTCCTGGTGTGGATCAGTCTTCTGCCTTCTGTGGATCAAGGATCTTTAGGCAGGAGGAGGAGGAGGAGGCTGCAAGTTTACAGGAGCTCACTGTGAAGGTTGTCCTGTGTTTTAGTTTCATCTCTGGGGTAATGTTTTACTTTTGTTGTTGTTGGGTTTGTTTGGTCATTTTTGTTACTTAAGGAACTGAAGTTTAAATTGCCTTAACTAAATTAAACACAAAAGGTCATAATAAAAACTTCATCGTGGTCAGAAAGCTCTGCCGTGCCCCCCAGACCCTTCCCTTCACCCTGCTGCCTTCCTGTCCATGAACTCTTCCACTGCTGCCCTGTCACCATGGTACAGTCACCCTCAGCCCTCTCCTGGGTCTTCTCCAAGGCCAAACACCAACGAGAGCTGCCCCTGAGGAGCAGTGCAGACAGACAGACACCAGCACAGCTCCACCTCCCTCCTCTTACCTCCACAGCCAGATTCAGAGCTGGCAGGGCTGCAGCTCCCTGCTCTGTGCTTGCAATACCAAGGGGCAGGTTTGACCTGCACAGAGGTCTCCCCCACACTGCACTGCCCCAGCCCCCAGCATGGTTTCAGCACAGGAGAGGCTCTAAAGGAAGGGTCTCAAGGGGCAGGTCTGCACCAGGCTGCTGTGGCTCAGAGCAATGAAGAAGTTTATTCCTCATGGGCACCCAGAGTGCCTTACACATATGTACAGGGGAGGGGCTGGGGGCTGCCTGTCACTTTGAGTCCTCTTCAGGTTTCTTGGCAGAAAACTTTTCTCTCAGCTTCCTCCATGTCCCTTTTTTCATATCTTCCATCTGTTTCAGGATATCTGCAAAAGGCAAAGAGAGAGATGGGGAAAGGGGAAGGAAAGCAGAAAATCAAAGGACCCAAAGCGCTCTTCCAACAGCTTTGCCTTACAAATCTTTGCCTGTTTTTGCCTTTTCATCCTAATGCATTCCTACTGCAGGGCCTGAGGCAAAGGTTGTTTGCCCTTCCAATCGTGTGGGGACTCTCTTATCACTAACAGCTAACACTTGGTTTCCATGCACAGCAATCAAAGTTAGGAACTGGAGCAGAACAAAACTGCACCAGCTTCCTGCAGTGCACACAACAAATGAACTGACTGAGAGCCCTTCTGCACCCTGGCACCCTCTGCTCTCTCCAGCTCTGCTCCAAAAGAAGAGAGCCTGGAGGTGGTGAAATGGAAGCTGAGCTCCTGCCCTAGCAAAGCCTTCCTGCTGGCTGATCTCAGAGCCCAATGCCAGACACAAGCAGCTTTTCACCCTGGCAGCTCACTGAGAATCTCCTCTATCACCCCCCACTGAACACCCCCCACACCTGCCCTGCACTCCCACTCTGTCCTCTGCTCACAGGTGCTGAGCAGAAGGGATGCAGTGAGCATCACAAAGCCCTTAGGGATGCAGTGAACACACAGAGGACCTCTTTAGCCCCTGCCTTGCTCTGAGGCTCTAGCCCAGTGTCAGTACCTGTGGCCAGTATCATCTTGCAGTCCTCCACTGTCAGCCCAGTGAAGCTGGTGTCCTTCAGCCGTGGGTACTTCAGAGGCAAGGAGGAGAGAGGAGAGAGAGGCCAAGATGTTACCAAGAGTGCATTGGGAAGGTCACAAGGTCACCATGCAGCAGAACCTGAGCTCATTTCCAGTGCAGCCCCAAGCTGGAAAGGGAAGTTTTCCATACCAGGAACTGTCACCTGTGCTGCTCACAGGGGCACACAGCCCAGGACCTCTGCAGCCTTCCTGAGTGGCCAAGGCAGCAGGCAGTGCCTGCACCTCACCACTCACCTGGCTGTTCCCAGAGGCCTGCTGGGATGGGGCAGGGCAGTGCAGGAGGAGGTGAGCACCCCCTGGGAGGGGGCTGATGGCCACAGCCAGAGCTCACCTTGTTCTTGTAGTAGTTTGTGTGGATCCTGACCAGGCTCTCGTACATGCGGTCACAGGTCTCGGGGTCAGCAATCTGGAAACACAGAACCACAGAAAGGCTCAGGATGGAAGGGACCTCAGAGCTCACCTCCCCCAACCCCCCCACCAAGGGCAGGGACACCTCTGAACTAGACTCAGCTGCTCAAGGCCTCATCCAACCTGGCCTTGAGCCACAGCCTCCCTGGGCAGCCTGTTCCAGGCTCTCACCCTCAGTGCCAAACATTTCTCCCTTCTCTCCACTCGGAATCTGCCTTAGTTCCAAGCCATCACCACAGGCCCTGCTATAAAGATTGTCCCCATGGTGGGGACAGCCTGTGAAGGGCAAGCACCACCAGGCTGCAGGTGATCTCCAGCTCCATGCACCTTGCAGCCACACTGCCCAAAGCCCTGCCAATGTTTCAGCAATGCCAGCAGCAAACCTTACTGCACAGGAACAAAGCAGACACCTGGCTGAAGAAACATCCTCTGTGCTCCTTGTTCTTCTCCCAGCTCTTCCTGCTGCTGCCTGCCAGAACATTTCCCTTTGCTGTATTCAGCCTTTCTCCATACAAATTGCCATCAGTGCTGCAGGCATCAATTCAGATTTTCAAGATGAGTGGCAGCTTTGGGATCCTGGAGCCAATTGGTGCAGCACATTCAGCTGTCCTGAGCATATGAAAAAGCAATAAGCACTTCCCCAAACGTCTGCTGCAGACTATTCTGGTGACCAATATAGCATTAGGTGCCTCTAATGGTCCCTTGAAGTGGCAAATGCAGATCTGCAACAACATTTTCATGCTAAGAAAGGGCACATTTACATTTCCACAGCACCACCTCCCAGCCTGGAAGGTCTGCAGCCCAAGTCAAGCATTAAGCTTCTCTCATTTATTTTCAGCACCAAAGCCTCAGGTCCAACACAATTACAACTGTAGCCTCAGTCCAATTTTATAACCACTGCATCCTCACCGTGGCAGGCAATGTTTCATTCCACTCTCTACTCCACACTACACCACACCATCATCTAAGCAAACCACAGTGCTAACTCAGTTCCAGCACAGCACTGACAAATCCCAGCATGGTTGGAAGGGACCTTGAAATATCATCCAGTCCAAACCCCCCCACCTCCTGCCAGAGCAGGATCACCTGGGGCAGGTCACACAGGAACACCTCCAGGTGGGTTTTGAAGGTCTCCAAAGGAGACTCCGCAACCTCTCTGGGCCTTTGTAGCCACTTCCATAACCACGGGAATGGGATTCTTCAAAGCACCGTGCAAACACTGCAAGAACGAGGGGCAGATCTCAGCCCGTCCTGGGCAGATCTCAGCCTGTCCTGTCTGTCGAACAAGCAACGTCGCTGACTGGGGTGGACTTGGGCCTGTGTTTCAAGGGCAAGCAGAGTTCACACACTGGCCAGCCCCGAGTCCTGAGGGAGGCTCTGTGGGGCTCTGAGGGCACTCGATGGATGCCCCGTGGGGCTCTGAGGACAGCCGAAAGAGGTTCCATTCACACCGCAGCCCCCGAAGGCACAACCTTCTCAGCCACAGCCGAGCAATCCCGGAGGCGAGAGGCGCGATACAAAGAACCTCATGTCAGCACCGAACCCCTCAGGTTTGTGCCCAGAAACCGCCGCAGCCGCCCCACACAGACCATTACAGCTACCCCGCGGCGCCGGAGGCTCGGAGCTCAGCGGCGCCTGCGCGGCCGAGGCTCCGCCTCGCTCCCCCCGACCCCAATCAGGCCGTGGGCTCGGGAGTGCAGCAAGCCTCCTGTCCTTACCTGCGTGTTCTCGCCCTCACGGAAGGCCTGGGCCACCCGCTGCCGCAAGAAGACGCCCAGGTCCCGGTGCCGCTTGGTCTCCTCCACCGGCCATTCCTCGCAGAGCTTCAGGAACCGCCGGTACCTGGTGGCCGCCATCGCTGCCGGCAGCGCCGGCCATGCGCGTCACGTGACCTACGGCAGCCGCGAGGGGCCCGGGCGGGACGCGCAGGCGCCGCGCGTCCCCGGCAGCAGGGAAATGGCGAGGGCGGGGGGAACCGGCGCTGCTCCTTAGCGCTGCCCCACGGGGACAGCACCGAAATGGAGGGCTGGGGGAGCCTTCCGAGAGGCTGTCGTGCCCATCGCCACCAGCGCGGGGTTCCTGGCTTTGCTCACCGTGAGCCGGCACCGAACGCTGCCAGCCCAGCCCCAGCCTTGTCCCTGGGCTGGTCCCTAGCAACGTGGACAGCAGGGGCAAGGAAGGGATTCTATCCCTCTGCTCTGCTGAGACCTCCCTGCAGTGCTGGGGCCAGCTAGGGCTATTGTGACAGGACGAGGGATGAT